>NW_003852409.1:12165055-12324486 GCF_000181295.1 Otolemur garnettii | reverse complement strand
TTATATATATACTTACACCCACCATATTCTATTCTTTCTCCTTTTCTTCCTCCACCTCTTTTCTCTGTCCTCCTATCTCTCTCTCTCATCTTTTCTTCTTTCTCCTTCTCCTTCTGCTCCCTTTTTCCTGCTCCTCCCCTTCCTCTTCCTCTTCTTTCTCTGTCTTCTTTCTATCTTCTATTCTATAGCTGCGCGGCATGGCAGTCACGAGCCATACGTAGCTATTTAACTTTAACTTGAAATTAAGTAAAATGAAAGATTCCATTCCTCAGCTACATTTCTCTCTCTCTTTTTAAAACAGAGTCTCACTTTGTCACCCTGGATAGAGTGCTATGGCATCATAGCTCATAGGAACCTCAAACTCTTAGACTTGAGCAATCCTCTTGCCTCAGCCTCGTGGGTACCTGGGATTACAGGCAAGTGCCACCATGCAGGGCTCCTCAGCTACATTTCAAATGTTCAGTAGTTGCATGTGGCTGGTGGCCATCATGTTGGAAAGAGCAGACCCATATTTCTGTTATTGTATGTATTGCTGTACATTGTTCCAGCGAATGAAACCACCCTAGAGCATGAGTTCCTTGATAGCAGAGGGGTCACATTGAATTTACTTCTCCATCTGCAGAAATGAGCCAAGTGTCTAGAGGTTAAGAAAGCCTGAGAGAACCCTGGGTGAGACTGAGAGCTCTGATGAAGAGGTTTGAATTCCCAAGCTCTAGGTTTTTCAAGAAAAATACCAATTTCAAATTACCTTTTAACATCCCAACATGAATCAAATCTATAAATTTTCAGTATGGAAGCCAAAAAATGATTTGGGTGGATTCTTCTTGAATTCCTATAATAATAATGCTTCATAAATACTTCCCCAAAGGTGATAAAATCTTGAATGTAAAAAGGATAAAAGGATGGGAAAATGAAGGCAGGCTTTTACCTTAGGTGGATATCATTTGTAAACCTACAAGTTTTAAGAGGTTCATTTGTGGGGAGAAGCTTTTGAAATCCTGAAACCTTGTTTTGACAGTTGGTCACTGAGGTGACTGAGTTTGTCTTTGCCAAAATTCCCATCATTTTTGAGGGAAGTGAAATTTGCCTCCATTCCCTGAAGGAGGCCAAACATTTAACAGACTCTTTGTAAGCTTCTGAGATGAGAGCTTTAGAATCCTTTGCAGAGGCGGTGAGATTAGGATCAGAGCAGCATATGCTACCATTAAGCATTAACTTCCAGGTAACTCTACATTAGGCCATTTAAAAGTCAATGTACCTCTTTCCAAGATGATGCCAAGGATTTAGAAAGATCAAATAACTCAGCTGCGAATTAGTCATTGACTCCAGTTGGAATGCAGGCCTTTTAACTCCAACTCCGGGGCTCTTTGCCTCACACAAGAATTTTCTGAACTCATCTGAATCACCTGGGATCTCATGTGAAAAGTTACCGGACTTACTGTATCAGACTCTCCCTTTTAACTTGTAGTTTTACCAATTGTCCAAGCCACTAAGTGGCTCAAAATATACTAAATATAATGTGGCACTTTCCTTGGTGTTAAATCTTATTTCAATATATATGGATCTTAACATACATGATTCTATTATTTAATCACCTGATTGGAATTTGTAATTGGATTTGGTTATTTCACATAGGTGCATAATCATAGACTGAGGAGTTGGGAGGGACATGAGGTTGTTTATTCTCATTTATCTGACAAGGGAGTTATTACTATGGTCTCCCTGGCAGGGGATTAAGTAACTGTTGCTTGATTAGTTTATTACTATAGGGAAGCTGCTTCCTTCACTTGACTGCTCTTTTTATTATAAGAGAAAGTACTTCTCCCAAACTATCATCTGTCTGCTTGTTGGTTTGGTTAGGCCTCCTGGCATGATAGGGAATGTGAGTTAGTGTTTTAAGGAGTTGGATATCAAGGCTGGTAGACCTCAGAGATCACATGATTGAGTCCTTTCATTGTTCAGATAAACTGACCTGCATTTTTTCAACATTCATCTTACAAATATTAAAAAAATAATCCTACTCTTTGCCAAGCCTCATACCATGTGCCAGGGACATACCATGTGTTGGACTCTGCTGTCCTGTAGGTTACAGCCTGTGAGGAAGACAGATAGGTACGGATGAAATAATCACAGAGGCATGTCATTCATCAACACATTGATAAGTGCTGTGGAGAAAAGAGTGGGCAATGAGCATGTTGCCTGGTACCTGTCTGATATGGGAATTGGGGAAAGTGTCCCTGGGGATGCCATCTCTGAGACGGATCAAAGGGTGAGGAGGAATAGAAGAGCTGACAAAGGGAAGGGAGAGGTTTTCAGGCTAAGGGCCAACATGCACAGAGATTACCAGGAAGGGGGACTTGGGTGTTTAAAAACTAGAAGGCTGGAGCTCAGGAAACAGAGAGGTGGATGAAACAGGAATGTGGGGCAGAGAAATTATGTGCCATGCTATGGATTTGGTCTTTATCCTAAGAGAAAATGGGAAGTTGTAATAACTTGTGTTTTATGGCTTATTCTGACTGTGGCGCAAATCCTGGGTTGGAGGCCAGTTAGAGTGGGTATGAGGACATCAGTGGTGAGTTGGGAATTTTATTGCACAAGTGTAAGTGAGAGATGAAAGTGGCTTGGTAGGATTTTGGTGGTGGCCATGGAGAGCAGTGGTCATATTTGAGACATACTCTAGGTAGAAGAAGTAGAACTTCTGATGGATGAGATGTGAGTAAGAGGATTTTTAAAAAAGGAAAGGCCAAGAGAGCCAGATAAAGAAAGAAACGACTAGTCTAAGGTCACATACCTAGCTAATTATAAAGCAGAACAAAGAGACAGAGGTGTTGATCCTAAGACTCCTATTTTCTCTGTGACTCAGGATGCTACAGTGTGAAGAGGCTAGTCTTTGAAAGTAGGAAGACTGGCACTGAACACTGGCCTTGCCACTGATAGGTGCTACAATCATGAATCGTGTCCTTCACCCCTCTGAGATGGGAATGAGGATGATAAACATATCTCTTTCATAGGGATCTTGTGGGGAATTTAAAGTAGCTGGAATGAGGCTTAGCATATACCAGACACCCGTAACCTAGATTAGTTATTGTTAGTACTACAAAGAATTGCTGTATCTTCCTTGAGTCTTCGTCAGGCCCATTTCCTTCACTTCTTTTTTTGAATGTCATGATTTCTAGAATTTTTCTACTTCCCCCAATACTAATGTAACATACTAAGTTATCAGAAATCCTTCTAGACTGTGATTACACAAAATCAAAGACCTTGTGGTACTTACAACAGGTGGTGCAAATCTAATGTTGAGCTATGTTAAAGTTAAGTGTCAGGAAGCCATTGACTCTCCTTCCAATGACTGGGAAAGATGTTTTAAGCTAATGTTTAGCTCAGCCTGGAAGGATGAGTAGATATTTGCCAGGTGGAAAAGAGGCAGGAAATAGGCAGAGATGGCAGTGGTGGTGGGACATTTGTTAAGAAGGAACACCACGTAGAAAAATACAGAGATAGGAGAGAGCCCATCCTTGGAGGATCTCAGGAAGTTCAGCGTGCCTGATATGATGATTTCATGGCTAAGTGGCAGAATATGTCACTGGAAAAATAGGGGCTAGATTGTAAAGGATTCATAGGCTAAGCCAAAGATCTTGAACCATATTTTGCAGACAATTGGGAGGCATTGAATCATTTTAAGTGGAGTAACACAATCATAGTTGTAGAGGGGTTTTGTAAGAGATTTAGTTTATGATTTGCACTGTATGAGTCATTGCAAGTAGTCCCTCTAGAAGGGGTGATGTTAAAGTTACTAGGAGAATATTACGCAGAAGTAGCCTTTCTCACAAGGGAGTCTAGGAAAAGGAAATAAAATCTGGTGCTCTGTTCTTGAGTGTTTCTGAAGAGACTGCCCAATCCCTTGGGGTTGATCTCTAGGGTAAAAAGGGGCTGGGTGGTTGGGACCCTGTAGTGGTGGGAGCTGGGATGAGTGCTGCCCAGCACACAAGGAGCTCACCTGTTTGGGAGCTTTGTGTCTTACCATCTTCATGCTAATCAATGAAATGTGATGTTTACACAAGTGAAGGAAGCCAAGGGGCAAGCCATCTTATTAATAGCTGTCATTCTTTTAATATGGCAGACTTGAAGACTAAGTATTGAGCTTATTTAGGAAAAGAAGAGAGGCTGGGTGTAGTGGTTTGGCACCTGTAATCTCAGCACTTTGGGAGGCCATGGTGGGTGGTTTGCTTGAACTCAGGAGTTTGAGACCAGCCTGAGCAAGAGTGAGACCCCCGTCTCTACTAAAAATAGTAAAATTAAAAGGCAGTGGTTAACATTTGTGAAAAAAGGGATATTTTTCAGTATATGCAGGAAAAACATGAGGGTTTTTTGTTTGTTTGTTTGTTTTAGTACAAAAGTTTTAAGAAGCACCCTGCTAAGGATGGCTAAACACCTATCATTGTTGGGGGCAATATTATAAAATCCTCTTGGCTTATTTTAAGACTCTGTTTTATGATCTAGTGTTCTTTGGCCTTAAACTCTTGCTGTTTTTTAAAAAAGCACTCTATTCTTTGATTTTTGATTTAATGCTTATGTACAGCCCATGATTATCAGGCTCACTTTGTGGGCTTGGGCAGATATTCTCTTTGGGGTTTTTCCTCCTCTGCATCTTTTGTGCAGCTTATCTTCCTCAACCAGTCCGCCTGGACCCTGATTGCTGGGTGTCCAATCCCAACTGTGGGAGCAGGATAAGGGATTAAAATAGGATTTAATAAAGGGGGAAGTTTACAGAATGGGAGTTAAACAGTTGAAACTAATACAAGGGACATTTGAAATAAGATGAAATGCAAAAATCAAAGAATATTGGTTAGCAATAACCCTCAGTTAACTGAAAGATCAATTAACCAGACTCTCTATTCCTGAGACATTTCTATTAACTTTGAAAAAATTCTAAATAAAGTCATTAAAAAAGCAAAACAGATGGATGAGATCTGGGACATCAAAAGAAGCAAAGTTTAATACAAGATTTTAATGGGACCCACCTGACAAAACAAAGACAGGACTTGCGCTTATACTGTTGGAAATAAAGAGACGAAGAAATAGAGGCACACAGGACAATGTCTATTGGGCTCCAAGTGCTTAAATTGACCTTTAATGCAATTTATGAAGCACCAAAGCATGCAAAGGACCTGGAGGACCTGCTTAGAATTAACTTCTGATGTTGCAGACTTCAAAGGCACTCAGGATGTAGACCCCAATGAGGCAAATATTTCCATAGTCATACAGGAGGTATATTTCATGGCCAAGGACCCAGAAAAAGAGTTCCCTGCTATAGATCAGACAAAAAAAAAAAAAAAGAAATATTTTTCTGCATTATAGAAGACAATTTTCCAAATTACTTGCCTGGTCTTAAGCAGAACATCTAAACCCAAATTGCTGAACCTGAGGGTCAGAGGCCATGGAAAGAAGATGATGTCATGGCTGAAAGGGAGCAGGCAAACTACCTGGATTTTTATTGTCTTTTCTCACAGTAAAGCTTAGGGCTTAGCCAGTTATTGCATAATAGACTATAAGCCATAATGGAACCTTGGTGGGAAGAAGGTCCAGGCTGTATTAAGCTATGGTTAGAATCTGGTTAGGACTGTGGGACTGACCCGAAACACAGGGCCAAAACCTGTTTCGACTTTCTTCCGTCGAGGTTTGACTTGATAGCCTAAAGTATTCAACCTGACGGTAGAGCATGACAGGAACTATCATGCTAGCACATAGTGATCCAACTCAGAAATGAGCACAGCTATAGTTATAGGTGTTCTGCTGACTTTAGGATAGGGCTGTGCCCAATGTCTTGGGAAGGAAACAGTGACTGGCCTCCCAGGAAGATGGTGCTGTCCAGAAACAGGCAGAATGTCAAGGCCTCAGACTGTTTTCTGGTGTTAAGGGCAGGGCTTTTCTCTTTAACAGAGAATAAAGACCAGGAAAGAAACTCAGTCATGTAGGTTAATAATTGTGTAATTCAGATTACCTTTTAGGTGCACTGTATCATTGACCTAGGGAGTAAGACTAATTCCAGAACTTCCCATGTATGCTAATAGACTGGCCACCCGGGGCCACAGTGGCTCAGGGACCAAGTGGTGGAAGGCTTCTCAGTGGCTGCTGCAGAATAAATCTTGGAGGGGGGATGGCCCAATTCTAGACTTGGCCCAAATAGATGCAGACATGCTGTGCCCCTCTGCACTATCTGGAACTCAGAAGGTGAAACTTCATAGATGCTGGCCACATAGTATGTATCTGAATCTCTAGGCTTCATGCCTCTAACTTGGAAAGGGGATATGCAGAGTACCATGCCAGATGTTCTCTGTTCTCATCTCTGGATATATTCACGTTGCCTCTACCCAGCTGTGTACCCAGAGAGGCTGAGCTCAGTAGGGCCTCCGCTGCTGGGTTCAGCCACTGGGGAGCTGTGGCAGTCAGAGCAGCAGCAGGAGAGGTTAGGCTGTGTTTTTCTCTGGCTCCCTCTCTGCTGGACCACAGTGTGGGAGTGCAGACTTCCTCACTGAAAGATACATCCCCTGTTAGGTGACTCCTCCTTTTGCTACTGGCCTTACTGGTTTCTCCCCTCTCACCTGTGCTCCTCCAGGCTGGCCAATGGTGGCTTCCTCATTATTTTTGGCTCCATCCCTTTGGCCCCTCACTACCCTTGTTGGTTTCCCTTAACCCCCAATACCTGTGTAAATACTCTTGACAGGAAACCCCTTCTGTGTATGCCATCCTGTTTGGGTCTGACAGATTGAAGTATGAGAATTGTTTTTTTTTTTGTTACTTATACTAATGAAAAAACTGGAAGCAAACTAAATGTCCACGATGGAGGATAGATTAAATTATGGTATGTTCAAATTATAAGGTCTTATTCTGTCAGTAAGGAAGTCATGCCATTGGCCGGGCATGGTACCTCACATCTGTCATCCTAGCACTCTGGGAAGCTGAAGTGGGAAACTCGTTTGAGCTCAGAAGCTGGAGAGACCCGCCTGAGCAAGAGCAAGACCCTGTATGTACTAAAGATAGAAAAAAATTGCCTGGGTGTGGTGGTGCTCACCTGTAGTCCGAGCTACTTAGGAGTTGGAGGTTGCAGTGAGCTATGATGATATCACTGCACTCTAGCCTGGGTAACAGAGTGAGACTCTGTCTCAAAAACACAAAAAAATCATGTTATCAAAAATATTGAATATCACTGGGATAATGCTCAATATATAACACTGCAGGGAAAAAAGTATAAAACGGCATGTACTGAATGGTGTCCAATACCTCCAAATACACGTGTTAATAAAGAGTAGAAATAAACAGAGATAACTTACAGCCAGTTATTAAAAATGGTTATCTCTGGAACAGTTGAAGATAATTTTGGTTTTCTTGTTATCCTTTTTGTATTTTTCAAACATACTACAATTAACATGCATCACAATATAATCAGAAAAAGAACAAGAGGGACTCTACCTAACAAAATCAAATGTTTTGACCTGGTTGTTTGTACCCTCACATTAACCTGAAATAAATTCACTTTTCAAAAACAAACAAACAAAAAGAAATACCCTGATTTCTCTTCAGATTGTATAAATCTTTCACCTTTTACAATCAGAAACAAAAATTATAAAAAACAGAAAAGGAGAACTACCCATGATCTGGAAGGTAAGTGTCACTTGCCGGGGGTCCTGTTAGATTTTAAGGGCTGTCCCGTGTACTTGGTGTACAGTCAGATGGGTCATCACAGTGGGCCAAGGGCATCAGTCCTTCATGTAAAGTGACTGGATATATCACTTCCTCTTCCCATCAAATCCCTGGAGATGTGTTTCCTTTCTACAACATTGACCTTGCTCTTCCCTTTGAAGATGAAGTGAGTCTGAATGTTGTCACAAGCCTAAAGTTTTCCAGGAAGAATGTTTGTCCTGACTCAGCAACCTTTGTGCTGTAGTACAGAGGAGTATGCTTACGGCATCTGATGACAAATGATATTAATGACAATAAGGAAGGAAAAATCAAATAACACATTTCACATAGGATATCAAAAAAATTAAGTATTATTTGCAATTATTGGGCGCATTCTTTTTGTTTCTGCTCTTTGAAATGTTGGTAATCACTTGCCTGTGGGATTCTCCCCACTTGGAAATATCCCACAGGTGCCTTAAACTCAGCAGATCTCATATGAAATTCGTTATTTTTGTTTGCTTCTATTTATGCTACTCTTCCTCCTGAATTCCTGATCTTGGTGAATGTTACTGTTACTGATCAAGTCACAATGCCTTCAGGATATGTAAAACTAAAATCTCAGTCTGATTATTTCACATTCCAGGGTCAGCTCACATATGATCAATTCAGGTATAGGACTAGACCTAAAATTCATTTTTGTATTCCTCTTGGGTGGCTCAGCAGCCTCGAAATATCATCAAGGTGTTTATGACGGGCAGATGGTGCCTCAAAGCCCATGGGTTAAGGATATCAATGTGGAAAGCCCAGGTGAATCAGACCTTGATTAAGTGACTTTGTTATCAATCCCGTAGGTTCTTTCTTTTTAACAGGTACTGACGTGGGTCTAAGAAGGAAGTATCCCAAGTGTTTAAGCTATAAGTGAGATTGAAAAGCATTTCCCCTCATTCTAGCCAAAAATCCTTTGATTTATATTTATGGGCATGTGTGATATTGGGTTCATATTTGGGTTTCTCTTCTCACTTCTCACTTATACCTTGTAGAATATTGTTGGGTTGCCTCAAAACTCTCTGCCAGGACTTCCTGGGGCTTCTTCAAGCCTCCTTCAGGTCCTGCACGGGAATTCACACTTTGCTGCTTTCCAAGTGAGGCTCATCTATAACATTTTAATGAGTGGGACAATTACTCATGTGCATGAGAAAATCTCTTATAATGCTCACTTGAGTCCTGTCCAAGTTTGAGGTAAGAGATAATTGTGCCTCTGGTTGGGAACTCCATACTCTGTTTATGGTATTTGGGTTTTGTTTGTCTTTCAGTAACTTCACGATTTCCCTCCTTCCCTGCCTACTTTTACAGAAATGATCTTCCTGCTGCTTGAAGTGTGTCATTCTGCATCTTGCCAAGAAGAAAACCTCTCCATAGGGAAAATGACCCATCTCTTCCCCTCTGCATCCATCTGACTTAATTATGCACCGTGCTTGGCCCCTGGAGAGCCCAATGGGGAATGCGAGCGAGGAAGTCCTGGCTTGATCGCCAAGCCCTAGGGTCCTTGTCAATTATCATCTGGCACCCACGAGTCTGGCCAAATTTACAGGCATGTCTGTCTCTTAAAACATGTCAGGCCTGAAGAGTGAATCACTTTTATTTATTTTATTTTATTTTTTTTGAGCCGCTATAAGTAGAACAATCTTTTCCATTAAAACCTACTTTACTGTCTCCCCAGCACCCCAGAGCCTCTTGAAACACACCTTCCACTCCACGTGTGATGCTTGGGAGACTGCAGTTGAATAACATTACTCATTTCCCAGGACTCGTGGCACGCACAGAGACCTTGTAGTCTACAGGGAAGGATACGTCTTTGCAGGCAGACAGAGGTGGATCTAAGAGGCTTGTTCTTCCCTTTGCTTAGCTAGGAGCCCCTGAGGCAGCCACTCACCTTTCTGAGCTTCCATTTTCTCACCACGTAAGGGAGATCATCATGCCTACCTGATAGGGGTTTTGGAAGGCAAAAATTAGATAATAAGTACAAAAGTAATTTGAAAACTAAAGGACAATAAAAATTAATAGACTTAAAAAGAACAAGAAAAGCAGCACTTATTAGCCATGTTCCTTATAGTTCCCCAACTTGTTCTCTAAGAGAAAAAGAAAATAGCTTTCTCCTTATCTCTTTTTCTTGGGATTTCATACCACTAGAAGTCAAGGATCCTATCGAAGGCACAAGTTCCTCACAGGTTTTGAGACCTTGATTTGCAGTGTTGTATACAAATATCCTGTCTTCTGAGATACCTCTTTTGATTCTGACCTTTAATGTTTCAAGTGAATGAATGATTTCTCCACTCCATTTTGAATGGCTCCCTCTTTTTGAGGGGGATATAGCACAACCCCCTTTAGTGCCGATCACACTCTGGAGAGATTGTTTATTTGCCAGCATCCCCCACTAGACTGTAAGATGAAGCAGAGTTTGAATTCCATTCTCCTCAGTATCCTCAGGTCCCCGTCTACGGGCAATGGAGGAGGTCGGATGTGATTATTGGAAGAAGAAAGAAGGAAGGAAGGAAAAGGCAGGAGAAGAAGAGAAGGAGGGAAGAAACCCGGACTCGATATTCTTAGAAGTGTAAGCAAGGCATAGTCGTAATTCTTCATGACAGTAACCATATTGGGAAAACCTATTATTATACCCTGGCTTGAAATATTATTTTTGTTTTGGGAGGAAATACATGATTTGTGTTCTGGACCAGCACCATCAATCTGGTCTCTCCATCCCTGTCCCAGACTTCCTCTGGAGTTGTGTGGGCAGAGCGAGTAGGCCCCTGTATTTGGTATTGGTAGCTAAAGGCTAATGAATGTTTTCTTGCAGAGCCAGCGACTTGTTACTGGGGAGGAGATGGGGAGGAAGCCCTCTAAACAGAATTCTTGGGCTTCTGCCTTTCCCTCAGCCCTGCATGTAGCTGCCTGTGTTGTGGGAAGGTGCTGGGAGTCTGAAGACGACAGCCAAACACTGCTCTAAACGGGTTCATATATTTTTAAAAACATCACGTCAACTAGGAGTTATGTTGGTTGGATGTCAAAATGCTGTTTTGATGCCTTTCCCCATCAAAATGAAAGAACTGAGCTGTTTGCTTTGATTTGCATACATGTATCAGAGGCCATTTCTTTATGTCTTGATTAATCCCAGTTAAAATTTGCAACTGAACAAATACAGGTTGGGGACAGGAAAAGAGCCCTGGCCTTAGTGTCAGAGAGCTGTTTTAGTTCCAGGCCTGTCATTTACTGGTGGGCGATTCTAAGCAATGTTCTACACCTCTCTGAGGCTCAGTTCCTTTCTTTTTAGAGAGGGAACAACACTGCCCACTTCTCTAGTTTGTTGTGAGGTTTAAATGATTTGATGTACATAAAACATGGTGCCTCAGCAAATCCTCAGAATGTGTTTGCTGAGGGGTTGGGCGCTACATGTCGGGGGATGGTGACCTCTATGTCATATGTTAAGGGCTACAGTGGCCTTGATATTTGGTGCAGGCTGCAGGTCCGTAATCCTTCCTAAGAGGCTGACAGTGATGCCAGCCACACTGGAAGCACTGGGAGCTCCTCCCCTGGTTAATGATCACGTACAGAGTTAGGTGGACCCCAGGTTAGTTGGCTGACAGATACGGTCACAATACATTTTGTAAACACATGCACTCTAGGAACACTGGCTTATCTTCTCCCTAATGTTGGAAATAAACAAACCAAAAGACAAGCTTAAAATCTCTCCACCCTGATCAGTTACCTGACACATGTTTCTAAGTTCTCTTCCAAGCCTGATCCACGTGGAGATAATTTATTTTATACTGTGGTAAAAACCAGAATGCAGAAACTCTGAAACATTCTTCTTTTTGGTAACCTCAAGCCTAGGCAAGGCAAGGTGGACCACCTAGTGACTCTTAGAGCTGGACCCTCCATGCAACAGAGCAGATGTGGCCAGGCCAGTGGCTTTCTAGAGCACTGATTTTTTTAACTCGGGCAATTTTTCCTGCCCACATCACAGGGCATTTGGCAATGTCAAGAGATATCCTCAAGTGTGACAACTGGTGAGAGGTAGGCTACTGTCATCTAGCGTGTAGAGGCCTGGCTACTGCTAAACATTCTACCATTCAGGGAATAGATCCCCACAGAAAGAATGATTAACCCCGAAATGTCAACAGTACTGAGGTTGGGGAATGATGGTCTAGAGAAAAAATGGGGGGGGGGCAGTGAATTCAAGAACTGTCTGAAAGTGTATGCAAAATTTTGTGTGTAAATGCATTGCAGGGAGAGTCTTAAAGCTTTTATGAGATTCATGAAGGCCAAGAAAGATTCAGAAGTCCTGCCTCAGCGTGAACAAGTGGCTCCCAGGCTTGCTGGTTTGGTTCTGACCAAATGAGCATCTGCCCATCTGAAGAGATGGTGATCAGTGTGGCTCATAGAAAAACTGAGGGAGGTACACTTGAGCTCTCCCCAGTGGGCTGTGCTTACAAGCAAACAGCTACTTACAATCTTCCTGCCAGCTCTATCTATGGTAAGACCGACACCTGGATCTGTCAGGGCTTGATGCTATCAAATGATTAAATCCCCTTAACTTGCCTGGATTATTTCTTTTCAATCTAGATCTGTCCATTGTTGTTGTAAATTCATTACTGGCCTTAGGGGGCAGGCCATGAAGTGAGCACTCAACAATTGTGTGTTTTAGTGAGCAAGAGAAATGTTATCAGTCAGAAAAATAAGGTCACGATTTTGTTAACATGTCACTCCATGCTACAGAGGTATTTATTTTTATAAATTAGCATATTGGTTTTCAGGTCTATGCCTCAAGTTTCTATAAGCTTTGTTAATGTGAGTTGGCTTCTCTGAGTCTGGTTGCCTTTGGGGAATTGTCAAGTTTGAGTTTCAGAATCTGCAGGGCTGGGAGGCAGTTACAGGTATGTTGTGTGCACAGTGGGATGCTGCTGCCCTGTGGAACATCTTGGAGGAGGGAGAGCCTTTGCCTACGAACACCCTTATATTCCTGCCAACCTTCACTCAGTTCCAGCAGTGGGCATCAAGGGGAGATTCACTGAGGGCGGTATGTTTTGGTTTCTTTGTTTCTTCTCAGATTCTCCTGCTCTGCTCTGTATCATAGGGAGGCTGACCCTGTGGTCTGTATTTCCTAGGCTCCCATGCCATTTGGTTTCTGTCTGGGTTTGGCCAAGGAAATTGGAGAGTAGCAAAAAGGAAAAGCCAAAGGATTTCTCCCCATCTCTCTCAGTCTTGGACAACATCTCTGGCAGTGGTAATTAATATTCTCTCCATGGTTCATGGTGGACCCAGGTTTTGTGAGACCTAAAGCTTATACAGTTTGGGGAATGCTTTTAAGAAAAAAGAATACAAAACTATGAATAAAAAATTAGATCGAGGATATTAGGAGGGACCCAGGAAGGAAGGACCTTTACAAGGGACCCAGGCAGGCAAGTAAGCTTAAGGCTCAAGAGCTTCATGGTAAGTCTGTGACTGCCAAGCCCCCAGCTTCCATTGGGTGACTGGCCCTGATCCTCACCTGTCCTCCCAGCTTAGATATCTAGCAGTTTCATCTGTCCTGAGTGGTCTTACCATTGCCTGCTAAATATTTCAGCTCCTCCATCACCTGTGGAATCAATTATTTTTATTGAATTCCTAGTGTACTAAATAGAGTATTTCATACTTTTCTGCTTGGACCCAAACTGATAGTATGAGTCAGGGGTCCTCAAACTTTTTAAACAGGGGGCCAGTTCACTGTCCCTCACACTGTTGGAGGGTCAGACTGCAGGCCCTGGGATGAGTTGGCTGCTAAGCAGGACAGGCAATGGCGGCAAAACACCCGGCAGACTGGATAAATGTCCTAGGTGGGCTGCATGTGGCCCGCGGGCCATGGTTTGAGGACCCCTGGTATGAGTTAAATAAAAGTTAAAAAAATGTATGCAATTTTTTTAAATTCATAACCCATCACAAGACTTTTTGTTTGATGTGTATAAATAATCAGTTAGAAACAGCTGAATATTATGAAAACTTAAGATGGCGCATTCATCACTCCTAAACCTCTTGGGATCTTCACGTACCTGCTCTGAAGGAGTGCTTAATCCAAAAATAATCAGAGAAGGACATTATGGCTTGAGAGAGCAAGGCTGGATAAGCTGGGGAATGCTGACACTTTGAAGATCTATTTCTTTTTTTTTAAAATTAAATCATAGCTGTGTACATTAATGCAATCATGGGGTCCAATGTGCTGGTTTTGCATACAATTTGAAATGCTTTCATCAAACTGGCCCACATAGCCTTCATGGTATTTTCTTAGTTACTGTGCTAATACATTTATGTTCTACATGAAGATCTATTTCTCCAAGGGTGCACTGAGCACCTACTGTGGGTCAAATTGGCTGACATAGCCCTTGAGGCACTGTTGTAGCCGGTAAGGAATTGATGACCGAGCAGGGGAGGTACCGCCCCCGAATGTCTGTCCCCACTACCTTGTGGGGAGTGTTGGATGCCGTGCCAAGGGGTTGGCATAGGGGGCACTGAGGGTTTTTATCCCTGGCAGGTAATGTAACCTGTGCTTGTGAAGACAGCAGTGCGGAGGAGCCTGGCATGGAGAGAAGCAAGCGGGAGGACTGGGACGAAGCAATGGCAAAAGTCCAGGCAGGAGGCTGAGAGGTTTTGACCTGGGGCACTAAGGGCAGCTGTGAGATAGAAGGGGGTATTGAGAACCCCTGAGCTCTCCGCCTTGGATGGGGAGGTGATGCGCTCACCAACCAAGACAGCAAATGCAGAAAGCTGACTAGGTTTTGATGGGGCAGGTGAGAGTTTGGATTAGGACAGCCGTGTTTGTGGGCAGTGTAGGACGAGCAGGTGTGGGGTCCACTGGGCTGAGCTTGCTGTTCTGGACTCCAGAAGGATTGGGGAGTGAGAGGAGCGTGTGTGTTAGGCTAGAGTGGAAGATTCTGGGTCTTTATGGGGCTGAGAGATGGTGAACAGGGGACAGATGGGACATCTTCTAGGAAGAGGATTATGGAAAGAGAAGAGACCCTGGGAAGAAAGCTCCAGACAGTCCACACCTGGAGATGGACAGAGGAAAAGGGTTGTGAATTGGAGGAGAGTGGGAGGAGGACAGAGGGGCAGACAGGGGCAGCAGAGAGTGGTCAAAGTGGAACGCTGAAGTGGGACCAAGCAGGACAAGACCTTGTTGGACGTGGAAAGGTTACTTGTGTTTGCAGAGAACAGTTCAGTGTCATGGGAAGGCAGAAAGGGCTTCTTAGATGCTCGACGGTGACTACAGGTGAGAAGCCACAGTGGGTACGGGTTACTAGGAGCAACAATAAGCGGTAGAAAGCAGAGGCTTTGCTTGAAAGAGGGCATGAGAAGGTTCCAGAACGTTTACTAGTGAGAGGATAAGTGTCAGGAGACAGGAGAGGGAGCGATAATCACTGGAACTGAGAGCCGCCTCCTTGTGTGTGCTCTCACCTTCCCAGAGATTGCCTAATATTCCAATGGGAATATTGGGATACTTGCCACCGCAAACCCTGATGTTACAGCCAGAGCTGTTCCCAGACAGCATATTAGCTGTGCCAATGTGGAAGCTGTGGGCCACGGGGGCACTATTGCTGTCTGGAAGAAGTGATTTGTCCTCCTGTGAGACAGGACACAAAAGGCTGATACGCATGTACCTAACCTGTATGTGCGGCCTCCGTCCTGCCCCACAACTGTTCCCCTTGACAGAGAGAGAAATTGTCAGGTAAATGCTGGGCCTTGTAGATTCCAATGGAAGCTGGGCACTGGGCCAGCGCAGCTTGTCAAACCAGGTTACGTGGGAATGTGCCCAGGGCAGCCGAGAACACGCCGCTCAGATCGGTGTGTACGGGCTTGTTTGATTCAGGCTGGTTTTTGCTTTCCATCAAAGGCACACCTGAGCCTCCTGTATAGGTAGTAAGGCTGGGCCCATCCCCACCACTCTTGTTTGCTTTGGTTACTGGTGCTCAGCAGAGGAAGCCTCTGTCCTGATGCATGACTCCTGATTTCTGAGAGCATTCTTGGCAAATGAAGGCTTTCCTTCCATCATAACGGCAGCTACCACTCATGGCCTGCTCTGGGCCTGATGGTGTATCAGGAACGTTGCATGTGTCTGTGACTCACAGCAACCTGGCTGGGTTGGCATTACGATGGCCATGTTATGCAAGAGGAAGCTGAGGTTCTGGGAGGTTGGCTGGGTTGCCTAGTGTCTTTGAACTAATACGTTGAAAAGCTGGGGCACTTTTGTGTGTACGTTTCAAATGTACGTTGAAAAGCATTCCATGCTGCCTACCTCTCGCTTAGCAGGCACTAAACAGCCCCCACAGTAGCCACGTTGAAGGTCATGAGACCACCTGACTTACTCTTCTATTGTTCCTTTTAGAACAGATGTTCCACACAAAAATCGCAATATAATCCCTCCTAAGTTGCCTTCGAGCCTTGGGTTTCTCTTCCACCACCCTGTCTTCATGGGGCCCCAGAGGAGCTTCCTTAAAGACAAACCTGACATTGCTTCTGTGTCTCTAAGCTCTCAGTGGCTCCCCATGGCTAATGGAAGAGGAAGGCCAGGCTCCTTGCTCTGGTGCACAGGGTGGCCCTGAATGACTTGGCTCTTGCCTACATGTCTATTTTATCTTCCATACTCCCTGACTCCAGACAACTCCCTGCTTTCTCAGGTAGGAAACTGAACAGATTCCCAAGCTCCTTTATGCCTGGGAGCCTCTGCTCAAGACATTCCTTCTGCCTCCATGTTCTTACCCGCTTGTGTGCCTTCACTGAATTGAAAATATCTATCCCAGTGAGGCAGGGAATATTATTATTCCCAGTTTTGTGAGCGGGAACTGAGGTTCAATTCAATTTTCAAGGATTTAATCACTTATGAATGAATCATTTGCCATTTTTTGCTTGTAAGATTAAGGCCACAGGTCCTTAAACTGGCCACCCAATGAATGTCTCCTTCACCACAGGACCATTTCTAACACCCCCAGGAGGGGTAGACCTTCTGCTTAGCCTTTCCACTCCTCTTATCTTTGCTTCAGGGTCTGTACACCCATCTGTCTCATTTCCTACGTATAAGCCGTGGGGGCGGGGGTGATATTTGTCCCATACTAAGTGCTCAGTGCTGTCTCTCTTCCTCCCAGAGGTGTTTCCCCTGCTATCTTTGTAAGGTTTTAAATTAATAAAAACATTTTTTAAAGATTTTTTTTTTTTAATCTAGGATTTTAAGTCCACTCATGGCTGGATTTAGAATAATCCTTTAGTTCAAGCATTCTGATTCCTATTTCAAACAAGGAGAGGAAAGCACATTCCATGTTGAATGAAAGATTCCAAAGCCGTGATGCTTTGAGTGGCCCCATGTTGTCATCTCTTCCCCTTTCTGGCTATTATGCAAATTGGGCAGGTGTACTGTTACTTCTTGGCCCGTCCACTATCACTGATGATCTCTGAATGGATGATCTTGTGGGATGATCCAACTTGTCAGCTTGGCTCAGCTCCCAGATTCCTGCTGGACACCTTGTCTCATCCAGAGTATCAGAGTGTCAGGCCTGGGAGGACTCCTGGACACCATCCTGTCTAGTGCTCCTTCAGCTTCTAGAGACAGCTTAGAGGGGCCCAGGTGGGACAGACGCCTCCAATGTACACAGAGGGTTAGAGGCAGAGCTGTCAGCAGATGCTCTCTCTACTCCCCAGCCCTCTGCCTGGTGCTGTGAGCATTCTTTCTACTTTTCCTGAATTTAGGTTTATTGTCATTCTCTTGTTAGTGTCAACCCCTGATGAATTCCACAGAGCAAGCGAGCATCCCCCCTTAGGGTTTTGTCAGTTCACCTTCTGAAATACAGCCTGGAATTCTTATGCATGTCCAGCTTCCTCTTTAATAGCTCTGCCTTATCTCTGATCCTCCTGAAACGAAATGCGATCTCCTCTATGGGTGGGGGTGAGGAAATACAAGGGTGTCAAGAGACATTGGTCTGCTCTGTGGAATTGGAAGGGGACTAAACTACACATAATCAGCTTGACTGAGGGACATTACAGAATCCTGATGCTAATTGCAGCGTGGATTCAGATGGCTGCTTCTCTCATGGCTTTGTTGGTGGCAATATCAAAGCACATGACATTGACAAACAAAAAAGCTTTGTTTTCTCTCAGCTTCAGCAAGACCTATGTGCGTATAATATATCTTTCTTTCCAAAGAACATAACTTGAGAATTAGTCACAACAGTCATTGGTCTTGATAAGACATTACTTGGGAAGGAAACTCTTGGGTTTCAAAAACGTGGCCAGGACTGGAGGGCGGAAAGAAGCCTATTGAATTAGAGTGTGGGAAAAGGTTTATAGAGCTAGAACTTGATCCCCAGCTTTGACTTAAAGTCAAATAGTTCTGCTTATTTATTTATTTATTTTTTATTTTTTGTAATTCCACTAAAGGAAAAAAAATGAAAAGATTTGATTGACTTTTGTTTTTCATTATTTTTCCATTTTACTCATTTTTATACCTCTGGTTTCCAACAGTGATGAGGGCAAGTGCCAAAGTCTCTGGCAAGGTGGTCCCCCTGGAATTTAAGTCTGACCAAAGGCTGCAGAGATGAAAACACCACCAAGTTAAAGAATCCAAATTCCAAGCCTGTTGTGCACACCACGACTTTATGGGCATTTTCCTTAGACGTTTTAAGGTTATTACATTTTTCTGTTTCACCAAACTTAAACATTTGAACGTTTTTCTGGTTCCCTGACAGGCCTTAAAATGGGGAAATTTGGTATCAAGAGGAGAAAAGAGGAGCGGGGAGGAATGAGGAATGGTCGCTTTTTAAGCCCTTATTGTATGCTACATATTTTATTTCATAGGATTCTCATAAAAGTTCTAAGAAGATTCATTTTTCAAGTGGGGAGATTGAGGCTCGCAGAGTGTGAGCTTCCTATGGTCATGTGCTTAAGAGGAGGCAGGACAAAAATTAAAAACTAAATTTGATTCCAAGGCTCATGCCCTTTCTACTTTCTATTTCCTGGTTACCTATCTGGAAAAACACAAAATGGCAGTTCTCTTTCTTTCTTTGCTAGTTGTAATACTTTCTGAGCTCAGGTTAATTTAGTTTGCTTCCTTAATGCCATGGTAGTTAATTTACTCTACTAAGCTAAAAACATTGGTTAAGATCTGAGATTCTTTTTTTTTTATTAAATCATAGCTGTGTACATTAATGCAGTCATGGGGTACAGTGTGCTGGTACAATTTGAAATATTTTCGTCAAATTGGTTAACATAGCCTTCATGGCATTTTCTTAGTTATTGTGTTAAGACATTTGTATTCTACGTTTAGAAGGATTTACATGTACCCTTGTAAGATGAACCATAGGTGTGGTCCCCCCAATCACTCTCCCTCCACTCATTCCCCCCACCCCTCCCTCTCCCCCTTCCCCATATTCTTAGGCTATAATTGGGCTATAGCTTTCATATGAAAGCTATAAATTAGTTTCACAGTAGGGCTGAGTACATTGGATACTTTTTCTTCCATTCTTGAGATACTTTGCTAAGAAGAATATGTTCTACCTCCATCCATGTAAACATGAAGGAGGTAAAGTCTCCATCTTTCTTTAAGGCTGCATAATATTCCATGCTGTACATATACCACAATTTATTGATCCATTCGTGAGTCGATGGCACTTGGGCTTCTCAGAGATCATGGTCTTAATCCCAGTTCAACATCCAAATATACTTAAGAATCTCAGGCTAAATCATGGAAGACGTGAGATTCTTTTTTTTTTTTTTGCTGTGACAAGACCTGAGATTCTTAAGTTTATTTAGATGTTGAACTGGGTTCAAGACTGTGATCTCTGATGATGCTTTGTGGCACCAGGACTTTCCTAATTAAGGTCATGATATCAAGGGTTCTGGAACCACCATAACCAAGGTAGGCTGGTGTGGGTAGAGAAGCAGTGAACTTACAATCAGGCAAGTAGAGCTTAAACCCCATCTTTGCTGTTGACTTATTGGGTGACATTGGGAGAATTTTTCCTCTTTGGATCTAAATTTCTCTGTCTAAACTATGAGAGGATTGAGCTGTAAAATCTGTAAGGTAACTTCTGACTCTAACATGGTAGAATTTTTGTCACACCTGATTTAAATAGGAACTTCATGAAGGCAGGGACTTTGCTTAATAACTGCTGAATCCCCTGCCTCTGGAATGTGTGCTAGTTCATAGCTGGCATATAGTAAACATTTACTAAGTGCATGAATGAATCTGCTTCCCTTATGAACTCAGTATTGATCAGTCAACTATTATTTTTCAAGCACCTATTAGGTGCTAGACACAGTGTAGGGCACTAGACATTCTTGAATCTGTTGTTAATATGGCCCACATCACATATCAGTGAACATGACTTATTTTTTGCATTCTCTGTTAAGTACTTCTTTCCTCTTAGGTCATAAAATGATCTTTTTAAAAATGCCAATATTGAGATTCAGTATTACTTGACACCAATTAAAGATAGCTAGGGTTCCCAGTTAATTATGTTCCCAGTGTTTATTTCCCCAGAGTTCTCCAATACTGCTCTGATGTGCGTTTGGACATGCTGTAAAAGTAACTCAAGTGGTGAGTGTCTCCAATATTACCACCTCCTCTAGGATTCAAAGCCAGGAGCAGGTGAAGGTTAGTCAAAAGAGTAACAAAAGTGAACCCCATATTGCTAAGATAACTCTCAGATTATCACTAGTTTTCAATCTTTCTTTGAGACGACAGAGAAGCAGAAAGTAAGAAATGGCTTACTCAAGACCCCACCAGGAATGATATTTTCTTTCTTTCTTTCTTTTTTTTATTTACAGTTTTTGGCTGGGGCTGAGTTTGAACCTGCCACTTCTGGCATATGGGGCCAGCACCCTACTCCTTTGAGCCACAGGTGCCACCAGGAATGATATTTTCAAAACATAAATATAACCATGTTGCTTTCCTGCTTACATTCTTGATTATCTCTTAATTGTCCTTAGCATAAAATTTAAGCTCCCTAATATCTCTTTTTTGTAGAAAAAAGAAGGGATGGTATATGCTCTTATGCCTTGCCTGTGAATTGTAACAGTGTATGGTCCCATTTGCTTGGAGGGAACCATTGCTACTTGAATCATGGCACAACTGAGGACCAACTGTATCTCATTCATTTGCACACTTATTACTGCCTAACTCTCCATTGTTCTTTTATTTCATCCACTCCATACTTTTATCATCCACCCATCCCACCACTCACTTGTCCATTTACTGATTTTCTCACCCACTTATGCAGCATTTATTAGTGACTTACTTCTCATCTCTTCCTGTTTGAATCCTCTCTGGTTTGACTTTCTACCCCAATTGCATCTTTGGCTTTTCTCCTAAGTTGCTTGCTCACTTGTGTGCTGAATTGAGGTTTGGGGATGGGATAGGTTCCTAATGAAATCACCCAGCCCAGATCAATTCACATACTGCAGGGTCACTGAAGAGGGGAATGGCAAGGAGCAGGAGCAGAGGAGCCGGATGCTTCGTTAGTTGAATGGCTTTCCCAAGTCTTCACTCAGAAATTTAGTTTCTTCTCTAAACTTGGGGGCATGGACCAGAACAGACTGGGTTGTCTCTGTCTGAGATTTGTAGATATGCTGCGCCAAAGGAATTTACTCATCAAAAAACCTTGGGAAACATTGGGCTAATTGAAAACAATTTGAGTTAATTCAAAATTTTAAAAGATGTTTGTACTACAGGGCTCCTCCGTGCTTTCAATATGGTAATATGCATCATGTTTCTCTAAGAAGAAGATACAGTGTGAGGCTCTGACAGCTGGAGGATTGAGCAGTTGGTATTCCTCAATTTGTACAGCCCTTAAAGTTTCCAAGGAGTGAACTAGGCAATAGACTTGGTCCTTCCAGATCTGGAACTATTAAATTTAATAAAATGCATTAGTCCTACTAAAGAATTAATGACATAATTAAATAATTAAATGCTTTTGGGGTGTAATTTGACACACTGAGAACTGGCAGAGGGGATGAGAGGGGTAGCAGGGTAGGACCTGATGATAGAGTGGAGGGGGTTACTAAGGCTTTGCTTCTCTTCTTTGCGCTTAGTAGGTACTTACAACATGCAGATTTTCTCTTAGAAATTGCAAAGGTTCATAGTGTAGAAACATCTATTTCTGGAGTGTACGTCACTTAACTACTCAATCTCCCATCTGCAAAGTGGATAAGAGGAGCCCCAGATTATTTTCCTGCTCACATGGTTGGTGATAGTGCAATTTGCTGTCTGGTCACTCATCAGGAGCAGAAATGCATATGGGAATTAATCATGCTACGGGGAACTAAAACAGTATTTGTTGATTAAGCCACTGTTAATTAGGTAAAGCTTACCCTGACTCTGACTGAGTGGTGCAGGCAGGGGCATGTCATGTTAGAGATGAATGCAAATGAGAATGCATCACTTGAGTAGAGTAGAAAGCACTTAAGTTCAGACTTTTGAATTGGGACATAACTAGGATGGTTTCTGAAAGGGCAAAACCAACTCTGGTGAAGAATATGCCGGCTGAGCTGGCACTTGTATATTCTTACAATCCATTTTTGGTTAATGCAATACAAATAATAAAACTAGCATTATAGTTGTCACTTCTTGACTGCCTACTAAGTGCTATGTAGTCTCTTAAGAACATTACAAATAGTATATTTGCTGAAATTTTACAATTATCTTATTAGGGCACTATTAGCCCCGTTATAGATGTGAAGAAAATAAGGTTTGGAGAAGTTACATAATTTGCTTGAGATCTCACTTGATTGCATAAGGATTCAAATTCACACCTGTCTTGATTTCAAAACAGTACTGTGCTGGTAAATGTGTAACAGCCAGCTCTCTGGGGGAAGAGCACCATCATTTGTAGTGTTTGCTGATCTCTGGGATGTAAATATTATTATTGTGGTCAATTTCCAGATGCCAATGTAACAGAGTGGGAAGAACGTGCACTGTTGATGCTGTGGAGCTGATGTGAGCTGGCTCCAGGTCACTGCTGCCTAACTGAGCTCCTCCCCCTTCCCCTGACCCATTTGTTCATAGTGAGGGTCACAGAGAAATTCTGCCCAGTTCCTGGGATTACGACTGAACCAGCAGGGGCACACTGTTAGCTTCAGCCCTGTTGTAAGAGTCTGAAATTTTCTCCTACTGACAAGAAAATGTTGATTATGCTAGAATCAAGCCCTGGGCCACTAGGAGCTATAGAATGTAGCTTCTCTAGACATTTCTTCATGATGAAGATGATGATGAACTGTAGTACTAGCAGTAGTTAAAATAGTAATTATTTGGTTACTATTTGGCACAGTGGATCATACCTATAGTCTGGCACTCTGGAAGGCTGAGGTGGGTGGATCGCTTGAGCTCAGGAGTTCAAAACCAGGCTGAGCAGGAGTGAGACCCTATCTCTGCTAAATCTAGCTGGGTGTTGTGGCACATGCCTATAGTCCCAGATACTTGGGAGGCTGAGGCAAGCAGATCTTTTGAGCCCAAGAATTGAGGTTGCTATGAGCTATGATGCCGTGGCACTCTACCCACGGTGACAGAGTGAGACTCTGTCTAAAAAAAAATTATTATTTTTCAGAATGTAATATGTGCCAGTTACTGTTCTAAGCACCCAGAGAAGTGACAGAATGGGGTGATTATACAATGGGCTCTATAGTGAGACTGCCTGAGTTTAAATCTCTCTCCATCTGTGCTTGTTAGCTATGTGATGTGGGGCAAGTGACAGTTAATAGTACCTGCCTAATAGAGTTGGTGCTATCCTCTGCTGAGAACAGAGGATTATGCGAGATCAGGAATGTAACATGATGGTGACCACATTCTCAACAAATGAAAGTTTCTAGTGTGTTCCCTATCTCATATAATCCTCCTTCAAACCTCCTACAAAGGAGGATTGTACATATACCACAATTTATTGATCCATTCGTGAGTCGATGGCAATTGGGCTTATTATTATTCCCACTTCATCAATGAGAAAACTGAGGAATGAGAGGTTTATGGAAAAAGGCTACGTCTTCAAAGTGGCTGGGAAAGGACTGGATCTCCCATCTGTGTAATTATAAAACTTGTACTTTTATCTTTTAGGCCATATTAAATATAAGAAAAATGAGGTAGGAATTTTGCTTTGTGGCCATGTTCATCCACAGAAGTCAAAATGGAGAATTAATACTCGTTTAAACGTTTTTACTTCTTCAGAGAGCCCTTTAATGATTGTTTTAGCAAAGATGCCTCTTCTAAGTTGTACAGTGTGGGTAGAGTGGGAGGCTTGTTGACATGGTCCAAGACAGACAGTCCTGTCCAGCCCAGGATGAACTCTGCACCAGGAGCTCACAGCAAAGCACCAAATCTTCACATAGACAGTTAATTTCCCATATGTAAGGCATTTGACAGCCAGTCTCTTCCCTTTGCAAACAGGTGGTGGAGTTCACAGCAGAGTGCACAGGCTGGGATGGAGGGCTAGGCCTGGGTACTGGACCAAGCCAATCCACCCTTCTCTCATTGATCAGTTGCGAGAGTGACCGTGTGAGCTAGGGAGAGGCCGTTGAGGCTCTGCTAATGGGACTTGCTGGAAACCCACATTTTTGTGCTTTTGGCATTATGAAGAGTTCTTTCTGGAATTATTTCAATATGGAGTGAATGTGGAGAAGTTTAGGTTTCAGCTTTTCTTCTTTACATAAACAAGAAAAACTTGGATTCTCCTTGGCGAACAGATGGAATGACAGCTTTCTATTAGCTAAGGTCCACCATGAGGACCACTTAGTGGAACAGCATGACAGTTAAGTGTTGTGTTGTAGAAATCTGCTCCCGGGTGAATATGCACTGTCTACTTTGTTAGGTGGCTACAAAAGTTCAGCCCCAGGGTCTGTCACCCATGAGACCTCCACAAATGATGCTCGATCTTCCATGACATGGTATTATACATCCTTTACTAGCTAGATCTTCACAAATAGGTCTCTCATAACCTTCACATGCTATCTCATCATTTAAAAAAAGTCAAATTTGCTATTGCACCTAGGTAAAGATTGGGACCTAGAGCTAGGTAAGACATAGCTCCAACTTTTGAGCTCATGGCCTAGTGAGGGAGATTCAATTGTATTATAGAAGTGATGAGTGGCACAATCAAGTTTTATACATATGTGCATTAGGAATATAGCAACTAACTGAGCCTGGAGTTGAGGATGGGAGAGTTGGAACCTCAAGACAGAAGTAAGTCAAAGTATTTGCATTTGTGTCTCAACCAGCAAGCACTCCACTTCCTTGAGGGTGCAGATTATGATACTTTCATTTTTGGAGTCCTACCATAGTGCCTAGTACTTAGTAGGTGCTCAATAGATGCAAATTGAAAGAATTAATTAATTAATAGTGGCATGGCAGGTTTGGCAGTTGCTTCTGACCACAGTTTAACTGGTGCCATAATAGAAAGAGCTTAGCTCAGGAGGCAGCAAACTGTTGACAAAATCCATCTGTTTTCGTAAATAAAAATTTATTGGAACACAGCCACCTCCATTTGTTTGCATATTGTCAATGGCTGCTTTCATGCAGCAATGGCAGAGTTGAGTCGTTGTGATAGAAACTGTATGGCCTACACAGCCTAAAATATTTACTCTTCGTCCCTTTATAAAGAATGTTTGCTGACCCTCTGTTTAGCGAGTCAGACCGGCTCTGACACTAGTTGAGAAATCAGAGCCAAGGTGCTTAAGTTCTTAGAGACCTAGTTCTCCTAATTCTAAGTGGGGGTAATCCCGATATCGTGCTGCAGATCAAATAATCTGTTATCGCCTATTTGGATGTAGCTTTTAAATCATAAAAATCCTTAAATCATGCACTATGTAAGAACTACTGAGTTTTGTAATTTCCCCAAGGAAGTATTTCAACCATCCTTTACTATCAACTGATTGGGAAAAGAGAGACTAAATTCATTTACCCTTTGGCATCCAGGACCCATAACATAGATAATCTGCCACCCAGGATAGAACTGACATGGCCTTATTGGCAATATACTCTTTACACTAGATAATCAATACTGATGATTTACTCAAGTTAAAGGTTTCAGTCTTAGAGAATCCAGGTGCGAATGTTTGCATTTCCAGCAAGCTCCTGGGTGCTTTCCCCTCACTTAAAGCCACCTGTAAAGAATCTTGAGACAGACTGTGATGAAAAAAAGAAAAAGTGCAAAAGACATTTTGGGAAAATGAGTAAAACTACCGGGCTCTAAGAGAGAACCTCACTTCAGTCAAAGTAATAGGCCAAAGATATTTTAAAAGTCTAAATATGTACCGTACATTTATATTGGCTCAGGATGCTCAAAATATTGTCTTGGGTAAAAGTCTAAGGTTACTTCTGGGCTGAGATAAAGAGTTACAGGGATTAATGATGTCTGCCTGACACAGGCGAGGGGAATGGTGTGTGAGTGTGGCGTATCTATATTCTGTTACAGGCTTCAGGTGATAGCACATTTGGACATCCAAGAGTTCCCTATTTTTCTTTTTGCCCTGTTTCACACCAGTAATGGGAGCTCTGCCATAATAATTGTCTCTGATGATTGGTTATGTGGCACAGAGGTCTTGGCAAAATTACGTCATATGGTGTGTAAGGTATTCTGCTTGTGGTACTTTTTAGAAACAGGTCATATTCATTTGGGGGCTAGAATCAGCTTTTTCTCTATGCATTGCCTATGGGATATTCCAGTTCCTGGAGAATAAAGAGTGCCAGACATTGGGCACCAGCACAGGAATGCCCAGTATTGGTTAGATGGGAGTCAGGGGAGGTGTTATTTATGGCGAAAGCGCTTCATCCTAATGTAGACGTTTCTACTGATAAACCACTAACTCATGTGCTATTGTCATCTCACCTTCTTCTAGAGGGTTCTGTTGTCATCTCTGTTTATGGGGAATTTGATCCAAGCAAAAGAATAGACTTATGCCCTATTCCATTTGAAAAGGAAAACCTATTAGCATTTTTGGAAGTAAATCAACAGTATATAACAGAATTCTCAAAGACACAGGTACTGCTACATGTATTTTCTTATGGAGAATGGTCTAGCTAAAGGGGTAGCATCTTTTCAAATATTTTTATCAGTTATCAGAGTACAGTGAGACTTAGAGCAGAATTCCAAGTTTTCTTGAAGATTGTTTTTTAAATTGCTGCCTGCTGATTCACAGGGCATATGGTTACATTTCTTTATTCTTTATTATTAAATGGCTGTTGGGGGTAAGGCCAACCTTTGTGATGACTAAGACAACTGTAGAAATGAAACACAAAAATTTTAGGGAGATTTCCAGCCTAATTTTCTCCTTTCTCCCTTCTTTGCTCTTGTTCTCTATTTTGCTGTCTCTCTCCCATAACCATCTCCAGCCTGGCCAATAGCCACTAAGAATCTGCAATGTCTATATAAATATGCACTAAACTTCCACTCGAATTTGGCCTGTGTATTACATGCCCATAGCAGCTTACATTTATACAAGGTGACATTTTCACCTCAGATCAAGTGAGGCAATAAATAGGAATTTATGATAGCCCCAACAGCAAAGGCCTAAGAAAAAGAGGGAAATTTGGGTCAGGGTTTTCCCAGAAGAAGAACTAATCCTTCCTTGTATAACTGTCTCTTTGTATCCCTGCCTCCCCCATCTGCCCTCTGCATGTTTTTCCTTTCCCTGTCCTTTCCTCTCTGCACAAGTGTAATGCAGAACAAAGTACTTAGGCTCTGAACTCTAATTCACTTATTCATTTGACAGATGCATGTTAAATACTTATATACTAACGTTGCTCTGTGCCTTAGAGAAAGAGCTTCACATGAAAGCTGGAAATATTTTTGCTCTTGCATAGTTTTCATTTTGTTAGTAGGAGACAAATAACAAATGAGCCTAACATATGTGAGGGGTCAGACATGCTTAGAAGAAAAACGAAGCTTGGTAAGAGGGGGGCGACAGGTAGACTCCATAGGGAAGCTCTCTCTGAGGTTGGAGCGGAGCCCTGAATGAATCCAGGTGGATGTGAGGGGAGGAGTGAGGCACGTGGAGGGAGTGCAGGTATGAAGACCCGGAGGTAGCAGTGTGTCTGGAAGTCAGAGAAGCAGCACAGAGGTAAGCAGGTTTTGTTCTTATCTGTACATATATATGTGTGGTCAGTACTCGGCATAGTTCCTGGCACATGATGGCTCAAAAAATCTCCATCAGAGTCCATCATCTTCCCCTTTACAAAATGCCTAAGTGATGTGAGAATGAACCATGGGACATTGCCAATTTTGAACCGTTTTGACCTATGAAATAGCTATTTCATATAGTTCAACTTAGTAACTGAGTAAGATTCGACATTATGAAGAGGGCAGGCCTTTATAAGTCTAATCTCTCATCTAAGATTTCCAATGGTTCGATTTCCCATTTAATAAAATTATCTAGGAGAGAACCATCCTGGCGATAGTTTCTAAACTGCTCTCCAGTTGTGGTTTTGTGGTGTTCTCAATTTTATGTTGGTGTCACATTGAGTACGAGGGCCCAGTTTCACCTCTGCATAGTGCTTAGTGTTAGAACTACCATTCGTATGAACTCATAAGCCTGAAGCTTCTTATGGGAATTCTACTTTTCTGCTTTCCTAGTGGTCGCTGTGATGCTCATCTTTTTTTGGAAGGTCTGATTCTGTAAGGCTGTTTCCTTTTATGCACTTGGCCTGCATGTTGGGGGAAGCTCTGCTAAGTAGACTGTAGTGTCAGTGCAGGGGTGGTCACATCTACCCCTGCACAGGTTACTAATGCTGACTAATGAGCTGACTAATGAGCTATCAGTTTATTTCCACATCTTAGCTCAGGAGAAAAATAGCAAAAAAAAAAAACAAACCCCAAAAGCAAAATGAGATTATTTTCTACTCTCTAAAACTTGGCAGAAATTATGGGAGAAAGTGATTAAAGTCCATCAACAGTATGATTTCCCAATGATGTATTTTTTCCATAGGTATTTTTTTAACTACCTGGCTACCTCTGTTTATCTTAGCTCTTTGCCCTGGAAACTTGGGTTTACTAATTAGCTTGCATACTTAAGCTAACTCATTAAAGCCTCAGTTGGCCACTGGCCTTGCCTCTCATTCTACAGGGACTCCTGTAAATGATCTATACTTTCCTTTCCATGATAAAGACAAGACCAAGTGTTTCAGTGAAAAAATAAATTTGTTATTTCACTCTTCACGATTTGAGAAATAAAAAAAATATCTTAAGAGCTCAGGAAGAATGAGTGGTAAATTAATGTAAAATTGTCCAAATTGGTGTATGGATAAACTTTACTAGAGTTCCCAGAAAGAAGACATATTAAGAAGGAAGATTGTAAACAAGTCTGAAATGCCCATCTTAAACATCTACAACCATAGTCATAGTAAGTGAAAAGAAGATCATAATGGGAGAGAGGGAAAAGCAGCTGGTAATTACTACACTACCCTACCCTAAAAACACTACACTATACTGTATTAATACACTACTCTACCCTACACTATCCTATCCTACACTACACTAAATTACCCTATCCTACCCTACACTACCCTACCTACACTACCTTACCCTATACTACACTACCCTACCCTATGTTATGCTATCCTAACTACCCTACCCTACTCTACCCTACCCTACCCTAAACTACACTAACTTACCCCACACTATGCTACCCTACCCTATACTATACACACTATAGTGTATTATCTCTATAGTACCCTAAACTATACTATACTACACCATACTATATTACTAAACTACTCTACCCTACACTACACTACCCTAACCTATACTATACTATAACCCTACCCTACCCTACACTACACTACAATACTACTCTAGCCTATCCTATGCTACAACACTACCCTACACTACACTATACTATGTTACCCTATACTACCTACCTTATACTATACTACAACACTACTCTACCCTAACCTACCCTATACTACCCTACACTACTTTACACTACACTGCTCTACCTACCCTGTGCTACACTACCCTATACTACCTTACACTACACTACCCTACCCTACCCTACACTACCTTACACTACACTACACTCTGTACTACACTACTCTACCCTACCCTACCCTACACTACCCTACTCTACTCTACACCACACTACATTACCCTACCTACACTACCCTACACTACTCTACACTACCTTACCCTACCCTACACTATGTTATGCTACTGTGCCCTACACTACCCTATACTGCATGACTACAATGCACTAATTTTCTCTGGGCTAGCCCACATGTGCCATATATTTTGAAGGCAGGTAATACATACATTTTCAGATAAAGAAAGTAAGACTTACTAGGGTTATTGGGTTGTTACCCATGAAGCTGCAGTAAGTAGCAGAAACAGGATTCAAATGCAGGTCTGGGGACTTTATTATTTTCTGGAAAGTTTTAAAATAGTCAGAGATTCTGGAGCTTCAGGGACACTTTGGATTTCTTTTTTTTTTTTTTTTTCTATAAGGGGTGTATTGTGATGAGAGAAGAGTTTTGATTTTTGAACCTACTTGCAAATAGCATAGGTGTCCAAGAAAGCCAGACAGAAGCACAGTTTGCTTTTGCCTGTTTAAGACAGGGTGGCACAATGTGTAAGAGCACAGACTCTGATTTGGAGTGGAACTCCTATTCTGAAGGGGTCTGAGTAAGTCATTTAATTTCTTTGCTCAGTAGTTTCCTCATGTGGAAAACGGGTATGGTAATCAGTTTTTAACATCGAATTTGTTGTGAGCATGACATGGGTGTAAAATATTTGGTCTCAATACTAGGCAATAGTCAGCCCATTAGCTATTAGTGTGGTCTATGGTTAAGATACCACCATCATCTAGCTCCAGTTAGGCACTGGGAACAGGGGAGTGCACCATTTTTTGCACAACCATTGCACAAGTTTTAGTGTTGACATGTGTCTCCTGGTATCCTTTTACTTCAGAGACTTGTTAACTCAATGATTCAGGAAGCAAATCTTTTAAGTAACTTTTAGCCTGCTCAGCTTAGCACACCTCATGAGAGGAAAGTCCCCATCTATACACAGATTCTCCAATCCATTTCTAATGCTGCAAAATATATTAGGACATCTGTGTTTACCATCCACTTACCCTCCTTTTAAAATCTTCCTTACCATTGTGCATTAATGGGTGCAGTGGGCATTTGTTGGTTTGATGTTCTAGCAGCCATTGTTTTCTTCCTCCTTCTCAAGTGTTTTGGATTTCCTTTGGAATTTCACATACTTCCACAGAAATTGCCTGTGCCCTAGGCTCCAGGAAAGGAATACATGACCCAGACCAAGCCAGTCAGCATATCCCATTCCGTCCCTTGCCCTCTAGGATTGATTTATGTATGTAACCTGAGTCATTCCAGTCGGGACTTTGCCAGGAATTTGAAACAAAGACCCATGCACTTTCCTCCCAGATATGGATGAGAAAAACACGTGGGCCTGGGAACTGTAGAAAGCCATCTGGCAATCATGAGAGAGGAGGATCTTAGGGCAAAATTGACTCTGGAGAAGGCAGAATGGAGAATGGGAGAAATCTAGTTCCTGGTCATATCATTGATCTGATCAAGTTCCCTTGAGTCAGGTACCACCCCTTGATTTTTCTGTTATGGAAGTAAAACATGTATTTTTAGTGTTAGAGTTTTGCAACTGAAAAACTTGAAACTGACATAACTGGAGGCAGTCAGCTTGAGTTGCTGGGTAAGTTCTGCAAGATTCACAAGCTTTGGCACTTGCTTGTTCTGAGTCTTAATTTCCAAATCTGTAAATTGGGAATTAAATAAGATTATGAGGGTGAAAGCACTTTAAAAACTATAAAGTAATTATAAATGTAAGGCATTATTATGATAATTAGTATTATATGTTGACATCATGATGGATGATTCTGTGTTTCTTTGATGTTGCAAAGCCTTGGTTTCACAGCTTGGGTTGACCCCCCAGCTGTAGGCAGGCTTCTCGACTAGCATTTGTTGTATTTCATCCTTGCGGGTTTTGGTAGGTGATGAGGATTTGAGGGTTTCACAGAGAACCCATCTGGTGATTTGTTGAATCACCATGAGTAGGTTAACTCTTAATAATAGTAAATATGATAATTATCAAGCTAGTGATTCTCTAGTCACCTGAATTTTGAGGTTTTAAGTCATCATTCTCTTTTTCACAGTGTTAAGGCAGTGTGAAGGTAGCAACAAGATTACAGAGCACCCAGATAACTCAACAAGAGGAAGTCAAATATCTTTAACCCAGACCAAAGACAGGGATGAGTGATCATTTTGTAGTGTTATCTTCACAATCCAAGGTGGAAAGGTCACCAGAAACCCTGGGTTCCATTCCCTTAACTTCCTGAATCTCCAAATTTTCATTTGTGAAATGGGTATAATAAGACCAGTACTGTCTACTTCATAGACTTTAATATGGGATTAAGAGCATATATATTATTATTTTAATATATAATATATTTTAATATACATATTAAATGTTATAATATGTTACATACTATCATTTTCTTAATATCAGGTAACAGTACCCTCAATGACCTCTTATACTAATTTTTATTTCAGTTGCTATTTTATTCAGTCTGATTTGGAGCGTCTTCATTTAAAATGCCATTACTTTTTTGTGCATGAAACATACAAAGGAAAAAAATATCATCCAAGAAGAACAGAAAAAATATCACATGGAGGATTCTTTTCTCTGAAAGCTTCAGCTGTCCCTACTAAGGATGAGCCACAATTTGAACACATGTGGTTTTATCCAGGTATAGAAAGTCATGTGAAATATTATGGCATATTATAGCATTTTAGATGGAAAGATAGATGTACTCAAAAGATACAAATTTATCTTATTTATTTACAAAAGTACACCTCATCTACAGACCTCTAGGAGGTTGGAAAAACAAATAAAACTCAAGACAATAAACACAGAAAGATAAAGCTTGGATTCCATCACTGGTCAGGAAATCCCATTCAATACCAGTCTAATTAAATGGCTACTCCCTGGGTTATGTGTTCTCATACCAGAATAGTAACTTCCAAAGGGCTGAGACTTTTCATTCTTGTGTTTGAGGTCACTGCTGTCCAAAAGAAATATAACACATTAAAGAAAATGGAAAAAAAATCAAATGACACTAATATTAATAAGATACTGTATTTAACCTGATATATCTGAAATATTATCATTTGGGCATGTAATCAAAAATTATCAGTGAGATATTTTGCATTCTTTTTTTGAGCTAGGTCTTCAAAATCTTGTGTATATTTATATAACGTCTCAATTCAGACAGCCACTTGTCACCTGTGCAATGGCCACTCGTGAATGGCTACTACGTTGGATTGGGCAGCTCTAGGTTTTGCTGAGTGAGATTTTTTGGATTCAGAACTATCTGGGTTTGCATACCTATTCCATCCCTTATTTTCTGTGAGACTTTGAACAAGTTGCTGTCCTACAGACTTGCCATGAGACTTAGATGAGATGAGTCACCTGGGAGTGCCCCTGTCCAGGTGTACGGCCACAGTAGGTGGTCAGAATATGTGCCCACATCAACTTGTCAACTTGGAGGTAGAAGGTGGGGTAGGAGACACGCAGAGGCATCAGAAGCAGGAAAACTTGGATGACTCTCCCTATTCTGAGAGGAGCTGGGCACAGTGGCAAGGAATGGATGGTCTGAGAGAGGATAGAGGTGCTGAAGTGGACCGGCATTTTCAGACTTGTGCCTCCTGGTACCACGTGGGCACCCGAAAAGCTCAAGCACCCGTCTTCTCTATGCCAATCAGGAGATTAAGCAATGTCACCCTGTTCTGAGGAAAGCTATCAGTGATGACGACAAAATGACTCAAAATCACGCCTCAGAAAGAGGCGATTATGTTTTCATTTAGACAAAGAGGGAAAGAGAAGGTTGGGGTGAACAAGACCTTTATCTTCAAACAGGAAGGAGAGTCTGGCTCACAATAAAGAACACTTCTTAAACAGATGTTTTGAAAATGTGATGAGTTACCTGGCACAGGTGTGTTTTATCAGTGGCCGAGCTACCTGCTTACCACTTGGAAGGAAGACTGTGAGGCAGGATCAAGCGAGGCGGCACACAAACACCGACACCCTGTACCTACGATATTGCCGTAGTCAATATCATGAATATTAGGCGGTAGTAAATGCAAAGGCCTCTTAACACGGGTATAACCAAACTCAATGAACAGTGAAACCCTTTCTTTCTTTTTTTTTTTGAGATTGAGTCTCACTCTATCACCCTCGGTAGAGTGCCATAGTGTCACAGCTCACAGCAAGCTCCAACTCTTGGGCATAAGTGATTCTCTTGCCTCAGCCTCCCGTAGCGCGGGGACTATAGGCACCTACCACAACACCCGGCTATTTTTTGTTGCAGTTGCCGCTGCTGTTTTAGCTGGCTGGGGTCGGGTTCGAACCCACTACCCTCTGTCTATGGGGCCAGCACCCTACCCACTAAGCCACAGGTGCCACCCAAACAGTGAAACCCTTTCAGTCCTTAGAGTCTTTAAAGTGCTGCTCCTTTCTTGGGATGATTGCCTACTTGCTAAACACTGAATCCTCTCCTTTAAGGATATGGCACACAAGAAATTGAGGGCCCTCAGCTCTGGCTGTGACTTCCCAAGAATTAGAGTGAGTTCCTCTTCCTCTTCCCAGTGAAGGATTCTGTCCCAACCACACCAACCTCACTTTGACTTCTGCTTGATGAGTCTTATGGAGTTGGAATACTGTCCACTTTGGGAGTTCATGTGAAATATTCTATGTCCCCAAGACATTCTCTCACGTGGTTTCTGGGGGACACTGTCTTCTGGTTTTCTTCCTGCTTCTGGCCTCTCCTCTCAGATCCTTACTCCTCAGCTCCAAGATTTGAGGGGTCTGGCCCAGGCCCCTTCTCTCCTCTGTGGCCCCCCTCTTCTATATGATCACATTGATTCTCTTGGTCCTGCTCTTGACTCCTTGTTTTCCCCTTCAGCTGAGATTCTCCCCCTGAGCTGCCTACTGGACGTCCTTGGCCTGATGTGTCACAGGCTTCCCTAACCCTGAACTTGCTATTCCCCAAACCTGCTCACTTTCCTCAGCCACTGCACCACCAGAGGCACCATCATCCACTCGGCTGTCCCAGTGGATGACTCCTCCTCCTGTCGTGGGGTTGGCCCGTCACCAGGAACTGTGGGATGTGTTCTGCCATTGTTTCTGATCTTCAGCCTCTCACCTGGGCTGTTTCTGCTGTCTTCTTAGCACGCTGGTGCAGATCATTTTCCTCAGACCCCTACAGAGGCGTCTTAGGCACAGTTGTGGCACCCAGAGGAGGCCCAGTAGGCATTACACCTGATCCTAGACCCCAAAGCAGGCCTGCTGTTACCTGTTTCACATGGTGAGATGCTTAAGATTCGACTTGAAGGAACAAAGTTCTTTTTTGACACATAAAAAATAAGCAGCTGGCCTTCAGGCTTTTAGGCACTTTTTTCTCCCAAGACATATTCCAAGCACAGGGCAGAGATTTCCTAATGTGAAGGTCTAATCATATTGCATTCAAGTTTAGAACATTTTCTTGAATCCTTCTTGCCTGCAGGGTAAAAGTCAACTTTCGTATTGACAATGTTACAGTCTGACCCTTTGCTGGGCCCTTCACCTCTCTCTCCTATGGTTGGATAATTTTCAATTCCCCTGAACACTGGGATTATATCAGGCATTTGATGGCATAGTTTCCTGTCTTGGGAATTCCTCCCAGTTTCCATCAGCTGGGGAAATGCCAGCCTATCTTAGTCTTAGTCCAAGAATCACCTCCTCTCTGAAGGTGTCTTGATTGCGCAAGTAGGAATGGCTGTTCCCATTGTTGCTGTCTTGTATCCAAGTCCCTATAACATGTAGTGCTGTGAATGGGTTACTTGTCTCTCTCTCTCATTCCACAATGAGCAGGAAACATGACTGTCTTAATTGTATTCATTTGCCTAGTGACCAAAACAGCAGGGCTTGGCTTTTTGTTGGTGCTTAAAAAATATCGACTGAAAGTAAGTTCAAACTTAAGGCGTAGTTAGATTCTAAAAAATAAAGCTGTATAGGTGAGGTGGTGCTAAGCTGCTTGATGGGAGGCTGGAGGTGACACTTTTCTGTAAGTTCCCATTTTGGCGATAGAATATGTAACAACCAGCAGATTTTCTGAGGCTTAACATTAGTTTATAAATGTATTTGTTTCTCTGGCCCTAATAACGGTCAAATCTAGTCTAGTCTCTTCGGATATGATTTTTGGATAATGTCTTTTTGTATCAAAAATAATGATGACAACAATATTATTTGTAGTGAGCTTTGTATGTGCACATTTTTTTAACTTTGTCTTGCTTGATATTTATAACAATCTCATGGGTTGGGTAGGGCTGACATCACTCAAATTTTACAGACATACGGAACCAGATGCTCAGATATCACACGATTTTCCCGAAGTCACATAGCTGATAGCTCATAGAGCCAGATATTTAAGTCTTCTTATTTAAAGGCCTGTTGTTTATTCATATTTCTTTGAAGGCCCCACTGCCACGAAGGGATCACCCTTCTGTTTCCTTGAACATGATAGAGAAATAGGTCACTGAGGTCAGGAAAGAAGTCTTTGTTGACACACCTGTCTAACAGTTGGTCATCTGGAGAATGGGGTTTTCCATCATTTTGTTTACTTGCTCCCCCATTCCTGGCCTGGAGGCTTCCCCAGTGTCAGGCTGCCAAGACGTTGCAATGGTCACTGCAATTTGTTGACAAATAACAAAGATGCTCCTTGTCTTGCTGTCAATTTTACATCCTCTGGCTTTGCCAAGTGAGCCCGACATGCCAGGAAGGGCTTTGTTGTGGTCTGTGACTCACTGTGCTTACTCCTCTGCCGCTCCCTGGGTGCAGGCTCTTACAGTCTGCTGATTGCACAATTTCAGAACATCTTTGGGTGAATTGGCAGAGGATAAAAAAAAAAAAAGCAACAACAAAAAAACACAGCCCCACAGACCAGGGATTCAGCCATTGCTACATGAAGCAAAGGCATGCTTCCATAGGAGGGTTGTTCTAATCTCATCTGCAAATTGCTTCTGTCATCATCCAGAGATTTACTGGAGACATTCACTACTGGAGGGAAACCCTTTTTCCTAGGTGGTTCTATAAAAAGGGAATGTCCTGTGGAATAAGAGATGTGAGTAGGAGGAAACACCCCTCTCACTTATTCAGAAGCATCTAAGTTCAAGTTCTGTGGATGAGAGGTGCAACTCATGCGGCCTGCACAGACATTACTTTAGGCACTTAAGGTTGGGTCCTTCTCCTCAACTGTATGTGGGAGCATCATTCTTTTGGAGGGTGGGGTGTGTGTGGCTTGATTAAGACAGAAAAAGGATCATTTGCAAGTCAGAATTCCAGCAGAAAATGGAGCAGTTCTGTTTCCCCATAGATAATGTATTTGGGATAAACCATAAATTGTACGTAAGTGTGACTAGAGTTTATTTTAGTTACTGTTAATTGCTGCTCTGCCTGCAAAAGGTCAGTGGTGAAATGCTTAGCCTGGAGAGGTCAAGGGCGTTCATGTCTGGGTCTGGTCAGTGTCCTCTCCTTCTCCCACCACCTGCTTCAGGAATTCATTCATTGGGCATTGGATAAGGTCCTGGCCTGTGCCATGCTCTGTGCCAGACGCCTGGGGCAGGGGAGTCCACAGTGATGAAGGAGATATGTTCTCAAGAAGCTCCAAAGTGTAGTGAGAGAGACAGATGCAGAAGCAGATTAATATACTGGGATAAGTGCAGAATTTGAAAGAGGGACGCTCTAAGAGGGAAAGCCTTTAGTAAGGGGAATCAGGGAAAGCTTCTTGGAGGAGATAATAATGCATAAGTTTTAGGTAGAACTTGCCTTAGGATTTTACAAGAAGGGCCCCTGCCCTAGCCTGCCAAAGCCCATGGCAACACGGTGCTGGCAAACTACTATCCACCTACCTGGATCCTATCAACTCCTTCTACCTACCTGTGTAGGAAGTGAGTAATATATGCGATTGTCTGCAGAGGAGTGTTCCAATCCCTTCTGAACTGTGTTGGGGTGCAAGAAACAGGCTGATCTCTTCTCAGTTGCTCCCACAGACAGGGCACTATGGGCATGGCTGCCTTGTCAGATGCTGCACTGGCTTTGTGGTCCTCGGTAGAATATACTTGGATTGTCATGGCCCTTGAGGCCTAGCTAGGCAGAGAAGGCTTTTCCAGAGAAACTCCTACTCTGTGCCACATTCTAGCATACACAAGGGCCATAGAGGGAAGGTACAGGAGTTGGAGTTTGGGAGAACATGAAGGTGGGGGCTGAATCTAACACATCTAGCCCTTTGCATAAGTTAGGAACATACTAATTTGTGAAACGAATAAATGATTGAGAGACATATCCAGGGAACTGGGCCACTGCAGGGAGCAGGATGGGCCCATCAGTGCACACAGCTTTCCTTTCCTTTTCCCAGTGATCAGGTCAGCGTTTCTCTGTAGCTGGAGCAACCGAGGCCCTGAAAGACTGGCTTCAACCAAAGGGCTTACTTAGGTGACTAGAAAGTCTTCTCTAACGTCGGAACTCCAGAACTCTCTGCGGATATACCAAAGAAACTTCTGTAGCCTCTGTTTCTCTCAGCCCCCCACCTTTCCCTGATACCAACTGTGGCCAGGGAGGCTCTGACATTTGTTTTTGTCTATTAATGCCGAATGTCCTCACGTCCTTGTGCCATTCCTCTGTCAAATCTATTTCTTCCAATGTGGGGCTGGGTTAGTTCTTTGTTTTCATTTTATTTCTCTCTCTCTCTTTATATATGTAATATTGAATATGAAAGCAGAGTGGTAAACAGGAAGAGTATAAAGAAGACAATAGAACTTTCCCTACAGTAAGCCCATCATGGGATAATTCTATAACTCACATTTCCTTCCGGGCATCTTTCTATGCATATACTGTCTAAATACATCCTAAGACAAAATCAAGATTTACATTACATTTTGTATTTTTCCATGTCATCAGTTGTTTTTGAAATGATTAAAATATGTTAAATACCTATGTAATGGATGTTTACTACAGAAAATCAGGAAATAAAGATAGTCGCTATTAGCTTTTTGTGATCTATCTGTATATATGTATATTTTTCTCCTATAGGAAATTGAGCCTGTCTACACACCTAGCAATAAATGTACTCGGGAAAAAATCAAGCACTGCAGGAAGGAATAGAATGAATCTCCCTTTCTATTCTGAAGACCCAGGTTTTCACAACCACTGTTTATAGTTTCTTTGGCATCCCTTGAACGTATATTATATCTGTATCTATCTAGCTTTATTATTTTCTACAGATGAGATCCTAGTCTTCATACTTGGCTTTTCATGGAATGTCTCAGAAATCTTTTCATATCAACGCATATGGGTATACTTTCTTCCTAAAGGCTCATGGTATGACTATACCAGAATCACTGGTCACTTCACCAGTCTGCATCAATTGAAATCTAAATTGTTTCAGGTTTGATTAATTTTTGCTCTTAACACATTATAGTAATAAGCATCCTATACCTGTAATTTTAAATATTGCTGTCTCTTTCTCTCTTATACACCCTAGAATTTGCTTTGAAAATTATGTTTCTAGGGTGGTGCCTGTGGCTCAGGGAGTAGGGTGCTGGCCCCATATGCTGGGTTCAAACCCAGCCCCAGCCAAAAACTGCAAAAAAAAAAAAAAAGAAAATTATGTTTCTAATGTTCTCTCCACTTAGTAATACATCATCATTTTTTGTAAATAAATCTTCTATATTTTAGAAATGATTCCTTGCATCCTATTAGACAGACATACCACAATTTATTCAATTAATCTCCTATTACTGGGCACTTAGATGTACCTGTTCCTCTCTCTCTCCTCCCTCCTTTTCAATCTTTCTTTTTTCTCCTATTATTATTAAAATTGAGATAACATCCTTACTGCTGAATCTTCATACTCTTCAATTATTTCTGTAAGTTGTGTTTCTGGAAATAGATTTACCAGGTCAAAAAATATTTTGAAGCCAAATTATAGTTGGAAAAAGTTATACCAATTTAAACTTCAGCATCAGTGTGTAATTATGCCCATTTCTCTACGTCCTCTCATCTTCAAATTTAATACTTCTATATACTTTCCAATTTTATATTTGATAATCATAGTGATTTACTTTGCATTTACTTTAAGTGATAAACTTTTTTCATGTGTTTATTGGACATTTGTATTTCATCATTTGGTCTTGTTTACTAATTTCTGGTAATTTTTAAAACTTAAGAAGTTTATTTTCCAAATTAGTTTTTAATCTCTGATGCCAGGTATATTGTGGATATTTTATCCTGGGTCCAAATAGCTTTTTAACTCTGTGAAGGATTGGGATGTACAGATGTTTAGAATTTGAAAATCAATTTCATCCTTCATGGTTGTGCTTTGAGTGCTTGGTTAGGAATGTCTTCTGCTCTGTAAGATCACAGCCTTGATTAACATATGCCTTATTCACGTTTATTTCCTTTATCCAATACAAGTGGAAGCTGCAGGAAGATAGCTTTGGCTCGTTACAATAACTTAATTGAGCTGTTGAGAGGGACAGAGTTCACGTTGAAATGGGGGAAATAGGAGGGGCCATTACCAATAATGTAAAGAAGCATGAAAGACACACTAACACCAAACTGTGACTTTCTTTTTGAATTAACTAAAAGCATTGAAAATACTTGAAATGGGAATAATAGTCTCATTCTGCAAGAACATATTATGCAGTTTATGAAGAATCAAGAATCAATTCTCCCACCACGGGTGGTATCTGTCCCTCACCTTGGGAAACTCTGTACCTCACAGGGTTATTAGGAGGATTAATGAAGATTAATTACTTCTATGACCTTCTAGGTTCGTATAAGGTAATCGTGAGGAAGAGGTGAATTCAGAAGGAAGCACTCTCCCTTCTCTGGGGCTTTTCTGGCAGATGCTGGATGGTGATGTGTCAAGAGCATCCTAGGAGAGCCTTTCTCAGACCTGAGTGTCTCAGAAATCACCCGGGGATCTTGTTTCTGATTCAGTGGGACCCAAGTGGGGTCTGTGCGTTTCAAACAAACTCCCAGGCAATGGTGCTGCTTCTAGTCCAGTGACCACATTTTTAGTAATATGTTGGTAGGGGAGATTCAACTGTTAGAGTTGAGGCTGGACTAGATGATGTAAGACCCTTTCAGTTTCCAGATCCCTTGAATCTGCATTGAGATAAGTTATTCATGGGTCTAGAAATTGGAACACCAGCGAGGGGTGATGGTGGCATATATTTAAAGAATTCCATCAATATTTTTTATAGGTACTGCTTGTGCTACAAAATTTAAAGGGCACAGAAGAGTACCCAGTGAAAAATAAATTTCCTTCCCACTCTTGTTCCCAAGCCATTCCGTTTCTTTCTTCAAAAGATTTACTGTTACCAGTTTTTGTGTGTGTGTGTGTTTCCAGAGGTAATGTATGCACAGACAAACATATATTCTTCTTTCTCTATTATTTTTTATACCTCGACTTTTCTACCTGAAAAGGCATCATAGAAATTATTTTATATTAGTACAGAGGGAGATGCTTCAACTTCTAAAGTGACTGTATATGGATATATTATAATTTAATTGAATGTTCCTCTAATGATCGGTGTTGTTTCCAAAATTTTTCCAGTATAGGAAATATTTCAGTGACAGTATTTGAACACATCTCATTTTAAACAAGCAGAATAAAATTTTAGGGGCAGAATTATTGAATCAAAGGTCATGTGTATTCTTATTATTTTTATTTTTTATTATTTATTTATTTTTATTAAATCATAGCTGTATACATCAATACAATCATGGGGTACAATGTGCTGGTTTTTTTTTTTTTATTAAATCCTAGCTGTGTATATTAAGGCAATCATGGGGTACAATGTATCAGTTTTATATACAATTTGAAATATTTTCATCAAACTGGTTAACATAGCCTTCACGACATTTTCTTATTCTGTTAAGATATTTATCTTCTACATTTAGTAAATTTCATACGTACCCTTGTAAGATGTACCGTAGGTGTGGTCCCACTGATTACCCTCCCTCTACCTATCCTCTCCCTCTACTCTCCTCCCTCTCCCCCATCTCCCCTTTTCATGGAATATTATGCAGCCTTAAAGAAAGATGGAGACTTTAATCTCTTTCATGTTTACATGGATGGAACTGGAACATATTCTTCTTAGCAAAGTATCTCAAGAATGGAATAAAAAGTATCCAATGTACTCAGCCCTACTATGAAACCAACTTATAGCTTTCATATGAAAGCTATAACCCAATTATAGACCAAAAATATTCTTATTATTTTTAGAGATGGAGTCTCCCTCTGTCACAGGCTGTAATACAGTGGCCTGGTCATAGCTCAAGCTGTCCTCCTACCTCAGCCTCCCAAGTAGCTGGGACTACAGGCACTTGTCACTATGCCTAACTAATCTTTAATTTTTTTGGGTAAAGACAGGGTCTTGCTATGTGCCAGGTTGGTCTTAAACTCTTAGCAACAAGTGATCCTTCCACCTCAACCTCCTAAAATACTGAGATTATAGGTTTAGCCACCATACCCAGCATGTATTTAACATTCTGATCTGTAGTACCACATTGTTCTCCATGGGTGTTTTGGGATCTCAAGTTCCACCAGCTACAAAAGAAAGGCATCTTAACCCACATCCTGGCTTACACAATATGTTATGATGTTTTAATCTTTGCCAAAGTAATAGGTGAGAAATGTTATTTCATTGTGATTTTATTTATTTTTAAATTGTTTTAAATTTCAGAATATTACTGGGGTGCAAACATTTTGGTTATATGAATTGCTTTTGTACAGTCTGAGTCAAAGTTTAAATGTGCCCCATCACCCAGATAGTGTGCCTGGTTCCAAGTGCCCGTCGGTACATGAGTGGATTAATAAAATATGGTACATGTAAACCATGGAGTACCACTCAGCCATAAAAAGTGTTGAACTAATAATACCTTTTATAACAACCTACATAGAACTAGACACTATTCTAAGTAAAGTATCTCAAGAATTGAAAAACAAACACCACCATGTACTCACCAATAAATTGGAACTAATCAACCAACACCTATGTGCGCATTTAATAGTAAAACTCAACAGAAAGCAAGCAGGTGGGAGAAAAAGATAAATTCATTGTGCTTTTAATTTGCATTCCCCAAATTATGAGCAATATTGAGACATCTCATCAATTGTTTGGGAGTCATGTGTATTTCCCTTCCAAGAACTGTCTGTTTATATTCTTTCTTCGTGATTTGTAGGTGTTCTTTAAAAATTCAAGGAAATTAGACATTTATCTATGATATGAATTGCAAACATTTCCTCCAGATTGTTTTTATTTTGATTTAAGTCGTCAGATATCATTTTCATACAGTCTCATGTGTCACTTTTTTGCTCTTTCTGTGTTTTCACACGCTGAAGGTATAAAGAACAATTCTCCTGTGTTTACTTCTGGTAGTTTTCCACTTATTCTTTCATGTTCAAATCTTTGATACAACTAGAATTTACCTTCATGTAAGATGTGAGGAATGGACCCAACTTTATTTTATTTTTTTTTTGCAATTTTTGGCTGGGGCTGGGTTTGAACCCTCCACCTCTGGCATATGGGGCTGGTGCCCACTTCTTTGAGCCACAGACACCACCTGCAACTTTATTTTTCTTTCCAGATGACTACCTCATTGACAAAACATCAATTATTGAAGAATCCTTCTCCAACCAATGATTTAAAATGTTACCTGTTCCTACCTATATTCTAACGCACTTTTGCATTTATTTCTGAACTTTCTACTCCATTCCTTTGATCTACCTGTTCTCAAGCCTGTTTCACACTATTTTAATTTTTAATAGTTTTTAAAACATTAACAACCTCTTGGGGCTGGTCCCACTCATGTCTCTCCTCTCTTTTCCCTCCCCCCAGACATTTTTTTAAAAATTACTTTTACTTATCTTCTGTGTAACCTTTAGAATGTGTTTGTCTATGCTTATCTGGTTAAAAAAATCTCCTTGCTATTGTTATTAAAAATATACTAACTTTATATATTGATTTAAGAGAACTGATTTTTTTTTTTTTTTTATTAAATCATAGCTGTGTACACTAATGCAATCATGGGGTACAATGTACTGGTTTTACATACAATTTGAAATAGTTTCATCAAACTGGTCAACATAGCCTTCACGGCATTTTCTTAGTTATTGTGTTAAGACATTTATATTCTACACCCACTTGTGGCTCAAGGAGTAGGGTGCTGGCCCCATATACTGGAGGCGGTGGGTTCAAACTTCCAAAAAAAACAAAAAAATAGAGAACTGATTTTTAAAAATGACATTGAGTATTCTTATCAAAGAACACAGCATGCCTTTCATTTGTTTGCTTTCTTTTTGTCTCCAAATAACATTTTAAGGTTTTCTGATGTATATCTCTTTTTTAAAAATTTTAATTGAGACACAGTCTCACTCTGGGTAGACTGCTATGCCATCATAATTCACAGCAACCTCAGACTCTTGAGCTCAAGCGATCCTTGTCTCGCCTTCTGAATAGCTGGAACTACAGGTGTCAGCCACATGCCCAGCTAGTTTTTCTATTTTTAATAGATATGGGGCTCTCTCTTTTGCTCAGGCTGGTCTTGAACTCCTGAGCTCAAGCAATCCACTGGTCTTGGCCTCCCAGAGTGCTAGGATTACAGGCGTGAGTCAATGAAACTAGCTCTGATGTTGATATTATTGATCTGCTTTCTTCCTGTTGATCTTGTTTATTCCTAGACTTTTTATCTTTTTTTGTTTATATTGTAAATGGAACTTTTCCTTTTATCATATCTTCTAATTGACTATTGTTTGCCTATATGAAAGCTATTGGTTTCAATATACCTGTATTAATTTTGTATCCAGCCACCTTAATGAATTTTCTCATTGTTTCTAAATATCTGTTGATTGCTTTATTGATTCTTTTTCTTTTCTGTTCTTTTTCTTTGCCATTTCTTTGCTGTTTTACACGAAACATTATGGTGTTGCTGAGGCTGAGATTTCCTTTTCCGTGTGATTCACTTTGGTACTGTTTGTGTATTTCAATTGAACAGGGAGAGATAACAGTGTGTTCCAGGAAAATATTTTTCATTATTTTCATTCCTCTGATGACACCTCCAAAATCCCGAGAACTATGGGTCCTGCAGTAGAACTTACTGTATATCTTGGATTGTCTAAGCAAATACTATTATCTGCAAGCACTCATAGTTTTATTGCCTCTCTTCTACGTTTAATATCAATTATTTCGGTATCTTATCTATGGCGTTGGTTAGTAGCATCAATATAAGGATGAATACCAGTAGTGGCAAAAAACCTTGTCCTATTTCTGACATTAATAGAAATTCTTCTACTGTTTTCCTGATAGGCATGATGCTGCATTTTGGATGGAATATATCCTTTCTAATATTGAATAATTAGCCCTCTGTTCCTATTTTCATTTATTTTTTAATTTTTTGAAATGTAAAGAAAAAATTTATTGAAGGTCTGAAAAACAATTTCCTAAAAGATCGACTTTTCCAGAAAGCTAGCCACACAACGCATTGTGTCTATTATGTTAAAATGTGCATTAGACACAAATACAAAAACCATGGCCACTATTCTTCAACAATTTGAACAGAGATAAAAATGCCTAAGGAACAACGTGGATGACTTGCAAAGGATGAGCTCTTTACTTTAAGCACCATTAAAAAAGAAAAAAAGGAGCACAAGTGGATGAGTGTGTTCAGTTATATACACTGAATGGAACCTTTGGCACCCGGAATCAGAGCATTTTGTCATATAGCATTAACATGTATTATAAAAGTGCCTAGTGTCAAAGGAATAGAAGCACCAGCATTCAAAAGCAGCTTTGTCAACGAGGCAATAAAACACTCTACAGCATGTCTTTCTGTTGTCCATCACTGAATACACTGGTAGCAACTTTGAAATGAAAAAAAGAAAAGAAAAAAGGAGCTATAACCCCTTTTATTTTCTCTGTTGAAAATCAAAAAGAAAACAAACATCACTTCTGTTATACCCTAACATCTTCAAAGTACCTCGTGTGTACAAGAGAAAGACTAAGAACAAAAATGTGTTTACAGAGATCCAAACATACATGCGTGCGACCATCTCTCACACAGCTTTCCGAGGGCACTCAGAAGGAGCCACTTGGTAATCGCTGACACTCAACAAGGTTGCAGAATTCTTTGCTTGATCCCTGTTTTTGTCTGGTAATTACGTCCCAGGCATCAACAAGCCAAGGTTTTAGCTCTTCAGGAATCTTGACTTTAACTTCAACTCTGTTCATGAATGTTTCTTCATTTTCAACAGTAGGGTCTACCCGAGCCCTTTTCTTCCGAGGAGGGTGAGGTGTCTCACTGGTCCCGCCACCATCTCCGTTTCAAGGTGTTTTCTGCTTGTTCTTCTTTGTTCTCACTTCAACATTTTTCTGTTGCAGACCAGGTGTCTTCTTCCCTGGGGCGGCCCCTCTCATCTTCCCCTCTGCACACTGCTCCTGATTGGCTTTTTGAAGTTCTTGCTGTTTCTGCAGATCGGTGTCCACATACTTGAGTACTCTGCTCTCTGGAACCCATTCATCCCAATTTTTATTCCAACCACTGTAATGTATGAAGTATTTCACTTGTTTGTCCTTTATGGCGACCTTTACACACTTTGCTTCATAAAGAAGAGGCCCATGAAAACACAGTACTCACTCACCCTCCTGGAATTTAGGCTTCGGGTCCTACTTTGGTGCCATTTATAAGTGATTCACAGCCTCCTCCTTCTCCCACCACTCCCGACGACTGCCCCCTACTCTCTACTCCACCCAACTCCCTGTTCCTATTTTTAAATAATTTGTGGGGTTTTAAATTTTTCAAAGACCTCTCCCATGTTTATAGGCATGAGCACGTGATTTTTCTTTTTTGATCTGTTAATATGACAAATTATATTAAACTGTATTTGAAGTTATCTTCCTCATATCTAGTATATAACGGATTTCTTCTATAAAACTTTACTCTTATTTTTATAAAATGAAAGCTACCTACCAGCTACCTACCGGCTACCTACCAGCGAGCTTTCTTTGAGGTCCCGGAGGTGGATTATCCAGGGTCATGTATCTGTGGTTAGATGGTTCTTTTGTTCTTTTTCCTCTTTGGCTTCCTAATGTCCATAAATGGGGCCCTCAGGTCAAGCAACACGGTGGTTTTCCATTCAAGTCTGAGTTCTCCTAAAATAGTAACTCATTTTCTGTGGCCCTTTTCAAACTCTTTATTCTTTAATTCTCAGCCAGAAAGATGTGGAGGGTAAAGAGCTACTTGTTGAGTTTCTCCTTCGGATAACCCAGAGCTGCCAGGGGCTCCTCTGGCTTCCCTAGAAGGAAGCACTTGGTATCAGTCATTGCACGTGTGCCAGACCAGGTAGCCCCCCCCCCCCCCCACACACACACACCAGGGAGCCGTCATCAGCAACTAGCCTCGCAGACTGCCCAGGGCAAGACAGGTGCCCGCTGATTCAGCGAGTCACGGCCTGGAGATGTGGACTCAGGCAGGCTGCTCTAACATATGTCCTCAGCAGTTTTCCAGGTGCTGATTCAACCCAAGTGTCGGCCTTCCGTGCGGCCCTTGCTCCTCTAGGGACGAGTCATGCCTCCTCAAGTCCTTTTATCTGCTCATCTAAGGCTCAGACTGGGGCCAGGATGGTTTTCCAGAGGCAGCAAAGATTTCATCCTGGGAAATCTTATTCTTGCAAATGGGACAAAGTGTCAACTCAGTATAATCCAACGAATAGTTATTAGCTTGTACTTATCAGTTCAGCTCCGGATGGAGAAGGGGAGAGTATGAATATGACCACCATCACTTTCCTGGAGTTCTCAGTTAAAAGACAGACATGCTTATATAACTGGAACAAACGTGTGTTCAATAAATGCTGTGGACTAACCTTCCTATCTGCAGTCTCCCTTTTAATCCTCCTTCACCCAGCTTCCAGAGAGATCTTTCTTTTTTATTATTTTTTAAATTTCAGATTAATATAAGTGTACACACAATCGGGTTACATTGTGTTTGTTAGGTGGCATTCAAGTTATGGTGGAGAGTGAGATCTTTCTACACTGTAAACCTAATAACAGCAGTCCTCTGCTTAAATGTCAGCCCTTTGCTTTCAGGAGAAGCTTCAGATTAGTCTGGCCCTGGATGCCTTGAGTTTGGTTCTAAATGTTGACCTGCCTCATCATCCTTTATACCCCTTTCACAGACAACAAAGCCCTGTTATCTGCAGACAGCATACGCTCTTTCATCTCTGTGTCTGAATAAGCTGGCTACCCTGTGTAGAAGGCCCCCTCCCCTTTCTTTGCCTCACAGGCTGCTGCTCACCTTCTAAGACTTAAGTCACACATCCTCCCCCTTGAGACTCCTCCACTTACAGCTCTTCCTGTATTTGATTCTTCTCTTCTGTCTAAGCCCCATGTTCACCTTTCTCCTTCACACTTTCCACAACGTCCTATAAATCTTCTATGGAGTCCAGGGGTTCGGAGGAGTCCATTGGTTTCCAAAGTGGATGTTGGAAGAGGAGAATTCCTGTCTCTCTTATCTGTGAATTTTGTAATGTATGTAATATGTTGGTATAATGGTATACGTAAATACTTCATGACTAATAAATGCACCTGTGTTGCGGTTGTGTGCTCAAAAGTTATTTTGCTGATTGGGATTAATGATCTGAAAATGTTGAGGGTCATTGCTCCGGTATTTCGATCTTGGAAGGTGCGAACCTGTCTTATTTGTAGGAACTTGATAAAAATTGGCTGATGAGTGATTGGCTTCTATATGAGTACAATCATGATAAATACTTTAAATGAGATACAAACAAGATGCAACGTGTAGAAAGAATGGAAACATGATTGTGCATTAGTTCAAGAGTCAGAGAGCCCTGGATTCAAAAGATTTCTTTAAGAGGAATTCAAAATGTGCACTGGATTATTTTTGGTGTGTTACTTACTTTTGTGAACCAGGTTTGGGAAACTTTTTCTGTAAAGAGCTAGATAGTAAATATTAAGCTTTGCAAGCCACACTGTTTCTGCAACTACTCAGCTCTGCCACAGCCAAAGACAATATGCAAACAAATGAGTATGGCTGTGTTCCAATAAAACTTTATTTATAAAACAACCAATTATGTTGGTGGCCTAGGGGCCATACTGTGCTGACCCCTGTTCTAGATGATAATGCCTAGATTGTGTAATTATCATATTCCATGAGATACCTTTGTGACATGCCTAGCCATGTCTGATGATGGGTGCTTATTAAATAAATGCTTCAAAATCTCAACAATAATTAGTTCTGATTTGGGGTCTTGTAAGAAAAGTGATTTTTGGAGTTGAGTGTTTTGCTGTGTGTCCCCCAGACAGGGGAGGATGGTGGGGGAAGAGACTAGAGTGGGAATATATAGCAGTGGAAAGAGCATCCTTGCAGGCCTGCATGTCCCACTCAGGGGCTCTAGAAATGGCTACAGCCTTCCCTGAGTGATGGTCAGGATAGTAAGGGGTAAACAGTAAACTCTCTACCTCAATGATGAAATGGAGACAATAGAAACCTCTCTTTTTGTAGTGAGAATCAGAGAACTTGTATGTCAGACACCCAGTGGTTGGCATGTGCACCTGGTCAAGACTGCTGGAGATTCTGCTTTTCTCCACTGGATTTTCATCCAGTGCACAGTTTAGGGCACTTAGCGTCCCATTCTCTGCTTTAACCTATCTCAGCATGCTTCTTTTCCCTCTAACATTTAAAGCCTGGGAGAAAAAGAAAACTCCCAGTGCCTTCTGTGACACACTGGGAGAAGAAACACTTGGAAGTGTCTATTGAAAATGAAATTCTTGGGTCCCCTCCATTCTGGAGCCCTGGAATCATGATCTTTACTCTGGCGCCCATGTTAGAGCAGCTTCCCAGGTGAATTCCTGCACACAGCAGAGTAGGAGACTGATGCTGTTCTTACCAAAGCATTCAGAAGTTTTTTCTAAGCTCTCTCTTAAAGTTTCCCTAAGAAGATATTCTTGGCTCTTTAGAACTAGTGTTCTTAGCTCTTTAAAACTAGTATAATCAGCAAAAGGTAGAAAATTATACCCACCACTAGATTGCCTGTTTTTCCCATGAAAATCATTGATATTTTGAAATGTGCAATGAACCCACGTCTGTGTGGGTCTCACATTGCAGGGCTCTTGTAGGGCGCAGCAGCCCTATCTCCTGTGGAAGCTGCACACAGCACTTCCCTGCATAGAGAGCTCTTGTGAGCGTCTCTTTCAACTCCCTAATGGACTTTTCTATCTGTTCTTTCTGGGATGGAAATTGCCTCCTGAATTTTCCTGGTTAGAACCTTCCAACTTATCTTTTCCCAACAGCCTCTTTAAATAGATAACTGAATGAGGGGGACTCTGAAGACCCCATTTAAGGGGTTTTCTGCTCTGGTGACATTTTCTTCAACCAAGTGTACCTGGGACTCTCAGAGGGATGTAAATTTTATTCATTACATAAAATTCAGACCTGCCCATTGGAAAGGTAATTTTGTCATCTGCACGTTCATGGGACTCAAGATCATAGGATTAGCTTCTAGATATATAATCCATAAATTATTATTGATCATCTGTGTGCCACACATGTCAGGACCTGCATAACAATGGTGATGTAGATATGTGTGTGTGCATTCATTTACTCATTCTCAGACATTAGTGACCCCACTCCCATAAACATTCTCAGAGCTGTAGAAGACTGGGTTAATTTCTTGGCCTTTAGAATGAGTAAACCAAAGCACAGGGAGTAAAATGACACATCCAATGCCAAGGGACTAGCACGTTGCTGAACCAGGACTCACATGCACATCGTCGAGTGTGCAAGTTTATCCTTCTGATTCTCAGTGTTGGCCTGGGTCCACTTCTACCCCAGTATCCTTGTCCAAATAAAATCAAAGACTTGTAGATGCCCCAGGGAAAGAAATCACGGGACATCTTGCAAGTAAAGAGAGTCCAAATAACAAAACAGCTGGGGTTCTGGCACCCTGTGAAATCTCTCAGCTACAGCTGGGGCACAATTTCAACTTTATGACACTCCCCCGGAAAAGCCACAACTACCACTAGATGGCAGTATATGAACAGTAACAGGGAAAAGACTCCTGTTCCTGATTTTGAATACCCTGGGACTGCCATGGTGAAGTCCTTGGCAAGCACATCCCAATGGAACTAACATTCCAAGAACAGTGAATTCTGAGATGCTAGATGGGTAGTTCTCACCCCGACCTTTGTATCACGGTCACTTGCCATTCTGATTCACTTGCTTTGGTGTAGGGCCTGGGCATCCATATTTTTTGTTAACACCCCTCCAGGTCCTCTAGTGTGCTCCCAGCATTGAGAATTTGCATTAGTTTATCCCCTCCTGGGTTGCAGGGACCTAATGCAAAGCAGCATAACATAACCTCAGGTTCAGGCACTGCCCAGGCCACTGGGGCTGCAGAGACGAATGAGACACTGAGACATGCCTCTCTACTCAGGAAGCCACAGTTCCAAGGGGACTGCGATTTCAGGTCCTGAATAGGATTCAGGCATGTGGTGAAGTGTTTCTGCAGTACAGTCCCTCTTCTGCCCTGGCCTGTGTATCCTTGAAGGCACCTATCTATTTCATGGTCCTCATTTTCCCAATAGATAGGTGCCTTCAAGGATATGTGGACTCCGTTTCTAAGGGCAGTATCTTTTTCTCAGTCAAATTTGGCATGTCCAGGAACAATTTGGCTGTTCTGGAGAGGGCTGGGCTCCCTTGCCTGGCATTTGCTCCGCACTTTCGGCAGCACCAGAGGGCTCCTGCTGCTGCTTTGAGGTCTGACACTTCTCATTTGCCAGTGGTGGCATTTTAAGTTATGGCAAAGCAGGTTAGTTGTTGATAATAAAGTCTTTAAAAACACCCACTAATTCCATGTGATTGGGGTCTAGATAAATGTTCCACAGTAGTAATGGGTGGGGATGGGAGAAGGTGTCTCCTAACCACAGAGAACCCCCAATTCCTGCTCCTGTTTTCCTGCCTCTGTGTCCTCATCTTCAATACACTAGTGGAATTTTCCCTAAGCTAGAGGGACCTCTATTTATAATAAGTCCCCCTTTCACGGCGGACTGATAGAACATCTTTAGGAGTCAGGAGGAATTAATAGTAGTAACCTGTGATTCCTGTTCTGCAGTTTATGTACATGAAAAACTTGAAGAGCTCAGACTAGATCTTACTCATCTCACTCATTTTAGTACCTTGGCACAGAGCTTGGTACAGCGTGGGTGTGAGCAAATGTTTGTTGAATTAAGATTTCTGTAGTTCAAGTATTTATGTATGTCAAGCTAACATTAAATATTTAGATCTCAGCATCAGAAATAGCTTTGGTGCTATTCATGTCTTATAGACCCAGATAATTATGAAATAGATCATGTTTCCCTCTTTGCATTGGGTGCTGGGAAGCTCAGAGAAAAATGAGTGACCTACCTCTAGCAAATATCTCAGAAAGATGTTATGTTACATATGTGTGATTACATTGTGCCTGATTTTATTTTATTTTTCTCAAGAATGGTATTTAGTGTACTGAATTATTATTTCAAGCTGCCTTAAATTCTCTTTGGAATAAGAGAATGGGGAAACTCATTAAATCTGAGGCAATGTTTGGAATAGTTCCTGATACCTGATATGAGCTCAAAATATTTATTGAATAGATGAATGAATTATATTTTTATCTGAATCTTAAGACTGAATTTAATCTTAAAACAAATGTATCAATCAACCTGAAAGTTACAATCTGTTAAAATAAACTGGGAAATCAGATCATTTTGGGAGATAGACCCAGAGGGACAGAGTGACCTGCCCACGATTACACAAAAATCCAGTAACATTAAATTAAATCTGTTTTTTCACTCTTGATCTACTTACTGTACTTCCTATTACTCTCAAAACACCTCTTTGATCTCCTGAGAGACATAATAACCTTTAAAATCATAATTTAAAGGGAGATAGGTTCCTCTGGTTGTTCTTTCTTGGGTAAAACTAGGCATAAAACAAGAGAGCAGTGTCACCGGCACTTGATGGAACTGATAATTCTGCTTATGGGTTCTCCTTTGGCTGAGTCAATGACAGCTCATTTGGTGACCCATGATGGGATTTCCTTTCTAAAATTCAGAAGGAGTAAAAGGGACATGGGTAAGTCCCGTTCAGCAGGCGACCCATGGTCTCGTGGGAGGTTGGGGAGGCAGCGTTTTACTGACAGTGTTTATCCTGGAAAGCAGCAAGTGGGCCTGTTGGCTTGAAGCATGAGCTGCTTGATCTTGTCAAATGTCTTTGTCTAAAACGTGGACAGAAGAGAATTGAGGCAGCTAAATTTTAATGGAAATTTATTTTTCATTCATTTACGTAGGATTCCTATAGTGGAAAGAAGTCCTGTTCTTGTTGAGCAGCCTGACCTGTTTACTGTTCCAGCATGGTCTCAGTCATTCTCCTTCAACTCATCACTGTCACTACTGGACCTCTGTGGTGGAAGTCTCTGCTTGGAAGGAATCCCTTTAAATAGAGAACTCTAGAACCAAAAGCACTGCTCTATTTCATTTCTTATTCACTATCCCTTGTGCATTTCTACAGACGTGGATAGATGCACATAATTTGTGCTAGAGCCAAGTTAACATCTACTTCTGGCCAATTGGTTTCCACTGGGTATCCCATCCATGGAAGGCATTGGGACCACCCACCAAAGCACTTTTAGTTTTGGGACTGTCATCCATAAAAGGTTTAATTTTATTTAATTCTGTAATAAATGAATCTTAAAGCTTTTATCACCCCAAATAACTACAGCAAATGTCTTGCCTCTGTCCCTTTCCTCACGTTTCCCTCCCAACGCTATACTGTTTCCTTTTTTTATCAGCCTGAAGCTCGCTAAGCTCTGGCTTAGATGACATAACTTTCACGAGAGCTACCTGGATACATGATAGTTGTGCTCTCTTGTTGTGTTCCCTCAATGGGTCCCTCTCCCCAAGGGCACCCCCACAAAATGTTGCCGCTGTGAAGTTATGTATCTGTTTTCCCAAGCGACTGCGAGCTCCTCAAGGCAGGAACCATCTCTCCTTCGTCTGTGAGTTATGGATCTCTTGCATGCAGCCAGGACAGGATTGTAGCAGGTGCTCACGTGCGTGTTAACTCATCTCATTGCTGACTCACTGCGGTTGCTGCTGTTGCCTTACTCAAACGTCTTGCCTTCTCCGTGAGGAGCAGACTCTGCAGAAATCCTGGCCAGAAAGAAATCTAACGTGCTAGTCACAGCAGCTCACCTGTTGGCTCACTGGTGTGAGTGTGATGTGCTGATCACACAGCCCAGAGGTCCGGGCTTTGTTCACAGGCACAGATATGTCCTCTGAGTCATGCCAGCCAGCTCTTGCCAGGGATGGAGAAGACCCAGCTCCGACCTGCAGTCTGTTCTGTAGATTTCAGCTCCCGGTTTGACTCCTGGTCTTAGCCTTCTCCAGGAATTCCCTAAGTTTGGCCCCACCTCACTCTCCATTTGAGATGAAATTGCTGAGGCAGACACTCTTGGGAGAAGAAAGTTTGTCCTGTGGGAGTCTGTATTTAATGTGAGGCCAGGTTGTAAATTCTCAGGTTTTGCCAGGCTTGCTAGGCAAACCTCAGAACTATGGAGGAGACGAAACTATGTCTGGGGCAATATTCTAAGGCAGTGGAATTGGCCAGACAAGTTGGGGTAGTTAGCCTTTACTTCTTTTTCTTTTGTTGAGACAGAGTCTCCCTCTTGTCACTCTGGGTAGAGTGCTGTGGCATCATCATAGCTCACAGCAACCCCAAACTCTTGAGCTCAAGTGATTCTCTTGCCTCAGCCTCCCAAGTAGTGGGGACTACGGGCGCCCACCACAGTGCGTCACTAGTTTTCTAGTTTTAGAGACAGTGTCTTACTCTTGCTCAGGTTTGTCTTGAACTCCTGAGCTCAGGCAATCCACCCACCTTGGCCTCCCAGAGTGCTACGATTACAGGCTCCAGTCACTGTGCCCAGCCTGCTTAGTTTTCTTTAGAGAAAACAGAAAGGAACATCATTTATTTAGGAAAAGAGAATGCCGTTTGATGAATCTATCGAGAAAAATGCCTTTGGCATCCAACAGTTGGTCTTGGCCACAATTGGCCTTAAAACTTTGGGCTTTTGAAAATTCACTTCTTTATCCCAATCTTTGTATCACTTAGGAAGAGCATCAAACTACACCCCATTCCCCAGATTCTCCTTGCTTGAATTGTCCCATTGCAGAGGTTCTCCACACTCAGTCTGGACACCCTCTCCAGCCTAGGAAACCCATCTGCTTCTCTGCCAGCTAAAAACGTCCTCTCCTGATATTTTTGGAGATTTTTATCCCTTCCCTAGTTTCTATTAATCATTTCAATTTTACCTCTCAGGGAGGAATAATTACATCCGTTCAGTCTCTGCCATAAGTCTTGTGTTCTTTTAGCTAAATAGCCTGTTTCTTCAAATGTTCATTCAGTCCCATTTCAAGACTTCCCAGTTGAGCAACTGTTCTTTCTACCCCCGTCCCATTTGTCCCTCTAGAAGTCCGTGTAACCCAGGTAAAGCAGGAGGGCTCACATCACGTTCAGAGAAGCCCTTGTCAACAGCCAAAAGTGGTTGGAAAAAAAAATGTAGATAATAAAATTATTTGAAATCACCCTAAGGGTCATTTTCTAACTCAGAAAAAAAAAAAAAGAAATTTATATTTTCCATCTTTTCTGTTTCTCTTGACTTCAACTTCAGTCTCCATCTTCCTCTATCAACATTCTGGGAAAACTCCCAACCTGCTCCAGTCACTGCCTACTTGGGAGGCTGCGGCAAGAGAATCACTTGAGCCCAAGAGTGTGAGGTTGCTGTGAGCTGTGATGACACCGTAGTCAGTTCTTCCCTTCTCTCCTGTCTTAGGCTAAGTTCTTTATTATTGGGCAGGGGGAAGGCTGAAGTGAGGGGAGGGATTGCAGACACATAATTTTAAGAAAGTGTCTTTACTATGTATGGATTGAGAATTGGCCAAAGGAATGAATGCAAGTGAAGCTAGATTCACGTGACGCAGGGCAGCCATATCCATCTCCCTTCATCTTCATACTCTACTTTTAGCGCTTCAGATAGTATTGATGTTTGGGGCAGAGCAGGTCTCTCACATTGAACTTCTGTGAACTCAAAAGCCTTAGAAAACTTGTCTAGGATCTGGAGTTGAGGTGGGCACAGATTCTATAGATTCCTGGTTAAAGTTTTCCAGCAAAGGTATAAGGGGGAAAAAGGATAATCTAGAAGATTATAACTTCATGTTGGTAAATTAGAGGTTCAGCTGTTTGTAAGTGAAATCACGTCTTTGCTTAGTGTTTTAGTACTGTGCAGGGCTGGAGGGTGGAAATGACTGTGGTGTCACCCCCACTCCTCCAGCCCCACCCAATTTGATTACCTGGACTGTTGGAATTTCTAGAAGTTATTTGTGGACTTGGGTTTGTTACTTCTTTCCTTGTCCTCACCCCAATCTAGTGGTGCCTCCCACTCCTGTTGCTTAGGGTGTGGGGCTGCTGGGTGGGGGGGCACGGGGGCTGACTTGGAGGGGCCGTTCCAAGCCCTGTGGTCTGCTGCTTTACCTACCTGGGGTGAGGAGCTGTCAGAGAGTTCCTTCCTTTCCCCGTCTGCCCTACACCAGGCAGAAATTCCTCAGGCATTTTGATCCGTTAATGACACCATTCCTGAGACATTTTATTATTTTTAAAAGTCCTTGGCCATGGTCACAGGAATATGAGAAGGAGAAGGATTAAATCCACAGGCACAGGTGCACAACTTGAACTAGAAATCAAGAAAGGGAAAGTTCAACCACACTGGATGATGTGGGATGGACAGGGACGGGATGCTGGGCTGCCTGGAGGCTGGTGGTCTTGGTGATCATAATGTTGTTGCTCTCTGGACATTTCCACGTACACTTCATCTGATTTTAACAACTCAAATACGAAAAGTTGCAGTTTCAACTTTTACTCTACTATTTCCAAAAAACACTCAAAGAACTTTAGTAACTTTGGCAAGAGCAGAGGACTTGCCTCTTGCCTTCTAAAACCAGTACTTTCTCCACTTCAGGGAGGCATTTGGGTGCCATGCTCACTAACGTTTTTGCAATGCTCACAACTACCCGTAATAATATTTTCTTCTCTTTTTTCTTTAAACTGTATTATTTTAACTTAAGTATATTTCACATGAAAATGTATCCCTACGATAAATAAAAAAACTAATATTACATTGTATTAATGGCAAGTAACTATGGACATAAAAACAATGAGAGTGAAGCGGTATTACTATATTTTAGCTAAGCATTGATTCTTGTTGAAGTTCTCAAGGCTAAGTTCTTTGATCTGGTGACAAAGGGAAATTTTAGCATGTTTTTAGAGAGGTCTTAAAAGTCATGGGGCATCAAACAGAGACTTTTCTCCTTCATATCGGTGGAAAGACCAAAACCAAATTGGAAGAGAAACAACTTTCCTGACATGCCAATCAGTGCTGGTTAATATCAGGTCTGTATAAAATTCCCTCACATGTAATTTGAAAATATATAATATCTTAATAGCATACTGAAGGAGTCAAACATTGGCTGATAAGTTGGGCAGTTCTGGTAGACTCTGTGCATATTAGTAGCAGCTGTGCTAGTTCAGTTATGTATATAAATAAATCAGTATTTACCTATTCACTCGGTAACAGCTGATGAACGCCTGCAATTAGTTGACCAGGCACAGATAAACAAGACAAAATTCCATTCCTGAAAGAAGTTTTCACATTAGCAATGGTATGAAATTCTGAGTTCTCTAATGTGAACTATAAATTACCAACCTTGTCTGAGGGTGGGTGAGGGAAGTCTCTGAACATGCGTTGATATCTGAGCTGGGTATGGTAGGATAGGAATTGTTGAATTCAGATCTCCCAGAGAGAGCACTGCTTTTACAAAGCAACGATGGTAGGGAATACCTGGTAGTTTTGAGAAGCAGCTAGTTCCTTAGTATGGTTAAAGTGCAGAGTCAAAAGAGAGAGAGGTGGGATGGGGTGAGGAGGTGTAAGGAAAGGAGGTTGGAGTGGTAGACCCAAGCCAGTCAGAGAAGAGCTTTGTGTGCCCTGCCAGGGAGTTTGGATTGATCCCGTAGATAGCAGGGAACCACCCAGAACATGTAAGCAGGAGATGACACAATCAGATGTGCATTTTAGAGAGGCCAGTCTGGTAAAAGTGAGGAGAGACGTGAAAGGAGAGAGTAAGATGTCAGCACAGATGTCTGGCTGGGGATGCCAAAATCAGCTTAAGTTATTCCATGCAAATTCTATTCATTAGCTCTCCCTGCCCATGAACAGAGTTTTGGCAGGCACCACCCTGGCTAGAATAGATGGTGTTCTCAATGAAGGATGTTCTGAATGGAGGGTCTGTTGCTTTGGGCTTGGCAGAGTACCCTGGGAGTTTTATTATGGTATGACCTCTTTTTAAAAGTGATCCAGTCCATGTGGGCTGTTTAAAGGGAAATTTAGGAAAAAACCAAAAATCCATTGCATAATGAAATAATTAGTGAGTTTAGCCTTCTTTTGACTTTGGAGAACTTGAGTGACTAGGGACTGATTGTGTGTGAGTGTGTGTTTTGCAATTCCCTCAACTCCTTGATGTACTCATAAGATGGGGATCCACATGGCGTGGCAATCTTTAGAATTGTGCAGCCCACTGTGATGGGGAGCCTGGGAGGCAGCACATGTCCTGATCACAGTAGGTGCTCAGTAAGGAACATAGCTATTCTGCATTAATGTCACCGTCCCCCTACACCCTTCCCATTGTTAACCAACGATTTAATACTTCCTTAATATTTTGTATTACTCTTCTCTGAATGCTTTATAAAGAAATGTCATTTTAACTAAATTAGAAAGTGGGCTCTCTTTTGATAAAAACATGACACATTGTAAAGTAAACTGGGCACTTAATTGAAACTCAGAATTTAAGACTTGGCTTGATTATTTCCCGCTAATGTTGTCTAGGACAGTTCTCACTTTGCCTGTCTGAGCCTCATTTTTCCATCAGTAAGAAGGGAATCTTGGGCTATCCAGTCTGGAAGATCAGTACTTTTTATGTGCTATCTTCATAGTGATGGCCAGGGTGGTGGTTCTCAACCCCTAAGAATTCTTTTCAGACATTTTTTTACTAGCCAGTTCCCTCCCTTACATATTTCTAATGCCACATATATAGCTGTTTATGTACTATGATCCTTTCTAAGTCCCAAGTCCATAGTAATACGTAAAATTTTTTCATCCTCCAAGAACCAAGTTTGGGCTCCCTGGGTGCTATATTGCCTGGTTGAGAACAGTGGCTCAGAGAGCTCAGCTGAAAGAGACTATAAAGCCGTGGTCCTACCCAACAAGAAAGAGATCTAATGATGTCTGCCACATGCATCAGAAAGGGGGTAGCAGCATGTACCTGTTGTATTGGGCTTGATGATCTGAGTACCCTTTACCATTCAAACGTTCTAAGATTCCGTGTTCACTAGAAGTAATTAGCTTATTGTTATTACAGTTAATCTATTGGGTGTTGACTAGGTGTTGATAAAACTCTCAAGGCTGAAAAATATCTCAAAGTAATCGATTCAGTAGCCGTAAGCAGACAGGCCCCATTTGTGGACTATTTTATACTTCCTGGGTAATTAAGATGTTCTTCTAAGATAGGTCCACATGCCGTTGCAATACATCTAAAATTATTCACTTTTGTTCTTGCAGATTTCTCAAGATAAGTTTCGGAGACAGGCGTATCTGTTTCTCAGTGGAGTAGCACTCAATTGATTTGTCATAGAACTTTAACGCTTCCCTTGAAGCAAGCTTCTGAGTTTGATCCAGGGGAGGCTCTTTATAACCTGGATGAGCGTTGATGGCTGCTGCACCCTTCTGTTCCATACGTTGATTGTACCCAAATCCTACTTTGAACCAGGAATTAGGCTAGTTGGTAGAAAGATTACAGAGGCTTGGTTCTCACTCTAAAGGAGCTTTGTCGTCTTATGGAGGCTGTCAGCAGAAGTAGCTAGTACGGCCGGGCTCCATCAACCTGTGACCAGGAAATGAGGTCACATTCCTCAAACATTTGTCACTACTGACTTGGGCCTTTCTCTGCCTTGACAGCCAGTATGTGTCTTCCTCAGAGGATTCTCAGTTAGTTCTCAGAGTTCTTCTGGACTCTGGCTTATGTGTGAAAATGAATAGCCCTCTGTTGGAGGCCTATTTGTGGCTTCTCTTCCATGCTGTGGAGCTCCTGTGATTGTCAGCCACTGCTCCCTGGGGCATGGCCATCCTCAGCTGATTATTGTGGCTACTACCTGAGTTCCGGAGAGAGCCCTATTCTCTTTTTAACTATTTCACCCCCATATGGGACAGGCGCTTCTCTTAATTTATTATAAATACATTGAGACCAGGGTACAAGTTTTGAAAAAGAAAACTTTACTGAATATTGGGGATGATAAGAGGTAAGTGCAAACAGAGAGGATTAAAAAGCTACTGTTTTATATGTCAGTTCCAGGGACCACAGGTCCAGGAGCTGCCCTCCATAGGCCTCTGAATGGTCACTGCTTGTTTATGTCCTTCCACTTTACATTCTCTGTGGCAGTCTCTCTGACCCATGGTGTGCCTCCTTCAGCATCCCAATTTATGAAGGTCCTGCGTGAGAAAAGATTTTTATTTCTGTCTCCCTCCCACTCTTCCAGTCTCCAGTCTTGCCTCCTTAACCCTCATATGTTCTCCTAGGTGTGTTTTCTCTTGAGGATAATATACAGTATCCATTCTTTTCGGGGGAAGCTCTGCCCCTGAGCCTATGAAGCTCAAAGATCATACATAGTCTCAAAATGCAATATTTTACCGTTATTTCACCAAGTTTAGGTAGTTGTTAATCTTGAATAACTTCATTGTCTAGTTCAAGGTGATGTAAACATAGCAAAACTAATGTTAAGTACAGCCTGGAATAGTCTTTCCAATTACCTTGATTTAATAATCACCCATTGTATGCGTATATCAAAATATCTCATATACCCTATAAATATGTATTATTGTAATAGATTCATAATAATTAAAAATAAAAAAGACAGGGCAGTGCCTGTGGCTCAAAGGAGTAGGGCGCCGGCCCCATATGCCAGAGATGGCAGGTTCAAACCCAGCCCCCGCCAAAAAAAACCCTGCAAAAATAAAAAAATAATAAAAAAATAAAAAAGACAGCATATTTCCAATTTTTCCTGTAGTCTTTTAGGTCTCTACTACTAATCTCTTATTTAAAAAAATTCTAGCAAACACACACACACACAGCCTTCCCAAGAATAAGTAATGCACAATCATAGGGAAGATTGAAACCATATATAGAAATGTTTTCTCCAAAGAAGCCACAAAGTCTGCAAAGATCTAGCTATGCTAAAACAAATATCTACCTTATATACCAAAGAGAAGTTTTTACTTCTTAGTATAAACATGTAGATTAATGGTAACTTTACTTTCCCTCAAATATAATGGCAGGGCATATTGCTTTACATCCGGGTAATTAAAGGACCGATTGGATTTGTTTTTCAAAGACAAAAGACAAAGGGTAGTGTGACCTAAAGGTAAATTTAATCCTTTAGTTCCCAGAAGATAAAAACTACTGGAAACTTTTAGGTGATTTTGTTTTTTCAGCTTTATGACACATTACCTTTTTTTTTTTTTTTTTAGTATCCAGTTCAGCAAGAGTGTTGTATTCCATGAGAGTAGATGCTGGCAAACATTTTCTGTATGGGGCCAGATAGTAAATATTTTAGGCTTTGCAGGTCATATGTTCTCTGTTACAACTACTCAACTCTGCCCCTGTAGACATATGTGAATGAATGAGCATGGCTGTGCTCTAATAAAACTTTATAAACACTGAAATTTGAATTTTGGCTAATTTTTATGTCACAAAGTGCCACTGTTCTTTTAATTTTCCCAACCATTTAAAATGTCCAAACCCGCCGGGTATGGTGCTTTGCACCTACAGTCCCAGGTACTTAGAAGGCTGAGGTGGGAGGAGTTTGAGACCGGCCTAGGCAACATAGCAAGACCCTGTCTCAAACAAAACAAAACAAAAATCAGTAAAATGTAAAGCTCAATCTTAACATATGGGTAGTGCACAAAGAGGTGGGGGGGGTCAGATTTGGGCCACAGGTTTTAATTTGCTGATTCCTGCAATGGGACCCTAAATTACATTATACAATTATGTATTCATATTCAACTTTATGGTAAGTATTGAAATCTATGAATGCATAGAGTACTTTGGGACCATGTAGACCCAGTAAACCCAAATTAGAAGAATCTCTGCCTTTTTAGACTTCGTGTGTGAATCTAAACACATCTATCTCCTTCCAAGATTATCCTAGAATCTTTTGCAATTTCAATATGTTTCCCCTTGGAATAAAGCAACTTCCTACACATTGAAATAAGGAAAAAAAAAAAAAAAGATCTTGGAAGGCTCCTGGATATCCAAACTCAAATGTGAAAGACAGTTTTGATGAACTAGGCAGAAATAAGACAGGAGCATATGGTTTAAATCGTGCTTAACAGAGACATGTGTTTCTATCTTGCCATTGTGGGAAGTGTGGCCAGTTGTCCTAATGGTTAGCAAGCACCCCTGGGGCTGGACCCATAGCAGCCTAGATGAGTGGGTGCAGGTGTGCGCGGAAGGACTTTTTGAATATGGATACCCTGTGTGTGCACATATGTACGCATCATGGCTGGCAAGAGAACTAACACTAATCATTTGCCTTGAGTAAAATATTCTTCTTTCACTTCCACCTGTCAAAACCTATTCCTTTATCAAGGTTTAAATCAAATGTCATGTCCGCTGAGAACCCAGCCCCGATTTCCAGCCTCCCTTCCTCCTTTCCCCTTTCCCTGTCAGAATTAGCACTTTTCTCTATTTGCTCTTCCAACTCTAACTTGGAATATAGTTGCATCTCCCAAGATAGTGGACACTTGAGGTAAGTCTCATTTGTTTTGTCCTCTTTGCTTCATCTAGTGCTTAGTATAACACAGGTGCTAAAGAGCAATTTGCTGATTGTGGAGAAATGACCTGATTGTGCTAGTGACTGTGACTAAATGATCATGCTATAATATTAAGCACCTCACCTGTGTCCAGGAAAGCTTTTTTTTGACATTTGCATGTCTCCCTGATTGAAAGGAGGGTCCTCCTTCCACTCACAGACGCTCCTCCCATTTGAAGGCTTAAAAGAAAACCCTGGTTTCTGGTTGTACTAACTCTTCTTCCCTTTAGCAGACGGTTACCAGCCTTGTGTTTCTAGCAGTAACTCACAGACGTGCCTACATACCTGCCTAGCTTGACGCATGACTCACTGGGGTTTGGGCCAGGGTGCTGTCAGGCTAAGGGCTTGTTTCTGTGAATGTGGACTTGAGTGTGGGGTGGGACATTGAGGGGAGGTGCAGACGGGCTTCCAGTATAGGCTTTGGCTGCTGGCTGGCTGGGTGAACCTGGGGCAAGACCCTGAATCAGATATCATCAGAGAGGTCACCTAGTCCAAATGCTATTCCCAGGAGAAGACCAAGTGGGGCCAGGGGGCAGTACCTGGCTCAGATCCACACTTATTACTGTCAGAACTCACTTCCCACTAACCCTTTTATTCCTAGTCTAGGAATCTTTAAAAATGCCCATTTAATTAATTGATGGATTAACCCAACACTACAGAGGCCTACCACCTGTCAGGACTTCTGCTGGGCATTGGGGAGCCCAGGGAGACTCAGGCGTGCTCCCTGCCCTCTTGGGTCCTGCAGTCTCATAGAGCAGGAGCAGAGCAGGGAGGGTGCTAACTTGGTCTTCATGCGGATTTGGGTGTGAGCCCCCACTTCTGCCTTTTTCTGTGGGAACTTGAACTAGAAATGCATATGCATATCCCATAAAGCTACTCTGAAGCTTTAATGAGATAATTCATGTAAAACCCTTCACATAGTAAAGGCTCAATAACAGGTAGCTATTAGTACTGTGGTGGAGACATCAGCCCTTGGACCAGTCTGTGGTCTCAGACCTTATTTGCAAAGCAGGTAAAATTGCAGAAAATTTGACCTTAAAAAAAAAAAAACAGAGCCCAAGATTAGCTCCCTAGTCTCAGATAAGGTAGATTTTAATCTGTCTACTAAAAAGCAAGAGGTCGTGTTTTGCCTCTCTCTAGATCTGAGGGTGAAGAGGAGAGAGAGTGTAATGATCAGATGAAAAAGAATTCCATCTGTGTGGAACGATCGCACTGTTTTGCTGGTCACTTCAGGTTATGTATAAATCCTGCCACATTCCCTTCAGACTTTTCATAGTGAGCATCATTTGTTTCATAAATAGAGGCCAGCTTCCCATTACCCAGCACCAACCAAGCCCTGCCCTGATTTGGCCACCTCTGGGGCTCCCCCGGAGCTGGGCACTGGCTCCAGGCCGCCTCTCCGACTGGCTGGTGTAAGCGGGTCTCTGCCCCCAAGGCACTTTTCCGAGTTCCACGGGGTGCAACTCAGCCTGGTTTCATGAGATGTTGCAATCGAAACTATTGAATCTCAAAATGGAATATAATTAAGGCTAGGTTAATAAAGCGTGTTCCACTCTAGCCAGCAAAGGGTGTCATGTTTCTCCTTGCGGCTTTAGGCAAGGAAACTTAATCTCCAGCTTTGTCAGGGCAGACTGAATCAGAGGTGTGTCACTGAACGGAAAGCCTCTTGTTTCACTTGTTACAGTCACTACACGGCCAGCCTCACCGCTGCGGATTTGTACTGAGCACAGGGAATCCAGCCCGGGGCCGAGCCCCCAAGGAAAGGCCAACACTGCAGTATCTGTAGAGACTAATCTGGCTCTGTGTGGGAGGGATCAGGGGACCTTGCCTCTCTGCTGTGTGATCACAGGGCTTGCTGGGGGACGTGGGGATGAGAGACTCAGAACTAAAATGGAGGAGGGGATTTAGACACTAAGGTTTGAGGGCAGTCTTTGTTTGCCTTCTTGGCCCTCATTTTCCCTTTCTTGCTGCTTTGAATCCTTTTCCCTTCTTTGTTTCTTCTAACAATATTCTATTACTCATTTCTTCAGAACTCAGCCCAGTAGGCTTCTTTGACATTGCCAAGCGGAGATGGTTAGTGCTTATGATGGCTCCCTTAGAACTGAAGCCCTCTGTATCATCACTATTAAACAGTAATGGCCACTAAGTTTTCTTATTATGGTCTAAGCTCTATGCAGGGCATTTTTACATGATCTAATCCAATCATCTTGGGATCTGCTATATTATAGATGAGGAAACTGAAGTTCACAGACAGCGAGTATGGCTTGGCGCCTATAGCACAGTGGTTACGGCACCAGCCATATACACTGAGGCTGGCGGGTTTGAACCCGGCCTGGGCTGGCTAGACAACAATGACAACTACAACAACAACAAAAAATAGCTGGGCATTGTGGCGGGTGCCTGTAGTCTCAGCTACTTGGGACACTGAGGCAAGAGAATCACTTAAGCCCAAGAGCTGTCATGCCATGGCACATGTTGTAAATCCATTCATTCAATAGGAGTTTATTCAACACCTGTTATAGGCACTGTTTTAGGCCCTGGAGATACATCCTTCAACAGATAAAAGTATCTGTCTTCAGAAAATGTATATTTGTGTGTGTGTGTGTATGTATGTGTGAGTACGTGTATGCACAAACAGTAAACAAGCAAATTGTATAGTAGGTCAGAAAGAGATAAGTGCTACAGAAAAATGCAAATATGAGGCCGAGCTGGAATTTGAACCCAGATCTTCTGAACACATGGCAGGCTCCTAATAAAGCAGTCATATTGCCTATGGTTCTTGGATCTTTTAAAAATTATCTATGCACTTCCCAGCTGCCACCTTCTAGATGATAAATTTCTCTGGAGCAGAACCTTTCCTTAATTGGTTCCCCATCTTAGCACACAGCTGGGTGCCTGGCACAGAGTCAGCATTGATGAATATTTGTCCAGCATGTGAATAAATGACCATAAGATAACATAAGAACCTACTGGAAAGCAGTGATTTCTTAGGAGTCTGGCAGGTCCTGGAGGCTGAGCTCTGTCACGAATGTGTCTTGTTACTCTGGCAAGTGTTGGAGCCCATAACATTTGTAAAACGAGAAAAAACATTAACAAATGTAATCAGTGTAATCTAATTCTTTGTACCCTCAATAAATCCCAAACAATAAAAATAAATACATAAATAAATGACTGTTTTTTTGACTTCCTTATAGATCTGTCATGAGTATTAATGAGAGAGTGTGCGTTCAAAGACATCAGCTTCTTTGCAGACAGGGACTCAAGTTACTCCCAGTGGTGTTCTCACTGCTAAAATTCCAGTAAGGATCTGGCATGGCATTTTCAGGAGGGACTGGCCCCAGGGAAATGAAGTTTGTTTTACTGACAAGTTTCTAAGTAGGTTTTATGAGCTGCCTCTTTTCGGCTGTAGGCCTACGTGAGGATTCACTTACTAGTTGGAGCGCCTGTGAAAACACGTTTTTCCCCCTTGGCCAAAGCAGGCTCTAAAGCAGTTCACGATCAAGTTTTCATGGATGTCTCTTTCTCATTGTAGAAGTGAAAAAAAGAAAGATTGCTTTTTAAACTGGAGTGAAATATCATTTGTTAGCTCCAAAAGTACAGTTATTAGAATGGATTTCGGCCAGATGCCAAATATAAGTCACCAAGAAAAGTGGCCTTGGATCCCTGGTCCCTGGGAGAACAGGGCTCTGCCATTGGACGGTGGGAACAGGAAGTGGGAAACCCCAGGAGAGTCAAAAAAGCATGAAAGCTAAACGGGAAGGGGAAGGTTTTGTTTAATTCTCTTTTGTTGCTGACAACTGAGCACCAAACCTGTTGAGTCACTCTGATGCTCAGAATGCAGGAGGGAGGTCCTCTTGGGATTTTCCTGTTCACCTGATGCAGTGTCTTTAAGCGTCATGAACTCGGTTAACTATAAGCATTGCCAAAATTCTGTTTGACATTGGCAAATAGATCAGCACTGTAGCATTTGCTTGACATGGGCAATGTGCGTTCTCAAGAGCAGAACGCTGTTTCCTGGTGGGGAAAATCCCCTATAATTACTCAGCAAATACAGGCAATAATAGTTTGGGTTTCTGTAATGTCTCTTTTCTAAGAATTCAAAGATCTCTCTTGTACTTTATCTCAGTCATCACTGCAGCTCTGTTGTAAAGGCAGAAGCAGTTGATGGATCATCCCTATGTTGGAGGAAGGAAAACTGAGGATATTTTTTGAGTTGTCCCACTTCATGTTGATGTTGTTTGACTCAAGTTCAAGCTTCCTGCCTGCTACGATGGTCAATTTTAGGCCGAGATACTAAAGATCTGTTATCTACTAGGCAGGTTCATGCTGGGTACTGTGTATATGATAGCTCATTTATTTCACCAAATAAATAATCCTACAAAGTAAGCATTATATTATTGCCCTTTGCTAGTTTAAGAAGGTTGTTCAAAATGGTAACATGCCATGCCAATAGTTTATACATGGTTGTATTCAAGTTCAAGATCTTTGCCTACATCAAGATGCCTCCTTTTGCCTATAGAAAGATAGAGTTGCCACTGGTTCTTTTAGAGGTGTAGTGTGCCCAGGTCTGGCTTGAGAAGTGGACATTTCAGGCAGTCAGTCTGGCATCTGTTCATATTAGAGCTTTAATACTATTTGCTCAACATTTATTTTAGTTGGGGAGGAGTGAAAACCATTTTTTATTAACTTGAATTCCTTTCACTCTATGTTTACACTGAAAATGAGGAATTCATTACATACATTGATTCTAACATAGCATCTCAATGTTTCTGGAACAGCGATCCAGGTCACAGTTTTTCCATCCCTGTAAAATGGGCAAGGTAAGCCATTCATACTTGGGAGGATGCAGGGAACCTCTGAGAATGTAATTGCACAGTCTCTTTCAAAAGGAGTTTAAAAATCGCTTTTCCTGGTTTACCTTTTAGCAGAAGTTTACCACTTTTCTGTTTCTCATTCTGTCTTTAGCTCTTGGGGTTTGATTTTCTAAACCACACAACTTCTTGGTAACCCTGCATAAGGAATTAGGTTTTAAATATTACACAAAATCACCTGTTGCCAGTAAACAGCTTGACCTTGGGTATGATTTGATTTCAGATTTTCTGCCAGCTTTGAAGAACAATCTGCTGTGTCGGGGGCCAGGCCATCTTTGGAATGAGCATTCTGAATAAGGAAACTAGTCAACGGAGATAGGATGATCCTGATGAGCAGTAGCTGTAAATTTTCCTTTAGAAGGTATGCTCTTTCTCAATTATACCACTTATGTTAGAGGAAATCTGAGATAATTGCCAACAATATTCCAGTTTATCCCTGTGATATTTCAAAAATTGTGGTAGGCACTTTACTTTCAGGTGTGCAGACATTCTCATCTCCTTCTTGAATGTCTAGGAGGACCTCACATTCTAGGGCTCGTGTGATTCAGTGGATTATGGAGTAGTTCCAGCCATGAGCTCTGGGTAGAAGTGATGTATTCATATTTGGCCAAAGTGTTTGAAAGTGGGGGTGATTCCCTCGCTCTTTCTCTTTCTTTGTGGAGGTGAGCCATGGGTTAGGATGGCAGTGTTCACAACATGATGGCTTGCTTCCTTGCCAGACTGGGTCCCTGAATGACTGGATGGAGCCTTCTGCTGACCTGCATTAGGTACGTGCATGACCAAGAAAGGAACCTTTGTATCTTAAACCCTTGGGATTTCAGGACTCTATTGGCATCCTGACTAATATAGCTGCTGTCCTGGGCAGCTACTTGGCTTTCTCCTCTGGATCTTGTGTTCTGTTAAATACTTAATCTCTGTTCCTCTGTTCTTTATTTATAAACCTGGGAGTACTTTAGGGACAGTCTGGGTTTGGCTGGGGTCTTCCTTAAGTCTCCAGATGGGTGGCCTGTGAACTCTGAGCAAACGAGTGGCCCATCCTATACTTCACTTCCCCACTGTTCTTCCCACTTTGGGCATTGAACCTCAGAGGTGGAGGGGGAGAGTGGAGATTAGAAAAAGCAACGGGAAGAAGAGGAGAGAATGGGTCGCTGTGAGGATAAAGCGTGTTCCAAGTAATTAGAACTGAGACAACAAGATACAAAGGCAGCTAAAGTTGTCTCCCCTTTTGGTCCCATCAAACACTATCATTTGTGGATTTAATAAATAATGCCTTTATCAGTTTACTCTTATCTGCCTGTTAAAGTCATTTGTCCATTCAACAGACAGCAAGATATGTTCTGAGCTAGGTCTAGAGCTATAGAGATGAGGGGGATATATGCCTTGGCCTCCAGGTGTTGATATTTTGGGAGGCATGCCTTCACATAAAAGAGCATTTGTGGTTCATCAAAGCAAATAAAATGACCTAGAGCTTTTCAAAAGCAAGGGTGTCTGGCCAATAGGGCAGGAATGAGGGGCCATAGGGTGGATGGAAGGTGATGCCCGGGCAATAATGCCACTGGGAACTGACCCAAGGCTTTAAGGTCCAAGAAAATCATCTAGTTATTGTTCCTGGTCCTAGCAGCTCACTCTCATCCTGAGTGAATTCTTATGGGTCACTCTAGAGATGTAAAAGCTGAGTGTCACTGTCTGAATTTATAAGACAGAAAACCTAGATACCTTCCAGATACTGTATTAATGAAGTAAAAGTAAAACTACATAATCACATAATAATAACTTCCATTTATTGAGGGTTACTGTGTGCCAAGCCCTGTGCATTTCTTGAGCATCATGTCAGTTAATCCCACAACCAACTTGTAATGTTGCTATTTATCGCTGTTAGTTTCAGAGATGAGGAAACCAGGCCTCCAAGAGATTATATTAGTTGTTTACAGTCTCAAAGAAAACAGTGGTGTTGGGTTTTGAATCCTGCTGAGTTCAATATCATAGGCTCACGCTTACTCATTACGTTGTACTGGCTGGTTAGCAAGGACAGTAAATGAGTCCTCCGTTGTGTCTTGGAGACCATGGCAGTGGAGGGGTGAAGAGGCAGGGACTCCAGCACTGCGGGGGGATCTTTCCTCCAGTATCGCAGGCTATTGTCACACAGGGTCAGTGTTGGCTACCTGGACAGGGCTACACCAGTTCTGACTGTCCTTCTTTTAGGGTCTCTTTGCCTCAATTAGTACATGTCCTCCCGATCTGGGCACTAGTTCAGAACTATACGGAACTATGATGATTGTACTTTGTCAACAGAATTGAGGCAGTAAATACTGTCTTGGGTGCTTTTGATTTACAAAAGTGTATGTATCCCTTCCCCTCTCTTCACTAGTTTTTTTTTTTTCCCCCCACAAGGATTATTTACTGCAGATGGTTTGTACCTTTCCCGTCTTTGCATAGCTATGTTCTGCTGCCCTGCTCTGAGCTGGTAGGCAAGTCAGGGTGGCTTGGGAAGATGATGGTCTCTTCACGCTGTGGGCACTTTCTTAGTTGCTCCTTCAGGGTCAGCAGTTTCTGGACAAGAACTTGGTGCAGATACAGAGCCATGCCAGGGGCCAGGCGGGGTGAGAAGGGACTCACCAGGGCTCCACAGCTGCACTGTCTGTGGTACATCTGGGGCAGCCTACACAAGAGATGATCTGGGCAGTTGAGCTTGGAAAATTCAGCAAGATTTTTCCAGTAGTAGAAGATGGAAAAGCCTTTCCTTAGGGAGAGAATGAGATGTGCAAAGCATGGCAGATGAGAGAGTCAGGGTGTTTGAGGAGGCTAAAAACTGCTGGAGACCAAAGGCTGTGTCTGCCCCTGGTACTCAGCAAGGGTCCAAACAGGGCAGATGCTTTATAATTTCAACACGGTCCACCTGGCTTCCTTCTCTTAGTTTCGCTGTTTCTTTACTTATCTGGTTTTAATGGAAAAAGATCTAGACCTGGAATTGGAAGCCTTAGATACTAATTCCGGCTTCTGCTGCTTCCTAGCTGGGTAGACTCTGATCCCTTGATGCTTCAGTATCTTCATCTATAAAATGGGAATAATCATGCTTATCTCATAGAAGTGTTATGAGGCTCAAATGCATGATGCTAGGGTTTCTTGTGTCTTTTAAAGATTTTTTAATAGGTCTTCTAAGAAGGTGAAAGAACCATCTATCATCTGGCCATATTTATGTGGGAAAGTTTAGATTTGAGAAAATATATCAAATTCCCAAAACTTTAGTGTGCTACTATATCTTATGATCACCAAAAGGGGAGAGTGATTGGGGGGGTCACAAAATGCAATATTTTGGTGGCAGGTGCTATTTATTGACTACTCAGTACCCTTCCTGTTTTATTCTTTGTGGCATCAAACATGCCCAGTGACCTTTGCCACTGACCTATGGAGGTTGGATTCTTGTTGCTGTAATTCAGACTGCAGAGGGGAGGTCACATTTCACTGGCGCCTTATGGGATGAGTAGGAGCTTCCTTGAGGCCCAGGAATGGAGGCAGAGAACTCCATGGAGAAGCTGCAGGCCTGGGAAACAACTCATCACCGTATGGCATGTGCGTGAGAGGGGCCCCAGCTTACACCTTTGTCCCAGGTCTGAGTAATGGGGCTTTGTGAAAGTAAGAGAGAAATGACATAAATCATTAGCTTCCTATTCTCCAGTGACAGCATTATTTGCTCACCAGCCCAGGCCCTGTGGCCTCCTTCTGTTGTAATTGCATGCTGTGTTTGGGGAAATGGGGCCTTCCCCAGGCTGACCTCCAGGCACACCCTAATCCTTGCCTAAGTGACTCGGGAGCAGCCGGGAGGAGCCACTCCCTGACAATGGTCCAGGCGGTCCTTGGGGTTGATTCTTCCTCTTGGACTCTTCCAGGCACCTCCCCTGGGAGGTGGGTGTGAGCATCTCTGAGTGGAACCAGCTTTGAGAGCTCATATATGACGTTAGCAGCGGCAGTCCCCATATCCACCACCTCAGTCCCTGTACCTAGGAGCTGATGGCCTTGCAGAAGAGTATAAGCCTGGTGGCAGGTGGGGGTGACAAGTACAATCAGAGATGGGGCAGAGACAATATCATACCATGGTAATGCCGCGGACTACCGACACCTGGGACAAGAATGGAAAACGGACCTGGGTGCTGTGGAGCAAACTAGAGGGGCTGTGTTCTGCCAGGAGGGAGACACTCTCTACCCCGTCTTCAAAGCTGTTTTCAGATATTCATCCCAAACACTTGAGTTTGGGTCAGGTGATCTCCTCTGGGTTTAGACCATTCATTCTTGCCCCTTTTCCTGGTCCCTGTGCTAGACTGAGGGCTCCCCTCACACTGAGGGCCCATGCCTCAGTTTCCCCAGTGCCACATAGAAGCAATATTTCAGGAATGACAGATCACATTGATCTAAAACATTTCAGTAGCATTCAGGTCTGATTTCCTACATTTAACTCCATCATTGCTGCCCTCCACAAATTTGAACACTCAGAATGACTACGATTTATTTGTTTTTTTAATCTAAGACTAGCAGTCACGTTGGAAAGACCAGTTTCTTCATTACACATCCGTGTAGTAAGCCAAGGGCCACCGGGCTTTTTGCGTCTGTCAGGTCCCACGTTGGTGAAGGTGCAGTGCTGCTGACAGAGGCATTTCAGGACAAGGATCCAAATTGGTGCTTACAATGATCCTCGGGCCAATAACAAGTGGTTGTTTGTGGACAAGGCTCCTGAGGCTTCGGGAGGCTGAGCACTTGCTGGAGAGCTGAGACTCCACTCCTGTGGCCTGGTGCACTGGGATTTCTGCTCCCATTTGCGGCCTCATCCTACTCAAGGGGAGGTTATGGCACACTTATTCATTTAATAATAAAACTGACTAATTCCTAATTTTCTGTCTCTTGGCAGTTAATATTCCTTAATAGGCAAAGAAGCTGCTTTACAGAAATAGACCAAAAGACAAATTATTGCTATCTTTTAAATTAAAAAGGAAGTGAGTGTTGTAAGAATGGTGACAATGCGGTCCTTAGCAATGCTGATTCCTCCCTGTCACTGTGGCTTCCAGTGTTCCTCTCAACTCCCTGCCTTAGGTAGCGTTGCTGACAGCCTGGGAATCTCAGCGAGGAGATACAGTATGAAAACAAAATCCAGAAGTATTTCCTTTTTGAAATTCAGACTGTCGGAAGGAGGGAGAGATCAAACACTTGAGTAAATGTGGCAGAGCCCAAAAGCTAGAACATATTGTAATTCTGGGATTTTCCCCCCCCCGGCATTTGTCAGATTCCTCATTTCATGCTCCTGCTTGTTACCAAACATCATTGTCTCTGAATGTCCCGATCACACAATGAGGCCAACCTGACCACCCAGCATGAAGTTTTTACCTTGGATAGGAGAGACAAGCCCTCTGTCGCAGCTCCTTGCCAATTTGTGGGCAGGCTTCAGGGTGCGATGTGGAAGCAGCAGTTAACACTTGTCCATTTTCACTCTCCACGGATAGCCCTGGCCTTGTCCTGAGGGTGCTGTTGAGAAGCTTTAGAGAGGAGACTTCTGGTGCTATTTTCTAGGTGAAACCAGGGTGGGCTTTTTCTGAGAAAATCCATGGAAGCTGCTTGGAGTCCCCCACTTCCTCTGGGGGCCCCTATGCTGGCAGCTGCTTAGTAAGGCCTCAGGGGAATGATGGAGTTGAAGTAATTTCTATTCTGAAGCCTGGCTCCGCTCTTGGGCTGCTCTCCCCTCAGGCAGCTCCCTGTGGATGGATGGCCCCAGCCCCTCCACGGAGCTGGCAGTGCCTCCCCACCAGCAACTCAGGCGATCCAGCGGCCCGGCGCAGAATGCTTCTGGAGGCCTCCCGGCAGCTTGGATCCCAAACCCTGTGTGTTTCTTCCATTTGGCTCACAGTGAAAAGAGCGGTAGAATAGCCCTGAGGTCCAGAGCAACCTGGGAGGGAATCCTTTACCTCTGGGAATCAGGGTGGGAACCTCAGGGTGGAGAGAATCTTTGCTGGCTATCCAGTCCAGCCACTGTGTGGCATCTGGCTTGTGTACCTCCAGGGTTGGGGTGCTCTTCTAGCCCCCCTCCTTTTCCTCCCATCAAGAGGCTATAGGCTGTGGGCCTAGTGCAGGGGCCTGAGCCAACTGTCACATCAACCCTGCCAAGAGGCCAGTTCGGTGCAGTGCAGAGAAGACTTAGTGCTCAGAGCCAGGTGGACTGAAGTGTTGTAATTCCTACTGTGCCACTTGCCAACTTTATGTTCTTGGGCAAGTGACTTAGCAATCAGAACCTCAGTTTCCTCATCTATCTAATGGGGGATAATAATACTATTTCACAGGGTTATTCTGAGGATTGCCTGAATGAATGGAAGTAAAGTTCCTGGCGCACTGTAGGTGCCCAGTAAATGCTCCTCATCTCCTGTTCCCTACTGGGAAAAGGGCTTTCCTCCAACACTCGTCCAGAAGATAAGATGGTGCCCAGAGACCCGAGAAGGAATACCAGCTTCTCTAGGCCCCACATTGGCTGCTTGACACTTGCTTATTTAATTTTTCATTCATCATTCACTTACTTATTAATTTTTTCATTCAACAAAGACTAACTGAGCACCAACTGTGTGCTAAGCACTGCCTTGACTGCTCAAGAGGAATCAGACATGGACCCCTGCCACCACCAATATAGAAAGGGCAGTCTCCAGGGGTCAGACGCTGCTCTGTGTGGAGACAGGGATGGAGCAAAGGCCACTCCCTTACCCTCTCCCCCACCAAATAGTAGCATAGGAATTGCTTGTGTAGAAGACAGACAAGGAGGTAGGAAGCATGGTGGACGGAGCACATGGGAACATTTGTGGCTCAGTGATCCTGGCCTGGGGAAAGATTCCCTACAGGAATCCATTACAAGTGCAGAAAGCCTCCTAGAGGTAATCACTGACTTTCTATTAAGTCAGTTATAAAAAGTCTCAAAGGAATTCAAAAATGGGAGGCAGTAGAAGTTTCTTCTGATATTTTCAGATATATCCTCCAATTCAGTTCCCTTTGTAAACAGTATTGTAATCTGCATGCTTAGCTATGCAGGGCTAAGGCACTGTCCTGCTGTAGGGCTGCATTAGAAAGCACAGTGACACTTCTTCTCTCCTAGGCCACCAAGTGTTTCCACCTCTGGATATCAATTTCAGGAGGATATGGACAGAGAGGGACATGGTAGGTGAGAGCTGAGGACACAGAATGTTCAGTCTGCAGCAAAGAAGATTTGGAGCTGGGAACAGAATTCCTGTTACAAATATCAGCAGAGGTGCAGATGGCAAGGGGAAAGTGGGGTGACTGTGCTTGGGACACCAAAGGGTGGATGTCTTGGGAGTTTACTGCCACATCCCTAGTGCTTAGCACAGTGGCTGGTCCGGTGTGGACAATCAGTACAGGTTTGCTGGGAAATTCTCCTCATGGCGATGGTTGCAGGGATTAGATGAGTTAGTCCTTGTAAAGCGTGTGGGACAGGCACAGAGTGAGCACAGCGTGAAGCCTCTCCTGAGAGCACTTGGCTGTGGTGATGCCCCACACCTCCCACTTTCAGCTGCCCTGGACCATGCCTCACCCTAATGCTGCTTTTGTAATGAGAGACTCTGGCACATCCTGGCCGCAGCAGGCCCCCAATTATCCACACCCCAGGCCCCAACTCCCTACACTCTGTTTTGTTACTCATTTTTAATAGATGAGGAAACCCAGAGTGGTTAAGTAATTGTCTTCACCCAGTTTGTAGCGAACTAGGATTATTATCTAGGATTCCCAACTCCCAGTCTATTAATCTTTTAGTGAACTTGACATCTAAAAATTAAGAAAGGAATGAGATACTCCCGCACACAGAGCAAAACAGCATATCTTGAATTTCATTCCTGCCTCCAACTAACACTCAGAACTCTTGTGATCAGTAATTCATTCCAACAGCTCTGATTTGTCCAAGTGTGGCTCAACATATATTAATAGTGGCAAGCAGACAGGGTCTGGAGCCTCCCGGGAGAAGCACTTCTTTAAAGTTCTGCATGACTGAGGCGTAGCACATGTTCCCCCTGACTAGTGCCTGGAATTAGGGATCACATTTGCTCAGTTCCACACCCCCTTCTGCACCTCCCAAAGGGCACAGCAAGTGCAGGCTGGGGTTGTGAGATCCACGTGTCAGATAGAGGGAAGACGGCCTCAGTGGCTCCCTGGAGGGAGTGCTGAGGAGGGCTGGCTCACATACTGGAATTCCCAAATAAAAACAAACAAAAAAAAATCCATCATCACATTGGTGTAGAGTTGTTGCTTCTCTAGAAGTGGATTTCCTGGAGCCTGTCTCCTCCTGCTGCAGTGCACAGTGGTCCCATGAGTGAGAAATCCAAATGCCAAAGGAAGATATATGGATAAACATGGGAGGTAACTTTGGCATTCAAGGTGGTCCCCTAAGTAGCTAACCTTAGCCTACCTTTGCAATCTTACCTTCAGGACTGCCTGCCCTTCAGGTGTCTTATGTTCCCGCCAAAGCAAACTGTTCATCCCATCTGTGACCCCTGCCCAAGAGCTCAAGCACGTCTCTTTCCCTGGAATATCTCCCTGAAATGATGGACCCCCCCACCTCCACATGTGTGATCCTACCTGGCCCCTTCAACTTGCAGCTCCACTGCTGCCTCCTGACATCCTCCCTGCTATCTGGCAGTGATGCTCCTTCTTCTGGCCCCACAAGGGCCAACAAATATTATTATATATATAATGTTATTCATCCAACCAATGTTTATTGAATTCCTCCCATAAGCCAGGTATTAGTAGGTCAATGTTTTCCAGCCTTTTTTTTTTTAAATCTAACTACACACTTAAACCTATAGTTAAACTTCCGTGGCACACTTAAATTATGGTGATCAAAAAAAGAGTAAAAAAAGAATATACTTACGGTACTTTGAACTTCTTTCCAAAATAATTTAATTAATGATCTTTTAAAAAGTTTTGCAGTAAACCTAAGATCTTCTCATGGCCGCACACCAGCTGAAAATCACTGGTCTAGTTACCCAGGGTACATCAATGAACAAATTAAGACTCCTGACACTCTGGAGAGTTTACATTCTGGGATCTCTCTTCATTTATTGCTATTTCTGGGCATATCTTGTCCTACTGCTAGACATTGTGCTACTCAGGGTCAAATTGGTCTGTATCTGGGACTTCTGTGTCCGTATGCTGTGACTTCTTATTGCCCTTGGTATGAGGACGCCAGTGCTGAGCGTTCCCTCCTAGGTCTTCTCTGGATCCAACCTCACGTCACCTCACTTCCCTGCTCATGTTCTCTCTTCCAGCTGCCTTTTGGTCTCTGTGCCTTTGCATGTGTTTTCTTTCTGCACGAAATGCTTTCCCTGCTCCTCTCCACATAATCACCTTCAAATCCGAGTGCCAGCATTAATTCCCTCAGCCCTTTCTCGGCATCACAGCTGTTAACGTCATTTATGTCACTTTCCAGTTTGCATGTGTCCGTGGTTATTTCACTAACATCTGTCTCCCCATCCAGGGAGTTCCTTATCCAGGTGATAAGTAACTCAAGATGATGTGTACCATTTGCAGCCCCAGCACATAGTAGGGAGTCAACAAGTATTTGATGAATGAATGAATGATTGCTTTTTATCATATAGGCCAGATTATCCATGATAGACTCAAGTCTGAAATTCTGTTTCTTGCCTGTAGGTTTTTGGTTATTGTTAGGCATCCTGTCCTAATTTGAATTTCAGAAAGGACAGCCCCCCCGACCATAGCACTATTTTGTGCACAGACAAGATGCTTAATCTGCTTTGGTGATTGCTCATTGGATCAATGAATGAATCCAAAGTTTGGTGGTGTGGGGATTCTGGAGTGAGTAACACACATTACAGGGAATCCTATTCCAGCCAAAGCTGCTGGTGGTGTCTCCTCATGTACGCATTTACACATTTCAGAAAGCCTCATCAAAGGCGGTCTTGGCCTCCTGGATGTCTGTTTATGTTGTGTCAGTAAGTGATAAGGCAGATCTTCCTGAAATTGTCACTCAAGCATACCAAGTTTTACCCAAGGATCTTGCAGTATAGAAGACTAGTCAAAATGGAATGTGAGGTTTTCTTTTAAGCGGCAGAAAAAGCAACATTGGGTGGCAATTCTTCCCTCTCACTATTTGCCCACTTTAAAAAAAAAAAAAGCATTGGTGCTACCTCAAGTTAAATGAATGAAGAAACACAGTTGTCAGTTTACAAAGCACATCCACGTGTATCAGTTTATTTTATTACTGTAATCATATGGTGAGAATGGTATCATTATTCCCATTTCTTACAGGGGAGGACACTGAGGCTCAGAATGGGATGTCCAAAGACATGTGGTTGTCACATCAGCCAGGATTGGTTAGGTTACACTGAAGTAACAAGAATTTCACAATCTCTGTGCGCAATGAACATGTATTTCTTCTTGCTCATTTGTCTGTTGTGAGTTTGCCAGGGGTCTCTGCACCATGCTTACTTACTCGGAGACCCAGGCTGATAAAGTAGCCACCATCTCAAGTGTCACTGGTCATTGTGATATAGTGAAAGGGAAAACTGTGGAGGCTTTCCCACTGGGAATTTAATGCCTTGGCCTGGAAGTTATACCCACCACCACGTCAGCTTGCAACTCCTTAGTCATAATGAGTCACATGACCACAAGGGGGCCACGGAGTGAACTATCACCAAGTGAATTGAAGTGTGCGAGTCCAATTTGTAATTTTGTCCAGCTATGTAAAAGCTTCAGAGTTCACTCAAAATCAGCCTGATTTTCCACATTCTCATGGTGATGTTTGATTAAGGCTCCACATCTTACTTAAATTGACCCTTGGCATCCCTGGGACCATGAGCACTGCGTCCTACAGTCTTTCTCCTAAAATTCAACCTTTGTGTACAGCCAGGGTGATCTTTATAAAACACCAAGATGGCCATACTTAAGATCATTTAAGTGTTTTCTGTTTCCCCAAGGAAAAAAATACAAAAAACATGCTTGATCATCGTGTTCTGCCTGTGTTTTCTCTCTTAACCCCCCATTGCTGTGTCTGCCTCCTTGCTCTCACATCCGCTGCTTGCCCTTTTCTGCCCTGCTGTGTGTCACAGGGAAGCACATCTTTGGGTCCTTTGCTCTTTGGCTTCCAGGCTGGTTTGGTCAATGGAAAGGCAAGAGAATGGCCTCTGCCAGTCCGACTAAGTGGTAAGAGGAAAGGATCGTCCAGAGTATCTCTTCCCTCGTATTTGCTTTGGGTGGCCTCTCCAGCATTAACTACATCCCCATTCAAGACTCCAGATCCTGATGAACAGGGCTACTGTGACTCTAGCATCTTCTTGTTGACAGGAAGGTTTGTGGGCTCCCTCTGGCTTAAAGTGTGATAGAAGTTTCTTGCTGTTATTAATCTATGAATGACTCACACTTCCTACCTGGTTTCTCAGCCATGTGTATAAATAATTTCCTGTATTAAATTCTCTCTGTTTGAATGCTTAGAGTAGTTTCTGTTTTGAGTGATCTTTAATTAAACAACTGTGATCTTTGGTAGGTTTATTTACATGGACACAAATTAAACTACTATTCCTTTGAATAGCTAGAGTTGACCCACGTCTTGTTGCAGGAAGCATGTAAAAGATCCTCCAGGTAGCCACTCCTCCAACATGCTATGAACACCGACAACTACCTGGCTCTTAGACTCCTTGGCCCCATGCTCTGCCTCTGGATACCTTTCTCAGATTCTGTTTAATTTGATGAATAGTTTGGATCTCTCACTCTGTCCTCTGGAATCTCGTTATGCATGCCTTATAGATTTCAATAAAGTCATAGATCTAAGATCTTAGATCTGAGATCTAAGATAGTTCTTCTGCCATCTTGGTCTCTCAGGAGCCATCCAGCCTCCTGTTAGGAGAGGAGAAACAGACACTAAAATGTACAATGCTGTTTCATACCTGTATACCTTTCTACACACTGTTCCCTTCACCCGTGATCCTCTTCTTCCTTCTCTGCCTGGTGTACCTCTATTTGTTATTCAAGACTTAGATCAAATGAAAATTTTCTTGACAGCCTTCCCTGAGTTTGGCTGAAAATTTGGTAGAGTTTGCAAGTTTCCCTGGGATGTTACGAACATCAGATGATCCTGTAGTTGATGGTTTACTTGACTGTATTTCCCAATAGGCTTTGTGCTTCTTGGAGGAACTGTGCCATGGTTCTTTCTTCATTCTCACTTCCCTTCATGGAGCCTGAAGGCAAATAAGTACTAATTGAAAAAAGAAGAATGACTTAAGTGTGGTTGAGAGTTAGGCCTGGGAAAAAGCTGAGGTCAAGAATGATTATGTCTTCTCTATGCATTCAAATCTAACACTAGATTGTTAGACTACACTGTTCCAGTACAGTGTCTAATTTTGAGAAATTGAACTTGTGAGGCATGTCAGGTTGATTTATCTGCAAACTGTATTCCAGGCTAGTTGAGCCATATTAAGCTATTGGTTAAGGTGTTTAAGATTTACCATTTAAGTCCTGATGAAAGCCTACCAAGTACAACAACTATTTTTTTGACTAATTCATACAAAACTTTTTGCTCCTGGCAATCGTAGATCAACAAAACTAACCACATCTCAAGACCATTCGATATAAATAAATTTGAGTAAAATCTATCCTGGCGGTTTTCCCAAGGGTTAGTTGTATCTTTTTTGTTGCTTTTGGAAAGCTGGATAAATTATTGTTTTTCCTTTCTGTCATAGCTCTAAACTTTGACAGGTCATTGTTTATGATTTGGCAGGTCTCTTTGGTAATATACCTGTAGAATGATTAATTATGAAGATTTCAAATATGAACTTCTAGTGCATAGGGAGCAGTAATTTTTTGTGAGTTTTTTCATTACACTCCATCTCTATGGTTAGCATCATAACCAGAATGGAGAAGCTCTTAGAAAAACAATGGGCTCCTGTCCCAGGCTCTCTCCACGACTGGTGTAGGCATTTCAAGAGGCTCTGTGTGACTTAAGTGGGACACTATGGTTACAGTGAAGTTAGACCTTCTTCTGGGGGCACATCCAAAAAATGAATGCATTCAGAGAACCAGGTCTTGTCTTCTGAACCCCAGATTTAACACAGGAGCAGGGACATTAGAGCATCCATGGTGCTTATGGCATTCTGGGCTATTCCAGGGTTGCTAGCGTAGGAGAAAGAATTGGTCTTGGAGTCAGAATACAGGTCCAAATCCCATTCCTGATTTTGTGCTTGATCCAAGATTCCTCATGAAGAGGAATTTTTGCTCTGCTGCTGGCCAACAGCATTTCACTCAGGGTTTACTAGGCTGAGAATGCCAGCAGGAGGGAATGATTTTCAAGGGATATGAAAATTCACATAGCACAACGCACCAGGAAGGTTAGCATGGTCTTATGTGATCCTGGGACAGTTGCTTAAGTTCTCTGAGCCTTGCTTTCCTCATTTCTTAAAAGGAAAAAAAAATAACATTTACTTTGCAGGGAGTGGCAGTACTGAAGATAATAGCATTTGTGAAGTGGCCATAATGGCTGTCATTGATGGTCAGTTCCTTCTGCAGTCTCCTGATGTTTGGAGTAGAAGAGACTGATTTATTAACCCTTCTTCTCTTTCCTGCAACCCCCAATCCGCATGAAGAAGCCATTCATGAAAGGGACAAGCTCATCTACATCAATGTCAACACCTAGCATGTGAATCTGGCTGGGATGCTATGCTTTGTCTCTAAAGGCTGACATATTTTGGTTAAGAGTTAGTTGCTACACTGAACTTTAGATGATTGAAATGTTGGCTGACATTGGGAAACTTAGAAAAATTGATTTTATTTTTTTCCATGTATTCTTGGCATTGTGATTCTGATTTTCACTAAATACCAAAGTTAGAGATTTCATGGTACTACTCCAAAGACTCTTTTGGAGATATTTCTGGTTAGCCAAACCAGGGACTACAGGGAATATCCCAAAGGTTACTTTTCCCTCATGAGATTGTAAGGTAGGATTCTATACGGGATATTCATCCGAATGCCTGTCTGAGTCTTTCCAGTTATAACAACCCATCATGGCTTTGGTCATTCCTGAAGCTTTTTTTTTTTTTCCTGGAATTTTCTTCCTTCACTGTGAATCAGAAGCTTAAAGTGCAAAGAAAAGAAAAATAATAACTTCAGTTCTAGAAACATCAAAAATGTCTGAATACTTCTTAACTTAAAGAGCAGGAAAAAAGTAAGCTAATTTCTTTTTTTGCTCAGCTTCAATCCAAACATATTGCTTTCATGTCAGAAGGATTTGGACATGATTACACAAAACACTTATGACAATTTTTTTTCCAAAAAATTGTCATGCCCTTCCTCTAAAGAAATAAAAAATCCAAATACCAATGTATATATCAAAACCAAAATGAAGTAATGTAAATAAGCATCTTAACAATGAACATGTAGCATATCTGACTTAACCACAGAATGTTTGCCGTCAAAGTGCATCAAAACTGGTAGATGAGCAAGCCGTAAGTAACTTTAGCTTTCCTCCAGGCTTTCAACATAATACTATATTTATTCAGATATTGTTACTGTGCAATTCCAATTGCCTTGATTTTGACAGCAATATAAACACGGTTGGATAAAATCTCTAAGCAAATAACATATTTTGGGTGAATCCACATTCTAGGCATGAAGTCTGAGTAATAAAACTGGCAATCCAGTCTTCTTCTATTTTCTCTCCCTCCTTTCCTCCTACCCTTTTTTCTTTCTCTCTCTCTCGCTTTCTTTTTTTGATTTTTGATGATGGGTCCCAGAAAGCTGTACCACATGCCTGAGAAAAGGTTTCTCACCCACTCACTCATTGCTAGCACTGATTCCTCAGCTGTGATAATTTCACTAACATCAGGTTGTCAGGACAACTATCTAAAACTTGGAAATAAGCAAATAAAAATACTGCGTATTCTGTCAGCATAGTGCTGGGCTTGACTTTCTATCGAAAGTCTTTGTGTCTAACATATAAATCTATTAAGTTGCCTGTAGGTACCTAGTTTCTCAAATGCTCTTTAGACGGGTCAGAATATCTTACTAGTTTCCTAATTAATTAGTTGAAGAAAGTCTTTGACGCATGTTCATTTTATATTTGCTAAAGTCTGAAAATCATGCATGAATAGTATATGATATTTTGCTTATCTTATAAAGGAAACTGTATTTTGAATTTATTTATAGTGGTGGAAATAATAAAATCCAGTCACACCCAATGAGCTATAAGGCAGCCTTGGCTGATATCAGGGAGCCAAGGTGATCTCCAAAAGTCCTCCCTATATTGTTGGATACCTGCTACGGGCTCAGCAAATGACTTACTGTTGCTGTCATTATCGCTAATGGAAAGATGGGAGGAACAGCAGGCCAGGTCCGTGGCCAAATTGCTGTCTTGGGCAGAGGATGGAGGTGGGGAGGAAGTCCTGGGGTAGCATAGATAAGGAGGCCTAAATAAATAAATACCCTATATATTCAACTGCATGTCAACATACATTTAAGGGATGAAAAAGCTCAGGAACCAATAGTTTTGATTACAAAAACCACAGGATTATGAAAATAAGTGTATGGATGCACTTGAGAATCTTCTGAAAGAAACTGATATTGGAGCATGTTTGAGAATAAAATAATCATAAAGCCTTAAAAAATTGAACACCCAGCCATAAGTAACTTTTTCTTAAAGTTTTTGGAACACCCCTCCATCCAATGTAAAAAGCAATCATAACTCTCAGGAGGGATGGATGAAGATTCAGTGCTTGATAGTTTTTCAGAAGTTACCTCTAATGAGAGGCTCATCTGTCCAGAACTACTTAGGACAGTGATGAAAGTGGAAATTCCTAGCTTCAGTCTGAGCCTTACTGAGCCATGATCTCAGGGGTGGGTCCAGGCATGCCTGAATATAGGGTTATGTATCTTTATGTATGTGAATGTAGGGGTGTATTTTGTGAACTTCAGCATACTCTCAGAGGATTTGGATGTGCCTTTGAGTTTAGGAACCATTGGTGGGGAGATTGTTATAGGGATGGGTGATCTGAGGTCCCCATCAAGCCAGAACCTTTGCTAATTTGGGGGGGGGGTAAGAGTCTGGACAGGCTGCTGTGCCTTAGGCAGCACTGTGCACTTTCAGACCCAGGGGGATCTGTGCAATTACTCTGGGGAGGGGAAGCGAACGCACCATTATCTCAGGGCCCAGTGTCAGCCAGCTCTGCACTTAAACCTTCTCATGTTTTTCAAGCTACTTTGTATGTGTGTTCGCCTTCCAGGGAACTCTTCTACTCTGGAGAGCGAAAACCACCAGTAGGTACAAACTTTCAGGAAGGCAGCTTGGCTTTGCAGATCAAAACCGTTAAAACTGAAAAAGTATCCTTTAACTCTTTTATTCTACGTTTTGCTATCTGATTTGACAAAAGCCAACAGTCAGAACTGTGCATACTGACTTTTTTCAGTTATCCTGGGCAGTGCTTTTTATAATTTTTTCCTAAAAGAAACAATTAAAATGTCCAATAACAGAGGAATGATTCAGCCTCAGCTACTTAGCATTAATAGGGTACAGCCATTTTAGTATTTATAAACAGTTTTTAATGACATGGGAAAATAATTATTGGATCCTCACTTTTTCCCCAGGCGTTTCTGATCTGTATATTTAAAAAAAAATTTCTATGATGAACATTTATTAACTTGATGATCATAGACGTGCCATAACTTTTACCTTTGTTATTTTCTTTTCCATAAAAACATTTATTAAACTAATTTTGAGGGTCAACAAGATGATTGTGAATGATGTTTGAATAAGAGATGGATTCTGTTAAGAAATTAGACCTCCTCTGTTTAGAAATCATTAGTCAAAGTGTTAAATGTGAATGGGAAACTTTTATTATTATTTAACAGGTCTGGCCTCTGCTTTGTAGTGCTTTCGCAGTTCCAATTAATTTATTCATTTAAAGCCAGAACTCATTTTTCATGCATAAATTCCAGTTGTCCTCCTTCTTGCCTTCCTTCAATCTCCTGTCCCTGATCTGTCTAAATCAATGATGCTTTAACTTCTTTTACCTACATGTAACAAGATACATGCATGAACCAGTCAGTGCATTGGCTGGTGGGAATGGTTGCCTTGGCCAGAGAGAATCTGTCTAGGCTTCTCATTTCCATGAGCTACATACTCTAACAAATGTGGAGAGTTTGTGCTATGGCCCCTACCCAACTCTGCAGATCGGGGTTGGAATTTTTTCAGGACGGTCTGATGGACAGAGACAGAGGAACTGAAGGTGCTGAGAAGAGAGTATGAAAGAGATCATGGAAAGCCACCTAGGAAAGAAGAAAGTGAGGATATGATAGAGGTCATGGACCTAGTGAGTTGGAACTCTCATTGGGTCGTTGACATGAACATGGGAGAGGATGTAAGCTGGTAAAAGAAGCAGGTAGATGTTCAAGAGGGGGATATTTGGAAAATAAATTTCAGAGTAGGGCAGGACAGATCAGTGAGATCCCAGGTGTAATTAAGGATGGCAGTGAAGGGACCAGAGCCATGGATAGGTAATCTACATGGATGATGAAGTCACCAAGACAGGTGAAAAGACAAGATGAGAGAAATCACCAAATCCCAATCTCTTCAGTGAATGAAGACAATGGTGAGGCAGGCCTTTGAATGAAGCTGAGGTTATGTTTTTGTTTGTTTGTTTTAATAGAAGATAGGAAGTAGGAGGAGAAATGATATGGAAACAGTAAAGATGATCAAAGAGAACGTCACCCACATGAGTTAAACAGATTGTAAATCACCTAACTCTAGAGACCCAGCTTAGAGATTTAACACTGGCACGTTTTCTCCTTAGCTCTCATTTATGTTTTAAGAAAAACCTTCCCAGCCTACTTAGTTTATGTCTTGACCATCTGTGTGTCTGTTTCTCCCTTTGGATTTTAAATTCTCTCATGGACAGAGCCTACCAGCATCTGGCCAGCATAAATGCTTAGTAAGTGTCAGATGAAGAACTCATGTGAGTGAAATGTGTGCAGTGGTTCTCAACCTTCCTAATGCCACGACCCTTTAATACATTTCCTCATGTTGTGGTGACCCCCCAACCACAAAATTATTTTAGTTGCCAGAAAAAATTTCTATGATCTAGCAGTGAAAATAATGTTATGGTTGGGGGTCACCACAACATGAGGAACTGTATAAAAGGGTCACGGCATTAGGAAGGTTGAGAACCACTGCTTTAGGCAGCTTTCAGGATTTTTGTTTATTTCGTGAAACTGAACCAGATCTCTCTGGAGATCTATAGCCTTAGAACTTCAGGTGGACTTACTAAAGACCTCTGAGTTTTGAGTCTTGCCATAGTTTTGGCTTAAACTTCCTTATGTGGACATCTGCAAAATCTTCTTTTCCTAAACCAGCTTCTGTGGTGTACTTTCCATCATCTCTCGCTCCATCTCTGGTACCCCCCAGCGTAAGGTCAGGCTCCCCACGCTGCAACCGCACAGCCTCACGGGTCTTCTGAAACGCAGTCGGCCTCCCTTGCATGGAATCTGAGTTTTAGCCCTGGCTCTGCCAGGACCTCGCGTGTGAGATCTGCAGAACCTTGTTAACATATGAAGAGAACAAGCATCAAAAATGATAAAAACCGGCCTAAGACGTTATACCCTAGTAAGCATTAAAACCCAGGTTTATGGGATTAGAGAAGCGGGGCTTTCTCTGTTGCCCCCAAATATTTCTCTCATTTTGGGGCACACATCTCTCTCTCTTTCTCTCTCTTTTTTCCTCTTAATTCTAACAAAATGTGTGAGTGTAGGCCTACATTCTTATTTCCATTTTCAACTCAAACCCAGCCTGAGTAAGAATGACAGCAGCAGGTCAGCACTTATGCATCAGGAGCCTGCGTGTCTTCCTGTTACTAGAACGTGACTTCAAATTATATGACCTGCTGTTTTATCCCGGGTCAGCCCCCATCGTTATTTCCGTCATAAACAATAGTCCAAATGCTCGGGGTTTGGGAGGAAACACCTTTCCTGCATGGCTTAGTCATGTGATGATGGCAATTAGGATAACTGTGACTTCACTGCAATCATGAGTTAGGCAGCCAGGAGGTCACGAACAGGGTAGAGGGTGACCTGCCTGGCGTAAGCATCTCCTGTAAGCTACTCCTCTGTAGAAACGAGGGGTTTTCAAGCAGCAAACCTACACTGTGTGCCGTCCTGCTACCTAGTGGATCGGGGGAAGACAGGCAGATAACTTAAAGTAGGAAGGGCAGGGATCTTGAAATAAAAACGTGTGGATTGGAATCCCGGCCCTGAAAATTTCTGCCTGGGGGGAGGTCTTGGAGAGATCACCTTATCACTCTTAGCTTTGGGTTTCCATCAATAGAAGACGGTTCTAGGATTCTTTTTATAGGTCAACGGTCACCACCGTATGGATATGCCTGTAGAGAGGCTTCATAAATACTACTTTGTAAAAACAGTTTTTAGAGACTTAACATTCTTAATATTTGTTTCAGAAGTAGCTTGGTGCAGAAAACATATTGAATCATCATGTCTGTTCAGTTGCAACATTTTGAATATGTCCAAGCTAGGACTGACGAGCCTAGTTCAATGTTTAAATGTTCAACATTTTACATGTTTCTGTGGGGCTCTACGTATTGAGTTTAGTTTTTTCAAAAAGAGAAACAATGATGTTTGTAACGTGGTTTTGTATATGTTAACACAGAAGGCAACAACAGGCCCTTGGTGAAAGTTAGTGTTTGTAAAAAATCAGAGAATAACTTACATTTTTTTTTTAGTATTACTCATACCAACAATAACAACTCTTCACAAGTTGTACAAAGGACTTTTGAGTCAATTATCTTCTCAAAAACTAAATCCTGAACCCCCCTGTGAGGTGTGAAGATTAGTGTTTGGCATTGACTTCCTCTTCACCAGATATGTGACAATATCAGCCTCTGGTTAGATGTATTTATGCCTCCACAAATTCATTTAGAAATACAATTATTGGCCTATTTTGTCAACAGCATTTATTCTCTTCATTACGATGTTCTACTTCTGCTTGCTGGTTTTCAACTTGTCCTCTCCATACATATCTATAAATCTCATCTGGCGACTCAGAATAATAGTGTTTATGCTGCTTGAGTGGGTGGTGTGTTTAAATGTAGAATTAACAAGGGTTTTTCCATCCTCTGCAATGCCACTGAGCAACTCAAAATAACAGGATTGCTGGGCTTGTGAGACCCAAAGGCAAGTCCTTGTTTTGCGAAAGGGTGAATACAACAAAAAGAAAACTGCAGAGTTCACCGGAGCCACACAGTGCCCCATCCTGTTTATTATTCACAGAGTGCTCGTGTCATTTCAGCCACACTGTCCTTCTGCAGGTGCTACTCCGGGACTGCTGCTGTGCCCATCACCATTCCTGCTGGTACTGGGGACTTATCATATGACCCCATGTCCTAGGGACCAGCTTTCTGGCTATTGCTGGTGATATATCCAGGGGATACAAAAGAACCTCCAGGTTGAAGGTTGGCCAGGTGACAGAGGACCTTCTCTTATGTCTGCAAGTGACAGCTGCAGTTTTAGTCAGTACTGTGTTTCAAGTGTGTCATCCTCCATCCTGGTTTGGAGGGGGCAGTCAATGATTGGTGTAGAGGACACTGGCAGCTTCAAGATGGTGCAGAAAGGGCAAGGGAAGAAGGACAGTGAATGACAAAAGGAAAATGTCCTGGACTGACACGCCTGTCCTGCCGTCTTCTTATCTTCTCCTGGAATGGCCTGAAGAAGAGAAGGGTCCCAAAGAACCTGCCACTCAGTGTTGCCCCTGGGTGGCCCAGCCACCTCATCACACAAAGAATTCTCACGTTGGTGTGTTAGGGAACCCACAAGCCAAACTCAAAAGCTAGAACAAGAAACTCAGAACTGAAGATAGCAGCATCCAGAGATAACACCTCTGGGTCAAAACTTCATTTTAGAGTTGAGACATCTGAGACCAGAAAAGGGAAGGATGTACCTGAGACCACTCAGTAAAGACGGGGCAGAGAACAGAACTCAGCTCTCCTGGTCCCCAGCCTGGTGGCCCTCCCAGGTAGTGTCTTTGGGAACAGTGAAGCAGTTCAGATGAGCAACAGCATTTTGTGTCTCGTGTCTAAAAATCATCTGAGACGAGATGCTTAGAAGATATATGGCACATTGGAATGTCATTATACTAAAAAAACTGCATTTTTTTTCAAGGTTTGCCATTTAAATTTATGGTTTGGTTACTGCTCTGGCAGGCCGCAAGATGTATGGCTATTTTGATAGGTTGTTAAATACCTCTCTCTATTCCCTCTTGAAGATAATTTTCTGCTACTCCTCTGTGGAATGTTTTTGTCATTTATTACAAAAAGCAGGTACAGAACAATCTCAGAATCTCCAGCAAACCTCCCTGGTCCCACACACACTGGAGTAACAATGCTCTTACATTTTAATAGGCCGTGGTTTAACGAGATTTTGAAGCTGCCTGTTCTATGCCCTAGGAAGTGGGTCTGCTAATCGCATCTCCAGCAAACTGGAGTTCAGGAAGGGTGTTCACATGTTCTGGGCATTTGTGCAGACTCTCTCTAAGTCAAGTTCAGAGAGATGACAGTAGGACCACAGGGCTCCATTCATCCCCACCTACAATATTCCTGTTTGGAGCACCCCATTTCGGGCCCATCTAAAACCACGTCATTCCTTCCCCTCCTTCCCTTCAGTTTGGCAAACCTAATTATTTCAACATTCCATGCTTTCCACATTAGCCATCTGGATGGGCTGAGAGCTCAGGTCACGCTCCTGCCTGGTCACCTGCATTTCATATTTTCATAAAATATATGTAATTAATTCACTAGGGCCTTGGTATTCTCTGGTTTGTCTCAGCTGTTTGAAAGGTTTCTTTTCCCTCTTTGAATTGTTCCCATTCCATCATTCTTGATTGTTATTCTGTCATTAAAAAAGAAGAGCAAAACCATGCTTGAATCAGTGTTTGAGGCATGATATTTGAGGTAGGAAGACATGATTTTGTTTCCCAGTTCCTCCTCTCTCCAGATCTGTGACACTTGCTAAACTTAGTCCCTATTTTGGGCTTTGGTTTTCTTATCCGCTAAATTAAGATATTGGCCTAGATGACTTTTTTTTTTCTTTTTTTTTGAGATAGCATCTCAAGCTGTTGCCCTGAGTAGAGTGCTGTGGCATCATCATAGCTCACAGCAATCTCCAACTCTTGGGCTTAAGTGATCTTGCCTCAGTTTTTTCTATTTTTAGTAGAGACAGGGTCTTGCTTTTTGCTTATGCTGCTTGCGAGCTTGTGAGCTCAACCAATCCACCCACCTCAGCCTCCAGGATGCTAGGATTACAGGCATGAGCCACTGTGCCCAGTTTGGCCTAGATGACTTTTAAGGCCAAAGTGCTCGACTTGCATTTTTCTTTCTGTTTTAATCAAAACTGACTTTATAAAGTAAGGTCAATGGCCAGGTTTTGTGGCTTATGAATTTTTAGCAGAATTTGGCATCTTGCTTTAGATTTAAGGATATAAGAACCAGGCATTTCTGGCAGAATGATCTCAGTTTGAGATAATCTCTATATGGGGTCCAGGATTCTCAGAAATTGTCCAGGCAAAGCTCTCTTGGCTCCAACTCCCTGTAGACACCGTGTCAGGAGCTCTGGGTCCCTGCTCTGCTCAATGTCAGGATCTGGCATGCTGGGAAGACGGATGCTTTCAATGTACTGCGAAACCCTTAGCAAACTGTCAGCGAGGAAGCTGCAGACATTCTATCTGGTCATTCGTAGAAAAGACAGTGAACTCTGTGAGGAGGACTTCCTGTCCTTATTTTATGAGGACAATGGCAAATTGCAGAGAAAATGTACCATCTGGGGACTAGGGAGGCTGTCACTGGCCCTGACTCCATTGTTCTTTGCTAGAAAGCAGCCAGCATGATTAAAGTTTATGTGCTTAATCCAGCACTGTGCCAAGACTTTTTGTGCCGCATAGATGCCTTCTCTGGTACGAGAGTCAGAGACAGAATTCAAGTTCAATTCCTGTTGATGTGAGAAATGACAGTGTTCTTCATAAGCAGGCTTGCACTGTGATAGCCTTCTTTTGGGGGAAGCCAGCTGACCTCACAGAATCATGCCCAAACCCCACAGCATGGCATTCAAGGCCATTTGCAATTTACTTATGACCTGTTTGCCTTACCCTTGTTGAAGGGTGGCTGACTCATGGCTCTAAGTCAGGGGTCCTCAAACTTTTTAAACAGGGGGCCAGTTCACTGTCCCTCAGACCATTGGAGGGCTGGACTGTGGGCCCTGGGATGAGTCAGCTGCTAAGCAGACAGGCCTTGGTGGCAAAAACACCTGGCTGGCCGGATAAATGTCCTAGGCGGGCTGCATGTGGCCCACAGGCTGTAGTTTGAGGACGCCTGCTATAAGTCTTCCTAGTTTGTTCTTGTTCCACTGTGCTCTGCTGTAGTATCCAGCTTACTTTTTGGTTCTTTCTCTCTGGAAGCCCTCCCACTCTAACCTCAGACTTTATAGGTGTGCTTGGTGTCCCCTGTTTGGGCTCTTATCTTTGTCTTGGGACTTGGCCTAGGGTTTCTCTCATGTTCTTCATCTTTCCCAGAGAAAGATATTCACCCTTGTCACCCTCTGAGGGCTTCCACCCTGGCTGCAAGGTGTTTGCCTGGCACTCTGGCTGGCCTTCCAGGTCACCTGTGGCAGGAGGAGTGGGAAATTCCAGACAGCCTTCATAGATTCCCTGGGTGCTTCCTCTGTGCCAGGCCTTGGCCAAAGTTGAGGATACAGAGGTGTTGATGACACTCTCCTACCCTAAAAGCAGCCCATAGCCCAGTAGGATAAAAACTGGCTAAATAAATAAAAGTAATAATATATGATGGGTGCACTCCATGGAGCAAGTGAAGGGCTCAGAGAAGGGATGAGTCACTTGCTCTAGGCTGTGGGGATGTCAGGGAAGCCTTTAGAGATAAGGCATAGAGTTCCCAGGGAAGTCACGTGGGAAGAAAGAAAGCCTGACACAGGACTAGAGTTTCCTTCCTGAGACTGGGGAAGAGATTCTCTGGGAAGTCCATGGTTTGCTTATTATGCCTTTCCAGACAGGCCAATGTGCTCTTTGCTGGAAATCTTTGACATTTGGAGTCCAGAGTGCTCCATGGCCAGCCACCCTGGCCGAGGGGCTAATTCTGTCTCTTTCAGAGAGGGGAATCCCCAGCGGCGTCCGCAGTGGATGTGGGAGGCCAGCAGAACAGACTCTCATTCTATCTGGCTGCTCCGAGGAGGAAATGGCTCTTAATATGAACTTTCTTCCATGTGTGGTTGCCTTTTAGGCTTGGAAAATTTGGCTCAAGAACAAAATGGCAAGAGAAAGAAGGGTAGAACCAGAATATCAGAGGATAGTGGTTTCCCTAAGACTATTCTTTCTCCCGTGTGTGAGCTGAGAATGTCCAGTCAGATGTCCAGCCCAGGGGAATGATATAGGCAGGTTTGGATGAGGGGAGGTGGCGGTTGCTGGCTAGCCCTCGGCTGGCTGCAGAGCTGGGACAGGACCACTTGGCAGAGCAGAGAGGAGAGGGCTGGCAGGCTGAACCTGTCCCCCGCCCCAGCTGTGTAGGGCACTGAATGCCTGGCATGCCGAGAGGGATGTTTCACGGGACACATTTTTCCACACTGATGTTGGCAGCAGTGCCTGGTGTCCCTGTGGGAGGTGGGTGGTGACAGGAATGGAAAAAAACCCAGTATTTTCCAGCAGGACCATTACACTATGGAAACCGTGACACTGATTTACAAATATGTCTTTTCTCTTGGGAAGAGTTAGGGAAGTTATTGACTCCTGACTACCTGCAGCTTTTATGAACATCAGAGGCCATGGTGTTTATGTACTGGAGCTGAAAAAATCAACCTACCTTTAATTAAATGCATGTGAGTTAATTTCAGGGTGATACCACTGAATGAAAAAAAAAAAGCCACAGAAGAATACATACAATATGATTCCATTTGTATAAAGCTCAGTGCCTGGTTTAAAGATACAAACATGTATACAACTGTGAAGTGAAGTAAGGAAATAATAAACATGAAATTTGAAAGAGTGATTACAATTTTGTTGGGAGAGAAGGTTTGGAATGAGATTGGGGCACCCATAGGAAGTGTCAAGGTAATAATCATGTTGTCTTTTTAAAAAAGAAATGAGAACCAAGGTGTTCATTTCATGTAATTCCTTATATGCTACATATATTTTCTGAATATTATTTATATCTGCCATATTTAGTTTGATAATCAAACTGAACTCCTGTAACGGAGGAGGGTCATATGTGTGTGGAGAGCCAGCCGTAAGGTGATTGAGTGTTGACCATATTTGATGGAAGGACATTTGATCAGTTGCCAGCTCCTTGTGCGTCAGCATGCTCCCGGCTTTTCTTCTATCAATTAACTTATACTTTGAATAAAAACCTAAGTGTACAAACTGACTCCAGAAATCCCTGTTGAATCAAAAGGTTCTTTCTCTTCCTAACATGGGAAATGCAAAGGAAATAATATAAGGTGGGGGAAAAAACCCAACACACAAAACTGTGCACATACAGTTTCATTCTAGTGTTGTTAAAAAAAAAATAGCCGTATGCAAGGGTTAAAAAGCTTGAGAGGTGTCTATTACATTATTGGACAGGGATTCTCTCTTGAATGATTTGTTTTCAGGAAAGAGGATAGTTTTCCCAGTAGCTGACCTGTTGTTTGATTTCATTTCCCCTCCTTTCTGGCAGGGTCAGTCCATCCTGTGTACCATTCTGTGCTGTCCTGTGGCAGTGCCGCTTTCCTCCTCTTGCATTTTAGTTTTCTATGGAACACTCTCTCCTTTCTGCTTTCCAAAAGCGATGAAAATTTAATTTAGTCACTGGAGCATGTTGATAATCCCAGGAGCCAGGAGATTAGCCCAGGAGTTAGGAAAGTCATGGTGGCAGGAAATGTGCAGCAGGACGTGGTCTCCACCTGGACAGGGCGCGTCGCGTCGTGGGAAATCCAGCAGGTGCAGTCCCAGCCCAGCGCCAACCCACCTCCTGCCTCGCCCTCTTTCCTTTTCAATCTGCTCCACTGTCCCAGGTTAGGTTTCCTGGGAAGCAGACTGAGACACTGGCTAATGTGCTGGGGTTTATTAGGGAGTGCTCTTGGGATTGACATCTGGAAAAAGAAGGGAAGGGACAGAGTCAGGATCGGGCAGAGGGAGAAGCTGGCTGGGATGTAGCTTGGTGGGGACCCCAGGGAGTGAGAGGATGAGGTGATAACACCACAGAGCTGTTCTGAGTTGGGGTGGTGGGCTGAGTTTTTACTCCCAAGTAGGTCAGTCTGGTACTGGCAGTGGCCACCTCAGGAAGGGGCATGATCTTGGTCAAGGGGGGTTATTCCTGCAACAGTGTCAGTCCCTAAAAAGGGGCTTTTCTGGCAACTTTGACCCAAATCCTTCATTCTTGAGGTGGGATCTGTAGCATGTTACACCATCTACCATAACTCCTTGCTGCAACAGGAATATTTATATTACAACAGGAATTTAATGATATCACCTATAGCTAAAAATCCTTCTGTGGCTCTCCGCTGCCCGCAGGAAAAGGACCAAAAGCTCATCTTGGCATCTAAGGCTTTTTGAAATCTGGTCCTAATTTCTATTCATTCTTTCTGACACTACTCTCCACCCTTGTCTATATACCAGTACAAACCATATTCCAGCCACCCCAAACATTTTCACCTACTGAACATTCATTTTTATGTGCCCAGTTACTCTGGAATATCTTTTCTTTCTCAAACTCATACTCAACCTTCCAAGTCGAGCTCAAATGTCCCTTGGTTCATAATGGCTCCCCCAATTCCCAGGCAGAGTTTTATTCTTTTGTGGGTCTCGCAGCCCATGTTTCTTCCCTTCTCTTTTTCTTCTTTCTCCTTAGTTTCTTCCTCCTCCGTGTCCTTACACTTCCCCCATTCTCTCTGATTTCTCTCTTGGGGGCACGTTCTCCTCTCAAGTATGCCTCACATGTGAATCAAGAGGCCACGGATTTGCTTGTGTTCCTTATTGTAGGGGAGGTCTACTTTTGGCGTGTAGTTGCTAGTGTGGCCTCCTTACATGAGGCCTTTGGAATGAATCCAAATTTGACAGAACAAATCCATTTATTGAAAGGGGTGCAACAGAGAAAGATGAAGATTTTCTTGCCTGCTTTGGTGCTTAAAAGAGAACCATCTTGAAATCAGAAGGCTGCAGGTCCCTCATCCCCTCATGCAGACATTTAAATATCACTTCTCCTGCCATGTTCCAATGGTTTGATGAAGGATAGCAGGCAGGTTAACTTCAGCTCTTTGCTTTATCAGGCAAGTTAGGAAGCCTTTCTTAGAAGTAGTATCAGAATGTGGTGTAACATTACCTTACACCACAATGGAGAGGTAATTTACTCGTGATTATTTGTTTGTTTCTGACTCTGCAGTAGACTGAGCAGTTTAAAGTCAGTCATCTCTCCTTCATCTGGGTCTTACCTGTGCCGAGCACAGGCCCTGGGAGAGGGGAAGTCTTCATTCATTGTCTGCCGAATAAATGAGTATTGTTACATATATTTTGTATTTCATTTTAGAAAAACGATAAAGATGAAAGTGAATTTCTTTGTAAGAGAAACAGGAAAAGAATAATAAATGACCACAATTTTTTCTAATATGCTTTTGGGAAGTTTTATATTCCTTTTCACTGCTGACCTGACATTACTCATGAGTTCATTTGTGTGATGGATTTTTTGTAGCAAAGGTAAAGACTTTCTTTCACTCCCGTCTGCCCCTTCCATACTAGGACCAGCCACTGATTGAGTCTTGCCATGTGCCTGGCTCTGAGTTCATTATTTCTAATCTGCACAATTATCCTATGTGGTTACCCTTAGTTGCTCCAGCCATTTCGCTGGTGGAGCAAGTGAGGTGCAGAAAAGTTAAACTAACTTTCCCAAGATGGTGCATTTTCAAGTGACAGAGTAAGATGTGAATCAGGGAAGTGATTCGAGAACTCTTCCTCTTCCTTTTGCTGCCTACTGCTACAATTCAATGTACTAGAACCTTCTGTGCATAAGTGATGGAAGACACCTTCCTATTAGTGGTGGAAGACTTTTTGAGAACAATTCTTCTATATTTTAGAAGGTCATAAAACAAGAAGCACTTTTACTTTGATATTGGCATCTGCCTATGAGTGGGCAAATTGAATTGTGTCTGTGTGTAATTTCTCTAACTGTGAAACAGGGTGATGTGAACAAGAGTAATCTTAAAGTACTCAGAAATACGAAAATGTAAAGAATCATCTTTTATGATCATTATATATTATTATTATCAGGAAAATGCATATGATAAATGTTACTGATGACTATGTATCATCATAGTTAATTTTTCTGTGCCAGAACTAAGCTAAGTGTTTTCTATACATAATTCAATTGAATTCTGACAGCAATCTTGTGAGGTAAATGTGATTATCACAGATACTCCGTGACCCAGTAATCTTGCTCTTAGGAGAGAAATTAAAATAAAAGTCCACAAAAATACTTATGTAAGAATATTAATAGTATCTTTATTCACAATAGCAAAAACCTGAAAACTTTCCAGATGTTCACTAATGAGACATTAGCTAAACAAACTGGCACGTTCATTCAATAGATTACTACTAAGCTATAAGAAGTAACATGAATATCTTCAGAACAAGGATGAATCTCAAAATCATTATGCTGAATAAAGAGCATATACTTTTGCAAAAGAGTACACACTAGATTATTCCATTTAAATGAAGTCTAGAACATACGTGCTTTGGTAGAAAAATATCAGAACAGTGTTTACCTTTGGGATGTGTGACTGGGAGGGACATAAACGATTTTCTGGGGTGTTGGAAACATTTCACATCTTGGAAGGGGCGTAGGAGCATGCATTTGTCAAAAAGCATTGAAAGGTAAATTTAAGGTTTCTATATTTCATTGTATGTAAAATTTACCTAAAGAAGTGTGAACCAATACTGAACCCTAGTTAATTGTACACATAGTGAAATGTTTAGAAGTAAACTGTGCTAATGTCTGCAGCTTATTCTGAAATGCATCAAAGAGATTTGGAATGATTCAAGAAAAGAAATAATAAAGGTATTAGATATTCCAATTACCCTGATTTGATCACTATACATTGTATGCATGTATCATCATAATGTCACGTGCACCCCCAAATATGCACAATTATTATGTATCAATAAAAAATAAGGTGGTTTGATGAATGGATGGGGGAATGGCTGGATATGTGATGAAACGAAGGTAGTAAATGCCCAGGTGGAATCTAGGCGATGGTAACATGAATGTTCACGATGATTTTTTCCAACTATTATGTATGTTTGAGGATATTCATTTAAAGTGTTAGAAAAAGAAGTAATAGCCATCTAATAACTAGAAGAAGTTGGAAATTATAAGCCAGAATAAGGTGCTCTTGTATAGTTCTTTTTCTGACTTTTGATTTTTTAAAATAAACTTCTTCACTCAACAAAACTCAAAGAGGTTTTCACCCCTCTTCAATTTATAATGGGGCTTTATCTCACTAAATACGTTGTAAGATTAAAATATTATTAAGTTGAAAATGCACTGAGTACACCTAACCTATTGAACCTTATAGCTCAGCCTAGCTTACCTCGAATGTGCTCAGAACACTTGCATTAGCCTACAGCTGGGCAAAATCATCAAACACAAAGCCCATTTTACTATTAAGTGTTGAATCTCTAGAAATTTATTGATGCTGTACTGAATGTGTATCACCTTCACACCATCACAAAGTCGAAAAATATTAAGTCAGGAACCATCTTTACGCTGGTGTCAAAACTCAATCGCATTCACGGCCCTGTATTTGTTGGCCGTGCCTAACCTTCCCATTCATCTCCAGCCATGATCTCCATCCAGTCATGGCTCATTCGCTATCTACTTGGGATGACTTCTTCCCTGCATTCTTCATACAGTTTTAGGCATGTGTGCCTTTGCTTTCATGCTGTTTTCTGTGGTTAGGAGGTCTTCATTCCTGTTAAATCTTTACTTACCTTTTTGGTTACACCTCACATGTCCCTTTCTGACAATTATCTCTTTCTTCTATTCCCCAGAACTTCAAGGCCCTCTAAAATGAGCAGAGTCCATGTTCAGAGTCAGTCTCTTGTGCTAGGGCCTGGCACTGAGCTCGGATTGCAGAAAGCAAACTCAAGAAATTTTGGGTAGATGGAATAGAATAGAACTGCATTGAAAAGTCCCTGAGCCACTCCTGAACCCTTTTGTGTCAATTCCTTTCCCTGTCCTTTCTTTGTTTCCTGCCCTTTGTTCTGTTTTATGTGACGGGGTGGATGGAGGTGACCCCTACAAAGGATATTTCCTGGTTTCCCTCACTAGGAGGTGCTGGAGAGAGGTTAGAGGGAGGAGACGGAAAAGCCAGTATATTTCTTCCCTTCTAGCTGTACTGAGGAAATTGTTCCCATCAATGGCTGCATCTCCAGTACAATTCTAGCTGCTATCAGATAACCTCTCTCTCTGTAGCCCCAAATTTTGCCATGGTTCCAGCTCCCCTTTGGTAACCCCAACTCTTGGGCTCTGTTAACACTATTGTCTTTGTTCATCCTTCTAGCTCTTGGGATGATAGGTGTTTTTAGCTGTTGATATTGTCTGGCCATTCTCTAGTTGGCTTTTAGACTATTCTGAAACCTTTGAGACTCACTTCTTATATAGCTGGTCCACGCTATATTTCATTGACTAGATCTTGACTGTTATAGTCCCTTATTTTGTTTGTACCTCATTTTGTGTATTTTTAAATTTAAATTTAAATATTTGGAAAACCCTGGTACAAAGAAAGTTTCTACATTTTAAAAATGAGATGATTGAGGCTGGGCACAGTGGCTCACACTTGTAATCCCAGCACTCTGGGAGGCTGAGGCAGGTGGCTTGCTTGAGCTTGAGAGTCTGAGACCAACCTGAGTAAGAGCAAGACGCTGTCTCTCTACTAAAAATAGAAAAATTAACCGAGTGTCATGGTGCAGGCCTGTAGTCCCAGCTACTTGGGAAGCTGAGGCAAGAAGATTGCTTGAACCCAAGAGTTTGAGGTTGCTGTGAGCTCTGATGCCATAATACTCTACTCAGGGTGACAGAGTAAGACTGTCTAAAAAAAAAAAGAAAGAGAGAGATGATTAAGTTTTAAGTTATAAGGTCACCAGTTTTCTTCCTGCTAAAATCAGATTAAAGAGACGATATACTTTATTTAGCATGCCATCCACATTATCCAATATTGAATTTCAAAAAGACAGAAGGGACTTCTAACACTTCCATTTGGCCCCTTTGCCCTTCTTAATGCACTATCACTCTTCATCCACTGCTTATCCACTGGAGAAAGCAGTGAGAGTCCACTGGAGTCCTGGTCAGCTTGGTGATTGAAATGCTGCCTGTCAGTTGCCAATGTCAAGAGCCACCAGCATCAACTGATTGGTCGAATAGTAACCAAAAGTCAGTGAGAGGCAGCAGGAGCTGGTGTGGCAACAAGGAGGGAGGCGGTGACCTGGGACCAATGTCAGGTTCAGAGAATGCAATCTGCATATCTGCTGGGACCTGTAATGTTCATGTTCATCAGCTAAGATTTTACCTACCCATGTTCTAATTCCTAAGACTTGCTTACAGTCTACATTTTCAGGTTCTGTAATGCATAAAGTATTGATTTATAAGTGAAAACAAAGACAAAAACGAGTGTTATGTGATCCCTTCAGGTACTTTGCATCAAGTGGGGCCATAGAGACATATGTGACTCTTATTCATGAAAATAGTTCTAACCAGCACAGTTGCTAGCACATACCATCATTAGTGCAAATCACATGTTTGGGGGATATCATTAAGAAGAAAGCATTCTAAGAAGAGTGTTTTGGAAAGAACTGATAGAGGATTGACATTTTTGAACTAAGCCTTGAGAAATCATGGTTAGACTTAAACCGAGGGAAATGACATGGTAGACAGAGGTAAGAACCTAAACAAAGGCACAGGGGGAGAAAGTGCAGGGATCTAACCTGAATCAACATGCAACGAGGAGGTTAAAATCAGTTCTTATGCAACTGGGAGTCATTGAAGGTTTTTGAGCAGGGATGTGACAAAAAGAAGGCTGTTGTATAAAGAAGGCTGTGTTGTTGTATCATGGGGGCACGTGGATTAGGCAAGGAGGAGGAAAGAAAGGAGCCTAATTAAGAAGACATTTCTGAAGCCAATTCTATCACCACTTGGGCCACCCTAGTGGTCATGATCTCCTTAGGGGAATTAAGACAACTTAGAAATTAGTTACGTTTACATATCTTAGGAATTTTGAAAGCCTTCAAGAAGAATGACCAACATCTGGGTTTACACTTGGCAAGGCTCATGAAGTGGGCTATAGAAAGGTCAAGGGATTAGATATGAGAGTTCAGCTAAAATTATTGACCAGGAAGACCGGTACAATTCAGGGAGGGGATTAGCTAGAGGGGGAAATAGAATTGGCTGTCTCAAAGCAGGCAGCATTCAGCTGTAGTAGAAATGAGGGACAAGGACAGAGGATTTCAGGGATGTTGAAAGGTCACATCTTATACTTCAGTCTTACCTTATGCATCGGTAGTGGAAGCTGGTCTTTACCATTTTGTCCTTCCAAGTACACGTGGAAGCAGAAGGTAGTAGGGGCAACATAAAGTTAAGTAAGGGATCATTGATTGAGTCCCAGATCTGCATTTACAAACTCTGTAACCTCTGAAGTGTCTCTTAACCACTGTGCTTCCCTTTGTCACTCCCAGTAAAGCACCCTGGATCAGGTGACACCAGGGTGAACTCTGGAGCAGTCAGTGCAACCCAGGGTATGGCCCTGTATAATTGACTTACTTTCTCAGGGTCTCAGTTTCTTTTTTTTGCAAAAGAGGGACAGTAGCATTACTTACCACTCGGAATTGGTGAGGATTAAATGTGATAATGCAATCTAAGCTTTTAGCACAATTTTTGAAACACAGCTAATTAATAATATGAGGTAATTATTAACTATTAATACATAACAATAAATATTAACATCTATAAAAGGGGAATAGAATTCATAGCTCTGAGAATTGCTGTGAGGATAAAATCATGAACCTGAAAGTCCTTTTAAAACTGTAAAATGCTATACAGATATTGAGATATCCACTATGATAACAATGACCCATTTGAAGCAAGATGCTCCTGAGGCATGTGTACAGTCAGTTTTATGTGATTGCTAAGGGAGAAGTGACCTTCTTGCTGGGTGGTTGGCCTGGTGTGTCTGCCCTTGCTTCCTCTCTGCCTAAAATCAGCTGATGCTGATCACCAGCCTGTGCTGGTCTGAATGGGGTGGTTGGTCTGGGAGCCATCTGTTCTCAGTGCAGCTGGTAACAGGATGCTGCCACCATAAACAAGTGATGGATGGAGGTAACATTCATCCTGAAGGCAACATTGGCTGGCCATCACTCTCTGACTCTCTGATGGTGGAGAATGCAAAGCCCTGTTGCTTTTTAGAGTGTCAACCCCTATAGATCCATTGAGAAACTTACCCATGGTCAATGTAGCTGGGCCATGAGGAGCCACATTTGGATGCCTGCTCTGTGGGATGCTAAAGTTTGTGTTCTTTTTGCTGCTCCTCATTGCCTCCTTTGGGAGTGAGGGAAAGGGATTAGCTGGTGTGTTGGGATGGGGGAAGCTGGTAGAAATGTGGGGAGGAGCTTGAAAGCTCCCACAGATATTGGTATTCCAGCTAGTCCACTGAAGGAAGGTGTAATAGACCTCTCAGGAAAGAAGTGCTAAGTGTTATGTATTTAAATAAAAATGACTGTTACCATTCCCAGCAGTTTGGGAGGTTTGCTGTGGACCCTGACCTGGGTTGGAGGTCAACAGGGGAGAGATGCTAGGGGAAGATAATGAGATTCTACATCAACTTAATTACAAAGTCTGGGGAGCCTGGAGAGGCATATATTGACTCATGCCACGTGGCAGATTGAGACAGTCTAGTGACTTTCTGACTTCTTAGAAATCTTTTATTGATCTCTGTTAACACAAAGCATGTATGTAAAATGTAAAGGTGCCAAAATTCAAAACTAGGATTAGAGAATCCTCTGCCCCCAGGAAGATTGGGTAAAGAGGAAATGGCTGGGTAATCAGGAACATAGGTAGTGAGTTGTCAACAATGGCTGATAACATTTAGAAAGGGGGAGGGGAAAAAGTTTTATCTCTGCAGGGCAGACAGAACAGCTTCCCTAATTTAACTGTGGATCAGGAGTTCAGAGGGCTCAGCCCTGCCTGCCTGCTGGTTCTCCACACAGAGATGGTCTTAATGACTTTGCCCTGTCTGGAACATCTCTGGGTGCCTTTCATCTTTAGTGGTCTTAATGAGCCCCCAGGGATGGCCCATCTGCATGCTTGGCCCTTGATTGAGGTGAGGTGCCTGACAGAGAGATCAGCCTATTTCTTCCCACACAGCAGTCATGGCAAGAGCAGATGGTCAGCCCTAGTAACCTCTCCCAATAAGAAGGAACACCAGGCCAGGAAGACCCAGGACAGCACGATCTCTTTCTGGTTAATATTTTTTTGCTCCCAATTTCAGTAAGTACAATATTCTTTTCATTCCCTCTTCCAAACCTTAGAGTCACCCTTACTCCTCCCTCTCTCTTCCTCTGTTTTCCATCAGTTCTAAACCTTGCTGGTTTTATCTCCCCAAAGTCTCTGTTTTGTAGCTCTTCCTATCCTGGCCTTGGTCATGGCCTCTCATGTCTTCACAGGACTATGGCAGCAGCTCCCTAACCAGACTTGAGGTTCAGGTGGTGAGAAAATTTAAACAAATTGTTTTGAACAATTGGTGATAGAGAAACCAGAACCTGCATAGCAGTAGTGACTATTGGACAAGCCATTTTCTAGGTCCTTTGAGGTAGCAATACAATTGAGTCAGGAGGTTAATAATTTAACAGAAAGTTTCAGCCCAGAGTCCTCACCATTCAGCATGAAAATTTTATCAGTTTGCCCAGGACTGAGGGGATTCCAGGATTGAAGTACATTTAGCGCTAGAATCATGCAAGTTTCAGGCAAATAGAGATGAGTCGCTTCACTCCCATCCTGTGCTCTCATCCCACCCACCAAAGCAGGGTCTCATTTGTCCTCTTGTTTCTAGAGGCTGCCAGCTACTTTTTTGGCCATTCCTAGTGATGGCTGTGTGGTCCCTTAGGTGATACATCTTGTTGCCCCCTTAGAGAGGTCTATGATTTGTTGTAGTTGTCACTGAAAACATTTTTGCTTTTATTAATTGGGCATACATTGGACGGTATGCATAATTATGATACATGGAAATCAGGAGAGACACATATTATGTTTGATATAAGTATTGTTTTTTTTTTTTTAGGGCCAAACCAATTTTTAATTTTCATTTTAAGTTCTCCAGGAGCTATAATCAATGCTGATGTCCATGCCCTTCTCAATTATGTGAATCTTCTACTAATCAACTCTAGCATTAAATTATGTATACCCGAGTCCAGGTAAGAAGGCAAAGTTTCTGGATCTGCTTCCCTAGCAGCTGGAAAGCTGTTGTTCCTGCTTGTCTCTGCATGAGAAGGTGTCATTGGACTTTGGATACTCATCCAGCTTGATCTTTCCCTGTCTGAGGGTTTTAGCCCCTGTGTCCTATTACCTTCCTCAAATCAAGGGCCTTAATAAGTATGACCAACTTTCATTTCTTTCTTCATTTGACCAATCATCAAATATTTATTGAGAAGCTGCTATGTACCAGAGAGTTGTAGAATTGAGGATTTTACAGTGACAAGTAAACCATGTCCCTGGTTTTGGGGCAGGGAGATGATAACAGAATGAACAAATAACAATAAAAAAATGGACAATAGGGAGTGAACAAGAATGTTATCAGACAGTGTTGGGTGTTATGCAGAAAATTAGGGCTAAGTGTTTTGATAAAAGAGTTCCCAGATAACATCTTCGTAGTGGTTAGGAAAGGTCTTTCCAAGGAGGTATCATTTAAACTGTAATCAGAATGACAGAGAAGTCAGCCATGGCATAAGTCAGCGAAGTAGCATATAACATATACAAAAAGGGCATGCCTGCCAGAGGGAAAGCTAGGAATAAGCCTGTAGAGGGAAATCAGCTTAAAGGGTCTGAGGAACAGCAAACAAAACAAAACAAATAAATAAAACACAGCATGAGTTTGGGCAGTGGTGGGTTAGAAGGTTCAAGCTACAGGTAGGGGCCAGAACATGAGGTCTCAGGAGGGTCTGGTGAGGAGTTTAGGTTTTATTCTCAGTAAGTGATAAATTATTAGAGGGTTTTAGGTAGAAGAGTGATAAGACATGATTAAAAAATTTTTTATATTGCAAATGGGGGGAAAGGATGGAAAGGTTTAAGTACAGATGCTGGAAGCCATCGGGAGTGGTCAGGCTGCCTCAGGAGTGGTCTAGAAGGAGACGATGTGGTGTCAGCTCAAACGGTAGTAATGAAGTTGGGTAGAAGGGAAAGATACTAAATATATGGTGGAAATAAAGTCAGGAGGATTTGGGACTGATTTAATGTGGGAAGGAGGGTGTAGTGTGTTGAATTATGGCCCCCGATAGATATGTCAGCCTAGAACCTCAGAAAGTGACCTTGTTTGGAATAGGAATCTTTGCAGATGCAACTAAGATGAAATCATCCTAGATTAGGGGAGGCGCTAAATCCAGTGATGAGTGACCCCTATGAGAGACAGAAAAAAGATAGACCCAGAGACCCAGGAAGGAAGGTCGTGTGAAGGCAGAGGCAGAGAATGGCATGAAACATCCATAAGTTAGGGAATGCCAGATTGCCCTTGGGCACCAGAACAAAGACATTTAATGCACGATCTTGGATAATTTACTTAATTTCTTAGAGTCCCATTTGATTCATTTTAAAATAGAAGTAAAAAAATAAAAACAAGCAATTCTTTTATTTCAGAGTCAAGAAGATAGTCTTCATTTTACTCTTTTCCTCAGATGTTTCTCTACAGATCAAAATTTTCCTCTTTTTATTCCATCTCACAATATCAAGAGAATGAGTTGTAAGACTCTAATTTTTTTTTCTTTTTTGAGACAAAGTCTCAAGCTGTTGCCCTGGGTAGAGTGCAGTGACATCACAACTCATAGCAACCTCAAACTCTTGAGCTTAAGCCATTCTCTTGCCTCAGTGTTCCAAGTAGCTGAGACTATAGGCACCCACGACAATGCCCAGCTTTTTTTTTTTTTAATTTTAGTTGTCACTGTTTTAGCTGGCCCAGGCTGAGTTTGAAACCTCTAGTCTTGGTGTATGTGGCTGGCGCCCTACCTACTGAGCTATGGGTGCCGCCCAGGCTCTAATGTTGTTAAGGGGAAGAATTCTCTGTCAGTAGCAGTAAGCTCTGCTATCTGTCTATTACTTTGAAATAGTTGGGGACTGAAGGATGTCCAGGCCAGCTATAGTTTGAACATGTGAACATATACCAAGTGACTTAAAACTCACACAATTTTTTTTTCATAAATTTCCCAACTTTCCATTTGGGAAATCACCCCCACTGTCAAAGCCTAGTCCAGAAGGGATCACTTTATTGTAATATGGTATTTGTAAGCACATCAAAGTGTTTTATTGCAAAATGATTTTCAAATTATGGAACCAAAGAAAAGCCTTTTCAAATCATTAAAGCATTTGCCTCTTCCTCTCCATGTAAGATCATGGGTGCTGTGATAATATCAAAGGAATTGCTCAATTCTACTGTGTCAGCTGCCTGTAAATTTTCAGGATTCAGTCAGCAATCCTTGAATGTGCTGACAGATTCTGTAGGTTTTGGTTTCTGTGGTTAGAAAACATCTAGGAAGCTGTAAATAATTGTCTCCTTGCCTTTGCTCAAGCTGTTTTCTCTGCCTGCAAATCTTTTTCACCTCCCTCATTGTCACATCCATCTGAGCCTCTCTGGTCTTTCAGGACACTGCCTAAAGGTCCCAACTTCTATAAAATGTTTGTGTCCATGAAGAGGTGGAAAGGTTTGGAGAATATTAGGCATTCCCTATCCAGTTCTTCCACTCACAGAGCATTGCCCAGATTGCCATGGTTTTCCTGTTTTGTTTCTTCCCTTTAAGCATCTTTTTTTTTTTTTTTTGGCCAGGGCTGGGTTTCAACCCACCACCCTCGGCATATGGGGCCGGCACCCTACTCCTTGAGCCACAGGCGCTGCCCCTTTTAAGCATCTTGATTTACATGCATTTCCCCTCCACCTTCCCTTTGGCACGGCCTCACACAACCCCTGCGCCTGAGTGGATAAATGCATGCAGTGTGCCGCAGGTGGCGTGCAGGTAGATTGATCTTGCTGTTCTGTTGATGATCAAAACTTCCCCTCAATTCCTAGCTGTTTTTTACTGGATAATAATCCAACTTGGCTCTTGACTGTGGCTTCCCCAAACTGTTACTTCTTTGCCTTGACCAGAGACTCCTGGTTTACTTTGGATAAAACACTTCTGAGCTCAATCCATTCTCTGGGACTCTGCTTCCTCTTTTCTACTATGGGGTCTATTTTATCTTTTTTAATGTGATGTTTTCCACCTTATTGACAGTAAGCCAAGGAAGACTTTCTGCCCTCTCGAGGAAGACAAAAATTTAGAAAAAGATACATGGGGACAATAGCATATTTGTTCAGTTGTCATGGAAGTCTTGCTTTAGAGTACAGATAAACTACGTGTGTTTGGAGGCTCAGCAGCTAGAGTTCCGGGGAGACCCCAATCCATGTAATGACTTTGTAAATTGTAATCAGGCTCTGTTTCATGACAGCATGACCAAGAGAAGAGAGTTGTTATAAAGGTATAAGACAGTGTTGTTCAACCTTTTTGATGTCATGGCACACTTGAACATATAGTTAAACTTTCATAGCACACTAAAGTTATGTTGATCCAAAAAAGAGTAAATAAAAGTTCCCATGCTGTTAACTTCTTTCAAAAATAATTTAATTCATAATCTTTGAAAATTTCTGTGGGATACCTATGATTCTCAGCACACTGACTGGTATAAAACCACTTTTCTGCAGTCAAACAGAAAAATCCACCTCAGTGCTTTCCCTATCCGTTTTGTGGTGTTATATCTACCTCACATTGATCATTTTGATGGAGACATCATTTATTGTATTTTTGGAGGGGGACCCGCTCCAATGGTGTCTTCTCCCTCTTAACTCTCCCCAGTGAAGAGAAGAGGATCCTCGGTGGCAAATGGCAGTTGCAGCACAGCCGCACCAAAAGCCAGCTTCATGCCCAGGAGGGAAGGCTGCGCTTCCTCCTTGGGGTTTCCAGGTGCCACACGTTCTAGTAACATGACTGTCACAACCTGAAATCACTGAGTGTCAGAGCCTGAGGGCCATCAAAGACCATCTGGCCTGGTGTTTTCCAAAGTGAGAGACTGTCCACCTGTACACCCAGAGTCATTTTGGTGCAGAATCTGTGCACCGTGCTAAACACCACAGACTCGCATGGTGAGAGGCATCTTCTTTTTAAGTCCCTAGGCTTCTGATGAGCCAAGGAGTAGGTTGTGATCTGGAGCCACCATGCCCTTATCAACTCTCTACTCCTTACTCATCATCTTTACTTTCCCATTTGGTTATAAATAAAGCAAAAGCAAACCTCAGGCTCAAATCTTCTGAAGGCAGCACTCTTTATAAGATGAATTTCACAGGCTTCTGCTGTCACTGTGTTCATTTTTTGTGGTTAAGGTTTACATAGCGTAAGGGATATTATTTTCCCTTTAAGGTGGTGATAGAAGGTTTTCTTGTGTAAAACATTTATGGAAGTGAAAATGTTGAGGTAATTAAAAGGAAGATAGTAACATTTATGGAGACCCTCAGAGTCTCAGGCTCTGGGAAGCCCATGACGAAAAAGCAAACACGGCCCCGCATTCCAATAGCTATAGGCAGGTGAAGACAGGGTCGTACACAGGCGTTTTTATTTCTAGCAGTCTTGTGGCATACATATGTCTTTCTTGTGAGCTGCTTCAAAGCCTTTGGGGGAGTGCACAGAGCACCCATTCTAATGCATTTGTTTCTTTAAAATTAGGTCAATTTTGTGAAATCTCACAGGCTTTGTGTCTCACCTTTGTCCCTCTAATTCAGAGCTTCCAGGAATTATTTCCACCTAGTGTGTGACTTAATTCTTTCTTATAGGAATTAGTGCCTGAAGAATAGATGACACAATGGGAAGTTAGGCCAGGCTGGAATGTGTCAAGGCCACACCTGCATGAGGCGGCCCATGAGCCCCTCTTCATCCTATCAGGCAACCTGACTCATGGCTGATGCAGGAAAGAGTTCCCCACCAAATGGCCTCTGTGGCTTCCTGCTTCCATGCTTGGAAGCTCTCAGGACACATGTCCCCTTTCCCTAGTAGAAGGTGAACTGCCTCCACATGCTGAGGGGGAATTGGTGATGTTATCTCTAGGAAACACTTCCCCTCAATTGTCACCTTAGCTTTCACTTATTCAAACAAATGGGGGTAAAAAAATACTGGAATCTGGAGAACATCTGGGCAACACATTGGTCAAAGGGATCTGTTTCTCCTTTCTTACAGCAAGGAAACCATCTTCTGTTCCCGGGAAAATGATTAATGATAGCACACGGAAGCCAAAAGCTTGTGAGCTTTTACTTAACTTTCTTTTGTTTTCCCTCCTACCTGTGGACAGATAGGGTCTTCCTGTGCATTTTGGCTTAGAACACTCAGAATTCCAGGAATCTCCCCAAGCCCTGTTTCATGAGGGGCCTGTGGAGTTTGCTGATGGCTTTCCTTTTTGGTGCACTTGACCGATTATTCCCTGTAGACAACACAGAAACCCTGAAACTTTAAGACCTGCCTTTGCCCTCCTTTTCAGGCTTTCCCTATCTCTGCTCAGCGAAGGTGAACCACAGCCCAGACAGACAGGAAGACATGTTCACAAGTGTGTGGTGACCTGAAAGAGTTGGCTGACTCATGACTGAGGTCAGGGTCACCTCTTGTGGCTACCTGACTCTAGACACCACGAAGAGAACAGAAGCCACGGCCCCCATCTGGCCCCTGCCCGCAGTGGCCTGAGGCACCACAGCGCCCTTTGCAGGGCATGGGAGCCCTGAAGCATGGTCTGATCTGTGCTTACGTGTGGGGAGTGGGTGTTTTGGCCTTTTTGGAGCCCCATGACTCCCATGCAGCATCTACTCTCTGCTCTGAGACTTCTCCCCCTGCAATCCTGACTCCCACATCCATGTTTTTCCATCTTGATGGTTCTCCTCTCAGTCTCTGGGTTTCTCCAGAGTCCTCTCTTTTTCTCACTCCTGAGCACACAGCCCCTCTGTCATGATGTGAGCCTATGAGTTGGGTCTTCTCCCACATTTATGCCTCCCTGTCTGTGCCCACCCAGCAACCCCTCATGTCATCATCTCCTCCACGTAGAGACAGTAAAGGCCTGCCGAGGGGTCTCCTCTAACCTGTGCCACACTTACGACAGGGAAGTGCCATTCTTCTCATATATCCGCTTCCAGCTACCCTTACATAGGGGACTGGTCTTGTTTGTGGCTCATTTGTCTTTCTCATGGGCCTGAGTAATGGGATTAGAAAAGGTAGGAGAACTTACCCTCATGTCCCCCCTAATTTCTGGGCTCCATTTCCTGCCTTTCCCATGTCTTTCTTCTAGTCTTTCCAGGCCCTGCACCCACACCTGCCACCCTGTCTTCTGGCTCAGGTACTTCTCAGAGCACTGGGTCTGTGCTCACTACTTTCCCGGTCTTATTTAGGTATCTGCAAGTCCCTTGAAGGCAGAAAACATACCTGATTCACCTCTGCTTGGCTGTTGGCCACTATAGCAGACAATGCGAATTCAGTGCTTGCAAGTCCACATATTGAAATAGAACAGAATAGAACAGAAAATTTCAAAGGGCATTGCCTATAGTAAATCATTTTTCAGTGGATTTAAAATATGCTTTGGGCCAGGTGAGATGGTTCACACCTATAATCCTAGCACTTTGGGAGGCCAGAGCCAGAGGATCGCTTAACCTAAATAAGCCTTAGCAAGAGCAAGATTCTGTCTCTACAAAAAATAGAAAATTTAGCCTGGTATAGTAGCATGTCCCTATAGTCTCAGCTACTCAAGAGGCTGAGGCAGGATGATTGCTTGAGCCCAAGAGTTTGAGGTTATAGTGAGCTATGATGATGTCACTGCACTGTAGCCAAAGCAATAGAGCAGGATATGTCTCCCTCCCACACAAAAAAAGTAATAAAAATGAAGAAAGAAAGAAAAAGAAAAAAAGAAAGAAAGAAAGGAAAGAAATCTTTTGAACTGGAGGTCATGGTTAAAAAAACTCTTGAGAGTGGATGTAGTAGAGAACATTGATCCCTCCCCAGCTCATGTATCTACAGAGATGTACTAAAGACAGTTATTCTCTCAGCAACCCGAAAGAGCTGCACAGAGTGCTTGCCTGACTATGTATTAACCCTTTGGCTTGCCACTTCTTGGTATCTATTCAAGGCTTAGCTATGTACCATGTAAGACTGAATGGTTGCTTGGGGAACATATAGCTCACCAGGATGCATATATGCTAAAACTGCCCTGGACGCAGGCAGATCAGCAGAGCGATTAGGCCCTCACCCTAATCAGGTGGTCTATAATTTGACTTTGCTGTGACACCATTGTAATAGGGTTTAAAGCTGCCGTAAGGAATGGTGCCGACATATGGGCACTCTCATGCATTGCATTGATGGGAGGAATGTGTGTTGGTACAACATGTCTGGTGGGTAATTCAGAGATACATATCAAAGAATTTTAAAACATCTGTACCCTTGGGCCCAACACTTCAGGAGTTTATTATTCCATGTCCAGGAATAAACAGAAGTAATACAGATGGTCCCCAACTTAACAACTGATAAGTTAACTAACTAGCAAATGATTCAACTTAAGAATTTTTGACTTTACTATGGTGTGAAAGCAACACACATTTAGTGGAAACTGTATTTTAAGTACCCATATTACCATTCTACTTTTCACTTTCAGTATTCATTGCATGAGTTATTCAACTCTTTATTATAAAATAGGCTTTGGGTTAGATGGTTTTGTTAAAGCGTGAGCTAATGTAAGTGTGCTGAGTACATTTTTTTTTTTAAGGTATGTATTATCGTTGCCATTTAATTTTTAATTTAAAAAAAATTTTAGATTATTATAAGGGTACACACAATTTGGTTACATTGCTTGCATTTGTTAGGTGAAGTCTAAGTTGTGGTTGAGCCCCTAATCTAGGAGGTATGCCATATACCCTTACAGTCTACCTGATAGGTGAGAGCCCTTCACACCCCTACTCTCCTGTCCCCTCTTGAATTTAAATATGCTTTTCTCTCATGTGGGCATGTAGTTCCTTATCTACTAGTTTCATATGAAGTACACCGGATGCTTCCTTTTCCATTCTTGTGAAACTGTACTTAGGAAGATGTTCTCCAAGTCCTTCTAGGTAAATACAAAAGATGTGAAGTCACCATCTTTCTTTATGGCTGAATAATATTCCATGGTATACAGAAACCACAGTTTATTTATCTGTTCAGGGGTTAATGGGCACTTGGGTTGTATGTACATTTAGGTAGGTTAGGCTAAACTGTGATGTTCAGTAGGTTAAGTGTATTACAGTAGGATATTTTCAACTTGTGATGGGTTTACAGGGATATAACCCCATTGCATAGTTAACATAAAAATCCAGCTACACTAAATGCAATGTGGTATGTTGGTTTGGATTCTGGAAAAGAATCAAGACATCGGTGGAAAAACGAATGACATGAAAGTCTGGAATTTAGTTGACAATAAGGTACCAAAATTGAGTTTTTAGTTGTGACAAATGTACCATGGTGATGTAGTAGGTTAGCATTAGAGAGAACTGACTAAGAAATATATGAGAAGTCTCCATGGTGTCTGCAACTTTTCTGTAAACTTAAAATAATTCTACAATAAAATATTTATTAAAAATATTCATCCATAAGGATTTTCATTGCAGAACTATCTGTAAAAGCAAAAAGTTGGAAACAACCTACGTGTCCAGCCATTGAAAATTGCTTAAATAATTTAGATGCCTCATGCAATGAAATGGCAGATAAATCATATAAATGAGATTTTAGAATTTTATTTGCTGACAAAGATATTCATAATATATTAAGTGAAAAAGCTACTTTCAAAATATTATTTTATTAGAACATACGCACAAAGAGACTTGACAGAAGGTTCTGAGTCAATGGGATTAAAGGAGATTAAACAAATTTTTGCATGCTTGTGTAAATGTGTTTACCAGTTTTTTTTTTCTGTATAGCGTTTGTCTTAGTTTTGTAATAAGAAATTTTAAAGTTTTTATTTTAATTTGCAAAAGTGCAATGGGTGAGTCAGTATGCTCCGACACAGGGGTGACAGTGATGAGTGTGCTCCCACCACAAACTTGGAAATAAGGGACGTCAGACTGCTCTCTGAGAATTAAGCTCAGAAATTAACTTAGCAAGTATTAGTGTTGAGTCGGGCAAAATCTCTCTCAAGAATCAGAATGATTCATAGGCCAGAATTAGTGCTGGCTATAGCCAGACATGACATCCAGAAACACAGTGCAGAATGTGTCTGTCAGACGGGAGCTGGTGTGGAACAGACTTAGCTAAAGGAGAGTCCCAGAGTGTGCTGGTGTCATCTCAGCTGGTCCATGGGTGACACTCCCAGTCAGACTGGCCTTAGTTTCTCTTTCGTCCTGAGAGGTCTGTGCCACAGTGACATGGAAGCGTCATCATATTATCCTGCCAGATGCCATTAGGCATTTAGATCACCCAGTTAATTCCTGACTCTAATGAGCATTAGGCCCACAAAACAGCCTCAGGTTACTTGACTCTCCCCAAAGCCTGTCCCCAGCTGGTCAGGCTGACATGCACATCCATCCTCTTGACAATGAATTTCCTCGTTGTGATGAGATTTGGCTGCTAATTTGATGAATTTCCTTGAGTGAATTGTTACAGTGAGTCAGAGCTCTGGGTCCAGTGAAATCTGTAGCTCTGACAGGAGGAATTTATGAGCCTGAGAGCAGAAGGGCCAGATCATAGACCCTAGGAATTGGGTGCCTTTGGGCCTTGTAAGGCACACCCTCAGCTTCTTCTCAGTGCCACAAGCAGCACTTCCCCTGGTATGGGGCAACTCACTCATTTCTTCCCAGGTGCTCTGCCCCCCCAATCATCTGGCATTGAGAAAACCCACCCAACCCCCTTAGCTAGGACAGCAGAGCCCAGGAGAAGAATGGATCCTATAGGAACTTGGTCAAAGAACTCAGATGGACATGGAAACCCATCAGACTTGCAATGAGAATTGAGCAGTTCTCACGTATTGAGTTGGTGGAGATTCTGCATGTCCACTCTTCATCATGGCTCTGTTGTGGCAAGAAAAGCATAAGACTTGGGGTCATAAGGTTTTGTTTTCTATGGTTTTGACTTAAGTATCTGGGTGACCCTGCACAAGCCAACTTTTTGGCCCCTTGACCATAAAATTAAGGTCATACGGCATTGTAATTAGTTGCTATAATGGATAAGAAAGTGCCTTAGAAACTAGAAAGACCTTTACAAATATACAAGGTTTATTTGTGCACCACATAATAACATTTTAATCAACTACAGACTGCATACATTGAAATATAAGATAATAATGGGGTAGAAAAATTCCTCTCGCCTAGTGATATCATAGCTATCATGACATCATAGGGCAGCACGTGACTTACACGTTTGTGGTGCTGCTGATATAAATATTGACATGCCATCCAGATTTGCAGCCTAGGGACTGTAGGCTACACCATATAGCCTAGGTGTGTGGGACCCTCTGCCATCTAGGTTGTGTAGTACATTGTATGAAGTTCACACAATGACAGAATCATCTAATGATGTATTTCTCAGAATGTGTCCCTCCAGTTCAGCAATGTGTGGTGGATTGTATTGTTATTTCTGTATACTTGAGCCATACTTCAAATGTGTGTCAACAGTTTTTGAAATGCAAACACTTTGGAATCTTTTATGTGCTAGAAGGTGGAGAGCTGATTTTGTTCGATATTATGTAATGTATGGAAAGGCATCCATTACTCAAGAGATAGTAAGCTGCGCCCTAGTGTGCTTAAAACTTCATAATTGATTATTTAACTCATATGAAGGATCCGATAACTGGATTTTGTTCTCAGTGGTTGCTTTGCACCCAGATTAGATTTCTATGTAGTGTGTAGAAGATACAATTTCATAAAGGAATTTCTTTTGTTGCCGTGATTTCAAATCCCTGACTGAAGCCTTTCTAATGTAGGAGCCCCTAAAATTCCTATAAATAATTTTCACTTAACTATGGCCATGTTGATTCCTTGGCTGGTTCTCTTGCAACTGTACAGCAGAGGAAAGACCCCTGGCATTATGGTCAGAAGATCTTTATTGACCAAGCATGTAACTCATATTCCAATTCATAAAACGAGAAAAAGGTTTACCTTGCGCAACGTTGTTTAAATGGAACACCGATGGTGGAATTGTTTTCTGAACTATTTAAAGTCCTATTATTAGATTCCTCACTAGATTTTTAAATTGTTTCATAAATCTGTAACACTAATCATTTTGAACTTATTTCTAAGACTGAGACATGGGCTAGGGCAGGCTGACCTCCTAACCTAGACCACATGGTACTTGGCTCCCATCCTGCCGAGGCTTTGGGGCTTAGACGTGTCCATTGACAGAACACTCCCTGCTGGTTGAAGCAACTACTCCTATTCTGGAAGAGCTCAGCTTCTGAAATCCTTTATATAAATAGAATTCTGCCTCTCTATTTTCCATTGTTCTTCCTCCTTCGGTCACAACAGAATAAACCAGCACCATCTTCTACTGTGGTACAACCTCGGATTTCAGAGACAACTGTCATGTTCCCCCCACCACGTTTCTCTTTTCCATGCCTCAGTTTCCTCTTCTGTTCTTGGCCTGAAATATTTTCCACGTTCTTCAGCATCTTGGCCAAACTTCTCTAGATATATGGTGCTTGGGTAATATCCCCTTTAAGATCCGTCACTCGGGCAGCCCCTGTGGCTCAGTGAGTAAGGCGCCAGCCCCATATACTGAAGGTGGCAGGTTCGAACCTGGCCCCAGCCAAACTGCAACAAAAAATAGCCAGGCGTTGTGGTGGGCGCCTGTAGTCCCAGCTACTCAGGAGGCTGAGGCAAGAGAATCACCTAAGCCCAAGAGTTAGAGGTTGCTGTGAGCTGTGATGCCACATAACTCTCCTGAGGGCGACAAAATGAGACGCTGTCTCTAAAAAAGATCTGTCACTCAAACTATAGTTAAGAACAGCCAATGTTTATGGAGCACTTAGTGTTAGATACTAAGAACTTCATATAAATTAACTCACTGAATCTTCACAAGAACCCTATAAAATAAGTAATTTATAATCTTTCTAGAGAAAAATAAAGAGGCACAGACGGTGATTGCTCACTTGGGTAGTAAGGGGAACATCTGAGTCTGAACACTGCCTTCCACGTATTGTGTGGCTCTGTAGGAGGAAGAACGTCTCTCTTTCTTTGGACAGATCAGCACAGGAGAACGCTAAGCATTATTCTTCTCCTTGGTAGTTCCTGTATTTGGCACACTTTATGTTTCACTCTACTGCATAAGCCCAGTGGCTTCTTTCTGGATCTAGGTTTTTCCATATGTCAGATGAAGGAGTTTGGTAAAGTAGTTTCTGAAGGATCTTCATGGCAATAATATTTGATAGTTTAATGTCCTTAGAAGAGCAAGGGCAACCTGAAATTTGGCCTGCTCCCTGTGCCAAAATATATGCTAATGTACCTATGATTTAGACTTTCCAAGTCAGTTGAAAGCAGTTTTCCTTCTAAGAAAATCATGTTTTAATCTTGGCAATTGTTTCTCTATAATGGGACTATTTTAAAGAAAAAAAAATCAGTTCTGGTGATCTGGTCAGATTTGTTTCAGGTCTGGTCTGCCATCTTCTCCACTCTTACTTAGTTCAGAGGGTATTTGCAACAGGGCTAGTCTTTGTAAAACCCCCAAACTGGGGTGGCATCTGTAGCTCAAAGGAGTAGGGCACTGGCTCCATATACCAGAGGTGGCGGGTTCAAACTCAGCCCCAGCCAAAAACAAAAACAAAAACAAAAACAAAAACAAAAACCAAACTGATGGTTCATTCCAGTGATAAAAAATTAGGACTTCCCAGTGTTCCCGGAATGGGGTCAAACTTCGTAGCATGGTACTAAAGGCCATCAATTCATGTTTCCAGTCCTTCCCGCCCTTGCACATCTTTATCCACTCTTGGCTTCTTACTTGGTTCACAATTCTGCCTCTACTGGGAGTGCCATTCATCCTTTCTCCCTTTTGAAACTTTACTGGTCTTTTAAAGTCAGCATAGATGACGGTTCTTCAAAAGCTTCCGTTCTTTCTTTCGTTAGACAACCTCTCACCTCCAAACTCCTATGGCACTTAAACTGTGCTCCTCTTTCACAGCATTTACTCCAATTTAATTAATGTAATAATTATTTGTGAAGAGGTAAAAGTATCATATTCATGTAACAGAGCTTCATTTCTGATCAACATGAAGCTCGCTATAAGGTCCCACAGAGAGCTGCTCTAATTATCTTGCATTATTTTTAAGTAACATAGTCACAAGTAAAGATATAATTGAAAAGAAAGTTCATTTTCAAGGAGAGACTATGCTGTTCAAACTTCTTTTAGTAGCAGGCTCCATTCTGGAAAGTTTACCTCAAGGAAAATGTTTGAGGCTTTTTTAAAAACCAGGATACCTAGCTTTCTAGAATGCGGAAAGACAAAGAACTCTATGTCAAACATAGGGATTGGTTGAGAGCTATATTTTGTTTTCTGTAGGTGACATGGTGTGGAAATAGGATCATTTTTGATGCCTCACTCAGGAAAATTCTGACTCCATCTCTTCAATTTCTTCTCCTAAGTCCCTTATTTGTCAAGGTGAATGAAAAGGAATTGCCCCACAGGTGACTGCTAGCATCTTCTAATACCTTCTTGTATCTGGGAATTTTTTTGTTTTTTTGCATTACAAATTGGGCTTCATATTTTCTGGAGAGAGCCAAGACCCAGTCCAGTAGCATTCTGGGGTTGCTCCCGGCCGTGCAGACTGCAGACTGGATCACGGACTCTCTGCAGAGATTCTGTACACCATTTCCATAAATCTCTTTTCTGCTTAAATTCAATGGAGGGATTTATTTGGTTGCAACTAGGATTCCTCACTAATAAGAAGGTTTTGAGAGGACATTCAATGTGCTATTGGCTTAGAGGAGAAAAACACAACAGGTGCACATCCTGATGCAAGGTGCTGGGCCACCTCCGCCAGACTTGTGGAGAGACTGCGGGGGTGGTCCTGCCAGCAGTTCCGATACCCACTTCCAAGCTGTATCAGAGGTGAAGGCCCAACCTGCGGGAGAGTGACAGATCCCTGCGGAGCAGTGTCTGCATCCCCAGGTGATTCTTCCCTCTTCTTGGTCTAGGGTAGAGAGTCTTCACATGAATCACGTGGGCAGGCAGCCCTGTAGCTCAGTGGGTAGGGCGCCAGCCACATACACTGAGGCTGGAGGGTTCGAACCTGGCCTGGGCCTGCTGAACAGCAATGACAACTGCAACAAAAATATAGCTGGGTTTTGTGGCAGGCGCCTGTAGTCTCAGCTAGTTGGGAGGCTGAGGCAAGAGGATCGCTTGAGCCCAAGTGTTTGAGGTTGCTGTAAGCTGTGATGTCACGGCACTCTACCCAGGGTGACAGCTTAAGATTGTGTCTCAAAAAAAAAAAAAAGAATCATGTTGGCTGGATGTCTTGTTATCTCCTATAGAGAGGATGTAAGGGCAAGTACCTACCTAACTCACTCCTTGTCTAGGCCTCCAAAGGGCATGATCCAACAAGGCTCTTGTGTTTCCTCCACTGAAGACTACTACTAAATAGAAACGTATGTGCATATGTCCAATTCATCCAACCAATTTACAATCTCTATATAGTGCTCATTCTATCAGCCTCGGGTCATCTTTTCATTGTCTTTATGGGGCCCTACATTTTAAAAATTCCTGGCATGTGTTATTGTAGCTAGTGATCGGGAATGAAGGAACCTCAAATCTTGCTGTAAAGATTTTGGCATTTGGAATGGAAGGAATAGTTCCCTTCTCCCTGCTGTTTCTCCTTCTCACCCCCCTCCTCCCAACACATACGGACTCCAGAAATTCTGAGCAAATCAAGCAACTAACTGAGTGTGCCCTGAGTCCCAGAGGCCACTAGCTCAGGGCCTGGCACAGGGTAGATGTATCTTTCCTCGAAAACATCCGTTGTGTTCGATATCAGTATTTGTATCAGCAGCTGACAGTGTTTTAGCAGTCTACAATGATGATTAATGCTTGTGACTATCTGGCATTTGGTAACGTCATACCCCATTTTCACTGAGGCTGGCGAGGACAGGGATATTGCGTTTGTCTTACAAATTTGCTGGGGTAGAGCCAGAGTAAACATCAACTGAAGGTTCCGTTGGAGGCCAGCTCATTAGAATTTTAACCAATTTGCAAGAATAATCTCAATTAGCACAGCTCATTAGGCTCTAATTGGACTTTAAGTTGTTCCTTTAACCTGTAGCCTTGGTGGGGCTTCCAGGGATGTGCTGCTGGGGGTGGATGTCTGCATGGATGTGTACACGTGGACATGCCAAAGAGTTAATTTTCCCACAGCAGGGTGGAGTAATCCAAAGAAAACAAACAAGGAATCAGACTGGCTTGACAAAAGCACTGTATGCTTGTAAAAGGCAACAGGACCTAGGTTTCAAAAAAAATAATTTTTTTTTTTAAACTTCTCTCTTAAAGATGCTGCTGATGCTAATCTGTGCTGAAGACTGATCAATGAAAATATCTCTGGAGAACAGCTACTGTTGGCTCCCTCCAGGCCAGCCAACATGGCCTTATTAGGATGACTTATTTGGTGTTAAACCCAGGGTCTGTCCCGACCCTGGTCCTAGCTAGTCCCTAGTACACCTATGGCAATGTCTAGGCACTTCTCTCAGGAAGATCTTTGTAAAGTGTCCCCATTAACTCTCTCTAGGGGTTGTGCTCCTCTCCTTCCTACCACTTGTGAAGTTAGACAGTCTTTGAAATATGTTGATTTTGATTGTGAAATATATTACCTCCAGACTTGAGACACCCATGATCTATCTTCTCATGTGTTTGATTTCTAGGAGTTCATAGATGTGGAAGAGAACCCAGGGGTCCCACCCAGCAGAACCCCCCATTTGCAATAGCTCGGACAGGTGCCCATGGCCTCCACTTCCAGTAGTGGGGTCCCATCCTGTTTTCCTACGGATGCTGCTCACTCACTCATGTCTCAATTTCCAGAGCTACACGGAATATACAGAATCCAGCTTTGGCCTGCTAGCCTTCTGGAAAGCGTCTGTGACTCGCTGGCGTCTGCTCTTCTTCAGGTGGAGAATTCCCTTCTCCTTTAACTCTTCCTCAGGTGATGCCATTCTGAGACCTTCACCCTGACCTGCAACACTTCTCCACTTCTCTCTCGTTTATAGTGAAGGGCTGAAGGTGAAGAACAATCTCCCCACTGCTTCCCATTCCAAGCATTGGCACAGAATAGAATTTAACCTTCCTTGGCCTGGCCTTTATACCTCTGTTGATATAGCCAGCTGTGGCTTTAGTTTAGTTTGGAAGCCCCATCAGACCTTTGCCCCATGACAAGCATCATGTCAACCCATTTCTCCCAGCCTGGTCTTTTCCTTTTAGCAGCTCAGCTGGTCTATCAGAGCTATGACCCACCCAGTGGCAGGACTTTGGACTCTGTTTCACTTTGTCTTGTTGATTTAGATAGTCAAGAGTCAAGAAATATGAACTGTCCATAGCTGCCGTCTGATGTCACCAGAAGTGGTCTCTGTTGTCCACCTATCATATATTAGTATACCACGTGCTAACTTTTAGTCAGTTGGTGATATTTCTTATCCCAGTGTCTCCAGCCCACTGAGTTTTGTGTTTTGACCTTGTTTTCTGGTCGTATGAAAATTTCTTAGGAGTGAAGAGAGTTTCCAGGAGAATGAAAAAAATAATAATAAAGTAAAGGATGTTCATGTTCTTCAACTCCTTTTTTTTCTTCCCTGTGCTTTCTTTTCAGAAATTGAATAGTTCTCCCTTAAGGATCCAGTCATAGTATTTCAAACTTAAATGTGTTATTTATTTCTTTGTTACTTAGACTCTATGGGCGTGGGGGTGAGGAGAAAGGAGAAGTCAGCATGTTATAGGGAAGGCCAGCAGCTTCACAGCTAAGTGACCTGTGTGGTCCCTCTGAGCCTGTGCTCGGAGGGGCTCCTCTCCTCCCCTCCCCCAATCTTGGCGCATGACCTGACCTCATGTCCACTGTGAGGGAAATGAAGTTGTTTCCACCTCTGGTGATCTGTGAGTCCGAAAAGGAAAATGTGGAGGAAGGAAGCAGTGGGCCCTGCCTGCGTAGTGAATGGAGTGGAAGCTTCACACAAGGTCTTTGACTTTATCTGGTTCAGGTCTTCCATTTTATCTCAGAGGAAACCTTGTCCTTAAAGAGAAAATGGCCTCCTTGAGTCCCATCATGGGAGTAGATTCTTCTGTAGGTGAGTCTCCTCCCTTCCAAAAGGAGCTCACAGGGAAGGTGATGGCCATAAACAGAGAGGTGGCCAGCGATGACAGGGAGAGTGAGAGTAGACTATTCCTCTTGACTCTGGGCCCGCCTTTCTTTTGATCTCTGAAACACACACACGCAATCAATCTTTCTCTCTCTCTCTTTCTCATCATCGAGCAGTTTTTGTGCAAAGCTTCTGGTGATAAATACAAACCAACCAGAGTCCAGGGTAGGAAATTGAGCCCAGTGCTGTAGGAGAACATGGACACCTGCTGAGCCCAGGCCATCCTTGCTGACTCCCTTTGTGTGTACTGTCCCCTTCCAGTGCCACCCCGTCCTGCTCTTTCCTGTATCCCTCTGGCTCTAACCCTGCTGTTCCCAAATGCCCACCTCTCCCCCACCTCCCTTGTTTCCCTTGGCAACTCTTCCCTCAGAAATTTGCAGTCCCCCAAAGCCCTTTGGTGTCATGTGCACATTCCTAGCTTACTTGGTGTCTGTTCCCAGTTTGAGAAGACTCAGGCCACCTTCTTGGTGGTGTGCTGGGGCTCAGGTGAGAGGGGATGAGGGTGTGATGAGGAAAATTCTCTGAAGTTCATTTCTTCCTCCAACCGAGGCTATGCATCACCTGAGCTCATGAGTTAGAGACCAGCCTGAGCAAGAGCAAGACCCTGTCTCTAAAAAATAGCCAGGTGTTGTAGCGGGTGCCTGTAGTCCCAACTGCTTAGGAGGCTGAGGCAAGAGGATGGCTTGAACCCAAGAGTTTGAGGTTGTTGTGAGCTAAGATGCCATGGCACTCTACTGGGGGTGACCAAGAGGGACTCTGTAAAGAAAACAGCTTCAAATACAAAGCAAAGATATAAGCCTCCTGCTGAAAACCCTCTCTGGATCATTGTTTTAGCTTCATATTTCTCTCTCTCTCTCTCTCTCTCTCTATTTTTAACAGTATTTTAAACCTTTTTTATTTCGAAGTTTTTTTTTAAATTTTGGATTAATATGAGGGTACACATGATTAGGTTGCATTATCTGCATTTGTTAGGTAAAGTCCCAATTGTGGTTGTGCCTCTCACCCAGGAGGTGTGCCATGTACCTTAATATCATGCCTGTTAGGTGGGAGCTTACCATTCCCAATTTCTCCTTCTTTCTTCCCCATCCCTCCTCCCCTCTTCCCCCAACTTGAATTTAGTTGAGTTTTTCTCTTGTGTGGGTGTGTATTTGTTCATTTACTGGCTTCATTCATATCTCTCTTGCAAGAGTAATTTTGACTGTATAATTCTAAAACACTCTTTTCTACCAGGCCCCTATTCACACTCCTCCAGTAAAGCCCATGAGCTCATCTCTTCATGGCACCTGGAACTAGCTGCCTATAGTTTGGTGGAGGGCCTCCAGCTTCACTGCACTTCTATCTTCTGGAACATGCTGTGCATCTTTCACCACAGTGCTTCTGTCACAAACCACTCCCCCTGACCTTTTCAGCACACTTCCCCGTGGAGCCTTCTTTGACCATGAGTACCCTTGCTGGGTTTCACTCTCACTATCCTACCATGTATGGCTCACTTATAATCACTTTGATTTCTCTTAATGTCATCATGACTAATTTGGTTGATGTTTGTGTCCCTTGCTAAATTAATACACTAATTATGACAATTTAATAAGAGTTTATAATTTCCTAGGGGCTTTATGTTATGTTTGTAATACCCCTAAGAAGTAAATGTTATTATTATCCTTCCCATTCTACAGATGAGAAAACTGAATCATGAAGTGCTTAATCCATTTGTTCAAGGTCACCTGGCTTACAGGTACCAGAGTTGATATAATCAGACCAGACAGATGACTTGGCTCCAAGTTCTATTCATGTCTACGTAGTCCCCTGTAATGATGGGACCTGTGGCTTAACGTGGTATCCTCTGTGCCTAACTTCAGTTCCTAATAGGTCCTCAGTAAATGCACATTGACTTATGAGAGTTGATAAATTTTTTTTCTTAATTTTAGATATTTTCTGCTCCTTGTTGTAGGGAAAGGGACAGGTTTGCATACACAATAATTTTGGTGGTTACAACTCTGCCTTCAAAGCATCTGGTACCTTTCTAGGCAGACCACAGAAGCACCAAAGGAATAGCTCTGACAATAGGGCTGTGATTCCAACATCTTATGCTTCAGCCTTTCAGTCACTATGGCTTATCCCATCTGTGCTCCACCTCAGTGGCAATGGAAAACAGCCCTGTAACAACACTTCCAGTGAAACCCAGCCCAAGAATCATGGAAAGTGATGGTGAGGGAGACAGCCCAGTAGACATTTTTCATTTCAGAAGTGACCTTCTTAGTTTGTTCTAAGCTTTGGCCCCATGGTGAGTAAGGAGGATGACTCATTAGTAATCTTCCCATTTTCACTATTCAAACTCTTCTATCCAGTCTAGTTTCCTTTGCTATGGAAGATGAACTGTAGTCATGTTGAGTTTGTTCATGTTTAAAGAGTCTAAAGATGGTCCCCTAGGGAATAAATACCTGATTTATGGTCTATTGCAGAGGTTAAGGACGAGGGGTTCTGAGAATACCCCACTTCATTTAATTCATTTATATACAAAAAATACTCGACCAGGCTCTGGAAGCAGCTGCTGTGGATACAGGGAGGAATAAGGCAAAGTTACTTCCCCGGGTGTGTTATGTGGGGCCGTACATTTATTTATACCATGTTACCAGGCTGTCTGTGCTGGGTTAATCCAGTTGACTATGTTGGAAGATCATTAAAAGAAGTGCCATTTGAGTTCTACTTAGGAGGATCTAGAAGACTGACAAGAAGAGATAGTGAAATACGTATACCACAGCTTGTTAATCCATTCCTGGGTTGGTGGGCGTTTAGGTTGTTTCCATGTTTTGGCAATTATAAATTGAGCCATGATAATTCAGCCATTAAAAAAGATGGAGACTTTATATCTTTTGTATTAACCTGGATGGAGGTGGAACACATTCTTCTTAGTAAAGCATCACAAGAATGGAGTAGCAAGAATCCAATGTACTCAATTCTAATATGGAAGCAGTAGATGATCTGATACAAGGGGTAGGGTAGGGGAATGAGGGATTGGGGAGAGGGGAGGAGAGAGGGAGATGGGGGTTCCCAGTGTATGGCATCTCTTGGGGGCAGGACACAATTACAACAAGGACTTGACCTAACACCTGCAATCAGTGTATCCTAATTCTTGTACCCTCAGTGGATCCCAAACAATAAAAAAAAATGAGAGAGAGAAGAGATAGTGAAAGGATAGTCCAAGGAGGGGAGTCAACCAGGGTCTGAAAGAGACAGGTGGTTTTGAGGCACCAGAAGGCACTGGTTTGGGGTGGGTGGCACATCAGATTTTGTAAGAAGGCCTGGTAGGTACTACATGAGGCAGAAAAAGCATGATGGAGCTACATGATAGAGGGACGTTACACTTTAATCAATGTTGGGGAGTCAGTGGGGAGGCTTCCCATCTCCAACAGGCCACAGTTAAATTCAGCTCTCAGACAAGCAGGCTGAAGAGAGAAGACAAGAGCCACAATTCGCAGGGCTCCTCCTCTGGGAGGCCCCCAAAGGTCTTCTGCTTGCTAAGGATTTAACACACAAATGCTTCTACCTTATCATCCTTTCAACACTATTCCACCTTTCCACCAACCCATTTATATACTGATACCAAATTAAACTATAATCAAAGTCCTACCACTTTAACCCTTTTCCAATCCAATTTGTCTGCCACCCACATACTCCCCAGCTGTTACCGATTTGGGGCAAGAAAGAGGTTGGCAGATTACTTGTAATTACCTTATAGTTTTAAAAGAGTAAAACATAAATATGACCTTACCTGATGATTTGATTATCTATTTTAGGTTACATAAAATAATAAAAGAATTTTTGTGTATTTTTGTTTATGAACACGGTACCCTGAACCCCATAAATGCATCAGTGTACAAAGTTATGATTTAATAAAAAAATAATTAAAAAAATTTTTTTGCTTACAAACAAAAGAGAAATCATTATGTCAGATGAGGTCCAACGTAGGATCTGAAAGGGTTAAGGCACTCTGCTCAACATTGAAAATATATATTGATCTGAAAAAGATAACAGCATTTTGTGTGCCAAATTTATACTGTATTTTCACAATAGTTCTCCAGGTTAGGTATAGGTGATAAACTAAGCCTTTTAAAGTTTAAGTAGCTCATCCAAAGTCATGCAGGGATTGAGTGACTGAGCCTGGATTCAAATGCGGAAGCTCCCTGAAGCTCAGATTCCTCATCTCTTATGTGAGGGGACAATAAATCCAGCAGAGAATGGTTGCAGATTATAGTTCCTAGTTGTTATCTTTATTGCTCCCCAGAGGGTGAGTGCCTGGCAGAGCCTGGATGCAGGCATAGGGCCATGTAAGCTCTCCCCAGGTTCATGTTCATGTTCTCTCTGCATTCTGGGACTGTCTCCCTGCAAGATGATACAGCACATTTTGGTGTAGCCTCTCAGTCTAAACACTAAAGGCAGAAATAGACTAGAGAAGGAAGTGGCATTAAAGTGATGCTGGAAGGGTGATCACAAAGCAGATGACTAGTCTGAAGTACGTGCCAATTCTTCATTCTTCGGGGCTCGCTAAGCTCTCTCCTAGGATCAGGTCCAATTCCTGGGAAAGCCATCCATCTGGGGACTGACCTGCCGCTCCCTGTGGCCTGCCTTCAGACAACAGCAGCGTGACCGGGCTCTTTGCTTCTAAAGCAGTGGCCACATCCAAAAAGACTTTGGAACTTGGCAGACCTGCGTTTATATCCCAGCACTTGTGTGCTCTCTGATCATTACTTACTTAACTTCTTTCAGTTTCAATTTCCTCCTCTGTCAAATGGGAAAATTATTATAATACCTACTCACCGGGTTATTGTAAGGTTATATGAAAATAAAGATTATAGACAGGGCTTCATGCTGGACCTCACTAATAAAAAGCTCTCAATATGTGGTAGCTTTTTCTGGAAGAGAGTTTTGCATCTTTTGTAGGATGGTTGATGATGAGACTTGGATAGCAGTTTGGGTGGTACTTTTTTTAATAAATGTCTTTTTTGGAAGAGAGAGCCCGTTCTTCCAGTCCAGCTCTTTCTGTAACATTACACAGAGATGTGTGCAAGAAGCCAAAGGGAAGACCGGGAGAGATTTGCTACCAGCCTGAAGTGTATCTAAATAAACCTGCTCCGTGGAAGGCTACTTACACCAAGATAAATCACAGGGCAGTTGCTCCATTCATAAAGGACTTGGCAAGAATACATGTAATCCGTCCTAACGTAGTTTAGAAATGTCTAAATGCAAAATAACGAATACATTTTATATTATTTTATCTCTCTTTTCGGCTTTCTAAGAGCACGTAACCGTTTTAAGTCCAACATGTATGTGCTTTATTTCTTTTACTGTTTCTTTTAGGCTCTGTGTTTTTAAGGTCCATTGTTATATTTTGATCTTAACTCCATTATTTCTTACTCTATTTCTCTTCTTGCCTTTTGTATTTTTAAGCCATAGCTTTTTGAGGCTCGCACAGCTAGCTCAGATAGTCAAATAATTCTTAATTCAATTTTAGGGGAAAAAAATCAAATCCACAAGTCAAAACCAAAACCCAAACCAAAACTAAATCAAGCCAAATTTGCACAAACCAAACAAAAAAAAAAAACCCCAACAAAAATGCAACCCGCTACCACCAACCACAACCATCCAACATTACATCCAGACTTTGTCTTAGGTACTGAGTGGACCAACTTCAAAGGGCCGACTGTGAGGTTTGGTTTTTGTTGGCAGTGTTTGCAAAGCCACTCTTCTTCTGCTCATGACGTTAGCCAAACCGATCCCTCATTTGTCTGTCCCCTTCCAATGCTTCGAGCTAAGAATCTCCTCCTGGTATTTTTCCATTCTTGGAGTATTTGGCTGTCATTTTCAGGTAATGAAGAAATGATGTTTTGGTTTTACCCTCATCATTTGTGATCAAGCCACATAATTGGTCTCTGACTCAGTTTCCTTAATGGTAAAATGGGTAACTGCTAAGAGAATCAAGTTAGATAAGAGAGGTGCACCCTGTGAAAGAGGACGCACACGCACAGGTGATTACTATTCATTGCTGGAATCTTGCTACAAATCTATTTTTTTCCTAAAGAGGTGAGAGTTAACTTTAATAGTCCGTGGAATCTTTTGGGACTGGAAGAATAAATACAAACTTCAATTTATTTGAAACTATCTTAACATTTTCTCGCATGATTAAATTAGGTCTTAGAAACATTCAAAAAGTTCTCACTTGACTGAGTTTAAAAGCAAGAGTCCTATAGAATTCTAAAGACTTTTTTGCCTCCTAAATTTTTATTCTTGAGTCAGTTTGGAGCTACCTTCTCTGTTCCTGTAGGTAATAAAATACGTCGGCTTTATAATCCTGCAATCTCCAACCCCTGGGCTGTGGAACAGTACTGGCCCCGCCACCATCCATGGAAAAATTGTCTTCCATGAAACCAGTCCCTGGTGCCAACGTGCATAGGCGATCTCCTAGAATTAATGGGACATCATATTGCCGTATCTGTTGTTTTTATGAATCTGTATGAAAGAATATAAATCTAATTTCGTTCACTAAACGTTGATGAGCATTCCAGTGGCTGCCAGGTACCAGTTTAGGTACTGGAGAATAAAGAAATGAGTATGGGTCATGGAGGATGACGTGAGCCTGTGCAAGTTAGCTTGCTTGGACTTTTCTTCCTGCACCATGAGGAAACAATAATTTAACATTTGTGCTAAGACTTTCTGGCCTATAAAGTGCCTTATATAACATTTATTTTATCTTAATCATATGAAAGAGATGCTTACTATTACTCTTTCATAGGTGAGAATCCTGAGGTTTAGCACGGCTGAAAGTTGCTTAGGGGCAGCCTCCCAGCTAGTTTGTGGCAGAGCCAAGATTTGAATCTATGTGTGTGTTTTTTTTTTTCCCCTTCTTACTCCACACTGCATTCATCCTAAGAAAAAACATTCATCAGATAAATTATGGTTTTTATTTTTGTGTTGTAATCTGGCACAAACATCATTGGTTTCTCTTTGCCTAGTTCACCACGACCTGTCTGTCTGTTCTCATGACACATGAGAGCTTTGAACTTCTTGGAAGAAAGGAACTATCTAAATTTGAGGTATTATTAGTATTATTGTTACTATCAGCCAAGACAAATGAAAAGTGGTGAATAGAGCATCTCTTGTCTTACTAGAAGTCTTTAATTAAGAAAACTGATTGTTTTCATCCCACGTGGCTACGCAATGATTAATGCAACCCAACACATATATTCCGAGTTTAAAACGCAGCTCACTGAGACCCAGCTACGAGTTCACTTCTCTGCAGAGTATTGAATAGTGGCCAGCTTAGTTAGACCCAGTGATGACATCCAGTTTCTACAGTGAAACTTCATGCTCGATTTTACAAATTCTAGATGTTATTTATTTGCAATCTAGGGATCACAAATTAGTACTAATAGAACTAATCCTGAGTAGCATTTTCTTTCCTTTTTTTTTTTTTTTTTACAAGTAGAACTGAAAAAATGAGAAAAGAATTTTGGCTTCTTATAAAAAAGAAAAATTTAAAAGGAAGATAATTAATTGCTTTATCATAAATACTCTTTATAGAGGATAATGCACAGTTGCTGGTATAACAGAAACAAAGCAGAATTGCCATAAAGGCAACTAAATAACTTACTTTTGCTCTGGCTGCCAACTTAAGGCGCTGGTAGAGACTGTGGTGTGTATATGCAATTAACTGTTTTATCCCTCAGAGGGTGCTGGGCTGCCACTAACAGCTGTGAGATGTGGGGTGATTTACCCAGACTTCCAGAGGCTCAGTTTCCTCATCTGTCAAAGGGAGGAAACAATACCCACCTCATGGGTTTCTTTCTATAAATCGTGTGCTTCTGATTATAGCGTCTAGCTCACGTAAGGGTGTAATAAATCATTGTAAAGATACTGTGGCTGCTCATGGCATCAAGCTTTCACCACCTTTTTGAATAGGCCAAGAAAGCATTGCTCAACCACTGGTCTTTGGATTCCACTGGCAGGGGTTGGGTCTCAGCCATAGCTCTGGCTCACTTCTCAGGAATTTGGCTGTGGCCTATAGCCCTATATCCAATCCTTTTATTCTGTCCCAAATTTCCCGCCTGGCCCACATTTGGCAAGATGTGGTGAGAGCTCTGAATAAGGAGCCCTTTCACGCTATCTGTGTCTTCCGGGTATCTGAAGAACTGTCTTTAGGCTCACAGCATCTTGAGCCTCTCGTGCTCCTGTGATGTTAGTGGGATGTCAGCAAAACTGTCACCATTTGTGAGTTTCTGGGGTCACCACCACAGGTATATGGGGGACAACAGCTAGTAAGATGAAAGTCAGAATCTTGACATGACTCACCTCTGTGCCACTGACTTTTTTTTGTTGTTGTTGTCAAGGCATGATTAACATACAACCCCCTCCCCCTGTAGTATTTAATGTACACATCTTGATGTGTTTGAGGATAAGTGTATACACCTGTGAAACCATCACTGTAAACAATGTCATTAACATAACCATCATCTCTAAAATGTCCCCTCTCTTATTTTTGTGATAGGAATTCACCCCCAGATCTACCCTCTTAACAGAATTTTAGGTATACAATGCAGTACTGCTAGCTGTGTGCTCTGTGCTACACGGGAGCTCTCTGGGACTTACCTTGCATAACTGAAACTATATTTTGACTACACTTCTCCATTTTCCTCCAGCCCCTGAAAACCAGCATTCATCTCCCTGTTTATATGAGTTTGACTGTTTTAGATTCCTGATATAAGTGGGATCATGTATTTATTCCTCTGTATTTGGCTTACTTTAATCAACGTAATGTCTTCCCAATTCACCCAGGCTGCTGCAAATGGAAGGATCTCCTTTTTGAAGACTGAATAATATTCTATTGTACGTAGATACAAACCTATTTTCTTTTGTTATTCGTCTGCTGATGAACGCTTTGATCGCTTCCACATTCTCGTTATTTTAAACATTGTTGCCATGAACATGAGAGGGCAGCTCGCTCTTTAAGGTACTGATTTCAATTCTTTCCGACATGTACTCAGAAGTGAGGTTGTTGGATCTTATGGGAGGCATAATTTTAATTTTTTGAGGCACCTCCATATTGTATCAGGAGTGGCTGTATCAATTTACATTCCCACCAACAGTGGACAAAGGTTCCTTTTGCTCCACACCATGGCTGACACTCCTTGTCGTGTATTCCTGATAATAGCCGCCCTGACCCACATTAAGTGCCATCTCACCGTGGTTTTGATTTGCATTTCTCTGATATGAGGTTGATGAGCACCTTCTCATATGCCTGTCAGCTATTTGTCTGTCCTCTTGGGAGAAAAGTCTGTTCACGTCTCTTGTCCATTTTTAGTCAGGTGATTCGTTTCTTTGCTACTGAGTTGAAGGGGTTTCTTATACATTTTTGAATGTTAATCCTTTATTATATAAATAATTTGGAAGCATTTTCTCCCATTCTGGTGGTTGCATTTCACTTTGTTAATCGTTTCTTTTGTTGTGAAAAAGTTTTCCATTGGCTATAGTCCCATTTATATATTTTTCTTTGTGCCTGTGTTTTTGATGTTGTTCCAAAATGTGTTCTTTAATTTCTGTGTATTTGCAATTTCCCCCTTCTCCTTGTATTGCTAATATCTATTTTCATTCCAAAAAAGAAATTGGAGTTGATTTAAATCTTAAAAAAAAATTTAAGACTGGTTTTCTGAGCTAGAATGTGGTCTATCTGAAGAATGTTTCCTGTGTTCTTAAGAAGAATGTGTATTTTGCTATTGTTGGAGTGCTCTGTATGTGTCTGGCAGGTCCGTTTCTTCTATAATAGTGTTCAAGCCTGCTGTTTCTTTATTGATTTTCTGTCTAGATGATCCTGGCATTATTGAAATGGGATTTTGAAGTCTCTTCCCATTATTGTATTCCTATCTATTTTTCACTTCGGATCTCTCAATGTTTACTTTAAATATTTAGATTTTTTTTTTTTTAATTTGAGACAGAGTCACAAGCTGTCAGAGTGCTGTGGCGTCACAGCTCACAGCAACCTCAAAATCTTGGGCTAAAGTGATTCTCTTGCCTCAGCCTCCAAAGTAGCTGGGACTACAGGCACCCACCACAATGCCCAGCTATTTTTGTTGCAATTGCCACTACTGTTTTAGCTGGCCGGGGCTGGTTTCAAACCCGTCACCTTGGTATATGGGGCCAGCGCCCTACCCACTGAGCCACAGGTGCCGCCCAACTATTTCGATGTTTTGATGTTGAATGAATACATAATGGTTTAATTGAATCTTTTATCATAATATAGCATTCCTTCTCTATTTTCACAGATTTTGACTTAAAATCTATTTTATCTTATACCATACAGCTACCTCTACTCTTTTTTGTTATAATTCACATGGAGTATCTTTCACATCCCTTCAATTTGAGCCAGCCTATGTGTATCCTCAAATCTGAGGTATTTTGTAGACAACCTATAGTTGGGGCTTGTTGCCATTATCCTTTTAACCATCCTTTCATTTTTTAATTGATGAGTCTAATTCATTTACGTTAAAGTAATAATAGATAGGTAAAGACTATCGCCAATTTGTTGATTGTTTTCTGTTTTTCATTTCTCTTGTTCCTTCTCTTGCTACCTTTCTTAGTGGTGTGATGGCTTTTTATAGTGGTATATTTTGATTCTTTTCTCATTGGCTTTGTGTATCTACTATAGATTTTTCCTCTGTGGTTACCATGAATTTTGCTTTGAGCCTGTTACAGTTGTAATAGTCTATTTTAATCTAATAGCGACTTAACTTTTATTGCACATGCAAACTCTGCACTTTTATTCCTTTCCCCCATAGTTGATATTATTGACACCAAGTTTTACTTCTTTTTATATTGTGTATCCAATAAAAATTTCTATGGCTAGAAATTTTCGATGCTTTTGTTTTGAATTGCTTTTGTTTTTTGAATTATGTACTAGCATTATTAGTGATTTATATTCCACTTATAACCCATTACGTTATTTATTGTAATATTTAGTGTCTGACTATATACTTAATCTTCACAAATGAGATATTTACTTTCCTACTCTTTCATGTCGCTTGTTCACTGTCTATTTAGTTTTTAATAGGAAGAATCCTTTTGCGTTCTCCTTGTAAGGCAGGTCTAATGGTGTCAAAATCCATTGGGTTTTATTTATCTGAAAAGATCCTTGTTTCTCCTTAATTTTTGTAGGACAGTTTTGTATTCTTAGTGGGCAGTTTTTTGCTTTCAGTATTTTGACTATAACATCCTCTTCTCCCCTGCTGGCAAGGTTCCCACTGCATAATCTGATTGTTTTCTGGAAGGAGTTGTCTTGTATGTAATAAGTTATTATTCTCTTGCTGTTTTCAAAATTTTGTCTTTGTCTTTGACTTTTGATAATTTAATAACAATGTGCTTTGTTATAGAAGACCTTTTCAGTTTCAACCTATTTGAGTACTTTCAAGCTGCCTAAATCTGAAGGTCCATTATTTCTTTGGATAAACTTTCCTTCCCTTTCTCTCTTTTTTTTTCTTCTGAAAGTCCCATCCGCATATTGTGTTTCATTTGATAGTATCCCATGAGTTTCATAAGCTATCTTCACTCTTTTTCATTCTTCTTTTGTGTTGCTTCTCTGAGACCCAGATGTCCTACCTTCAGGTTCACTCATTATTTTTTTCTTCTTGATAGAGTCTGATGTTTAAGCTCTCTATTAAATCTATAAACTCAGCCATTGTTTTCTTTGCTTCTAGGATTTCTTGGTTTTCTTTGCAGTTCATATTTCTTTGTTCATGTTTGTTTTCCTAATATTATTTGTATTGTTTCATATTAGGATACAATAAACTAAACTTTTGATTTGAAATCAGACATTTCATATTTAATGACTTAATATTGAATTGTCTGTGTTTTCCTATAGTTCATGGAGCTCTATTAATTATTACTTGGAATTCCTTGTTAGGAAGATTGTAGATCTCCATATTTTAGGGTTACTTACTATAGCTTTATTAGTTTTCTTTTTGGCGGTGTGATGTTTTCCTGATTCTTAGTGATGATTGTGTTCTTGTCTACATGTTTAAAAACATGCTCATTTCTTCCAGAGAAAGGCCTTCACAAGTCAGCTGACCCGGGACTCTGGGCAGGCCAGTTGGCCCATCTCTGGTCGGGGCCTGACCTATTGCCTGTGGTATGGTAGCTTCTTGGTGAATTTTTAGTGAATTAAACTTTCTGACTTTGATCTTCAGTACTGTATAAAATGTTGATGCTGAAGATGAGGATGATAATGACAGTCATGAGAAAGAGAGAAAAAGTGACACAATTAGAATAGGACAAAAGTAGCCAACAGCTATGGGGTACAAGGTATAGCTCAGCTGCTGGATGTTTGGGGGTTCAGAAGGATGTTACAGGAAAAAAAAGTTATATATTTCCCGTCAAGATTTGAATTAGAAAAATGAGTTTTACTCCCATGACTCATATAATGCCATAAAAATGACAATGGCTCATATCTATTGAGCACTTACTGTGTGCTAGGCACTGTTTTAAGCACCTTGCATCTATTATCTTATGTAAGCATTTTAACAACTCTATGATAAGTCAATAATTATTATCTCCACCTTACAGGTAAAAAAAAGTTAGTAATTATTATCTATACTTTACAAACAAAACCCTAGAAACAGAACTATTAAGTAATTTGCTCAAAATCCTAATTGGCAGTTCCAGGAGTTGAGCTCAGACAGTGTGACTCAAGAGCCATTCTCTTAACCATTACTTTTGCCCTTAGGACATAAGATAGTAAAGCTAAAGGGTCCCAGGTACAAAGTGAGATATAGTTGCCTTGGAAAACAGGGTATTACAAACTTGACTTTCATTATATTCTTTATTCTTCCACTGATTAAGATAAGCCTCAAATCATTGAATCATAAAACTTGGAGGGTAAAGTAAGATCCTGGTTAAATTTAGCAAATTGACAATAGCACAGAATCAGGATGTTTCCAAGCGTCAAGGACCCAGAAATTCACAGAACATCTCTTGAGTGATTGGGAAGACAAAGGCTCTGAGCTGGATCCAGAGAAGCATAGCCCATTCCCTAGGATACTGAGACTCACAAACTGCCTCACAAAACCATATGTAGCAAAGTCAAGGCATCAATAATTCTCAGTGGACTAGTAAATAAAACAAGGATTGATTTCCCTACCCTGTCCTTCCTTTTTGCTACAGACATAGGTATGATGTTCTCTCTTAAATATCTTCTCTCCTATATAAGATATTTTAATTTATTTTTTAGTAAGTCACAGTAATTATATTACTAATAAATATTAATAATTACATAATTATGCAATTAAATACATAATTATTAATAAAATAATTAATCATTTTTAAAAACATAATTAAATGTTATTATATCACGGTTATCTGCGTAGTGGAAGGTTAGTTAGGGCTAGGTCACTGTTAACATTTGCTGGTCACTTATAAAATTTGCTTTTCACTTATAAAATTAGGTGAAATTCGTATAAAGGTCTTCCTGGAAAGTTGAGTAGCAGTGTTGAAATTCAGTGCTAAATACACCTGGAGGCCAAAAGATAATACAAAACAGCCCATTACCTATATCCTCAGGCTGGCTTTCAATTGAATGGGTTCTGCTTTTAACCTTGATGCCCTTCCACCCTTCCCTTTCTTACCCTCTGCTTCCCGACCAGGGTCCTGGCTCAATTTTACATTGCCCTTTCCTAGCCAACTCTGCCAAGAACTTGATCTTTTCTTTCTTTCTTTTTTTTTTTTTAAACTTAAAAAAAATCATTTTGCTTTTACTTTTGAATTTTTAGTTTGACTCTGCTTTCTTTTGTTTTTCCCATTTAGCATTTTAAACATGTTATTTCATTGTCCCCTACCTTGCATAATTTATTTTTTTTAGTTTTTATGTTTTAGGTTAATTACTTGGCTTTTATTATTATTATTATTTTTAGATAACCAAATTTTTTTTTACATTGATGCATTTATGGGGTTCAGGGTACTGCTTCCATATACAATGTGAAATGCTTACATTGAACTTAGTAACACATCCATCACAATTATACTCATTTCTTAAGAGTTTTGAAATGTACTATTGCATCATGCAAATTAGGTGAGGTCTCCCCCAAATACCCTCTCTTCTCCTATATCCCCTTCCCTCATCTCTCTCTCCTCTTCCCTTCTACTTTCTGGACTATAGTTATGTTTTGCCATTTGTATGAGTGTGTAGGTGATTATATATTGATTTCATAGTAGTATTGAGTACATTGGATACTTTCTTTTCCATTCTTGAGATACTTTACTAAGAAGAATATGTTCCAGCTCCATCCAAGAACCTGACTTTTTCCTGTTCCTATTCTGGGAGCACAACTATAGGTCCTCACATTTTCTAGTGTAGAGCCTTTACAGACAAATAATACTTCCTAGTAATACTGATACCTTTTAGAGCAAAGCTCTGAGACATTACACAGTGTCCCAAAGCTTGCCTCTAAAGTCACCATACATAGGGAAAATGGGTAATTATAGCTAAATGTACTTTTATGTACAAGATATTCATCATAAAATTTTACTAGGAAAAGGCCAACCTGTAGAAAATATTTTGTAAATATTTTATAAAGTTTTGTAATGAGTTTACTTTGCACATAGAGGTACATTTTGCTACAATTTCCCATTTCCTTATGTATGGTGACTTTAAGGGGTGACTTTTGGGATACCTTGTGTTATACATAGTATTCTACGATGTTGTCACCTCCTAGAGATTCAGTAAGGACATTATAGAGGATAGTAAAGAGTAGGACAAGGACAAAAACTCCATGAAATCTACAGAATTATTGTCATAACCTTAAGACTCTTGCCATTTAAGTACCTCACCAGGAGACAGCATGGCCTACCAGACAATTCTTAAACAAGGAATAGGACATACTGATTTGAGTCCAGACACTGTCATTCACCCACTAGTTGGCAGGTCATGTCTCTCTCTGAGTATCAGTATCTTAATCTATAACATAAGGGAGTTGAACTCATTTGGTGATTTCGAAGTCTCTTTTAAAATATTTATTGATCCCTTTCTTTAAATAAATGTTCTTGTGATCATAAAAAAATAACCTATTAAAGTAGAGTTGCTCTATTTGAAGTTTGGATGGTTGTGGGATTCAAGGCCCCACCCACATATACCACTTCCCTCCATTTGTGGTTAACAGTTTAACACCACTGGGACAGATGATATCAGACATCTTTTCCGGCTCTAAAATTTTGTGTTGTAACCTCATGTCAAGTCAATAGCTTAATGAAAGTCAGCATACATACAAACGCCCCTCCTCCCCCTGCCAAAAAAAAAAAAAAAAGAAAGAAAGAAAGAAAAAAATCCATGTTAAGCTTTCTTGGAAAAACGAAAGCCAGAATTCCTTAATATATCTCAGCCTAAATTATGGTTTTTAAGTACAAATGAGCAACTTGCAATTGAGTTGGAGACAGTAGATTTCAAAGGGAATGGGATGAGTTTGAGAACAAAAATCAGATTTAATTCCTTTCTTTCATATCTCTTTAAACATAAATGCTTCTAAATCAAATTCATAGAGTATCAGTAGTTTTGAGATTCTAGAAAGACATCGAGTTATGTATGTATTTCACAGGACACTATTTCCAAGCAAGTTTGTTCACCTCAACAGATTTGGATTAGATCACTGAGTCCTTTGGTGAACGAGGTTCTGAATACAGAGTCACCTTGAGAATGTTGGGTAGTTATACCAGGAGTATGAGGGGCTCTAATTTGCTACCTGTTTGGTTGATTGATAATCATGTAGTGTCTAATTCATAGGTGGCCCTCAGTAATATCTGTTGAGGGAATAGAAGAATGTAGTAAGACAAGTCAGGTCACTGAAGTGCTCTAATAGCCACTAACACAGATGTTTAGAGACCTGGCCAATTATTGCTCTTGTGTACATGTGACAATGGGGACATGAGCTTATGAGCTCAGATCATAACTACATAAAATGAGAGGGAATACTCAGAGCCTTTGTTTGATGTCCACAGGAGCAGTAACAGCCAGAAATCAGGTCTTCAAGAATGATCTTTAAAATAAATTGTTATCTGATTTATTAAGAAAACGTGGAAATGTATATTTATAATGTTATGCTGCCTCAGTGTTTAGAAACTTTTGTCTAGAATTGACTCATTTACTATCTACTTGGAATAACCAAATTTCATTTCATATAAGCAAAGACAGGAAAGATATCCAAGTGACAGAATCCCAGTTCTCTTCTCTTGAGAATACTGTATGCTCACTGGATTGAACTATTTTCTCTTCTTGCATTTGTGATTTCAAACCACATGGAATATCTTTGAAATCTGAATCAAGTTTTTGAATTAGGGATGGTTACTAAATTGTCGTAAAGTTTACAGAGCACCAAGGCAGCATATTGCTCGTTCAGAGAAAATGTGACTTCTGAGGTGCTCTCTGACAAAAGTGTTCTGAGGGCAAATAAATTTTACTTAAGTTGTGTTACAGAATGAGTGTTGGTTAAAAATTATTTTTGGCTATTTATAAATTAGCTGAAATATACCTGAGAGCTTATGTTGCTTAAAATCTTTTTCTACTCAAATATAATAATTGTTATTATTTTTTAATTTTTATTTCAGACTAATAATGTTTAGGTTACATTATTTTCAATTCTAAGGTAAAGTTCACGTTGTAGTTGAGCCTTATGTAATGTTTAAACACTACTGGTTAATGCTGAATTATTTATTTAAGTTAATGATGAAATGAGCTCCTTAAAGTTATCTTTATGAAAAACACTTAAATGCAAAGTGGAAAATAATTTTATTGGAATCACTTACTGGAGGATGATCAGAAATGAATTAACTTCATGCTTTATTAAGGAGAACGTAGTAAATGCAAGAGCATTCCTCTTAGGCCTCAGGGTTATCAGCATGAATTTTTTTTTTTTTTTTTAAGACACAGTCTCACTATATCACCCTTGGTAGGGTGCTGTGGCATCACAGCTCACAGCAACCTCAAACTCTTGGGTTTAAGCGATTCTCTTGCCTTAACCTCCCCTGTAGCTGGCACTACAGGTGCCCACTACAATGCCTATTTTTTTGTTGCAGTTGACGTTGTTGTTTAGCTGGCCTAGGTGGGGTTCGAACCCGCCAGCCTCGGTGGTATGTGGCTGGCGCTGTAACCACTGTGCTATGGGCGTGAATATTACGCAATATTATAATAAAGAGAGGCCTTCACAACTCTGGCTGTGGAACTCTGTGTGCCCAGACTGCTAGATCTTTAAGTTCTGGTGTGTGCTTTTATTGCAGGCTCTGTCGTCTCCTCCTCTGAACGTATCACCTGTCACTTCTTCTCTTCTGCTCTATACTCATCTCCATCAGCTTTCATCTAATGTGATGCGGGATTGGCTCGTGCAGTTTTTAGAACTGTGTATAAAGTTTTTAGAACATTCTGAGAGGCGTAATTCTAATGAAGTGTGTGAGTATTGTTTTAACGTCATGATATCTAGGGAATATTTATTTTTCCTGTTCTTTTATTTCTGCTTATTTCTTAGATTTGAATAATTGGTGTTTTGAATGTGTCATATTTCTACTTCTTAACGGAAGTGATTAATGGATGTCTTCCTTTTGTTTATTTTCAAAAGTTGACACGTTGTACTGTAAAACACCATTGAGCTCATTTTCAATTAGCCGTATCTATAGATTGCCTGATAGCTCCAACTACTCTATCACCAAGATTTTTCCATCCACTTCATGGCAGTACACAATCACAAATAAATAAGAATGAAAGACTTATTCAGTTCTGTGATTACAAACATGAGTTTTATAAAACGAATAAATGCCATAGTATATCACTGTCTCAATCACACCAAAGGAAGGGTTTGCACATGGCTGTAGTGACAGATGGAACGTTTGTCATTTCCACCCAAAGCCACTGGTTCAGTTGTGTTTCCAGTGTGTACTACTTTTGGTGAAATTGCTCACATTATACCAGACTCCTGTACTTGCTCATATCTTTACCAAAAGAAGTCATGTACAAATCTCTGAAATAGCATTTTGCCTGGAAACCAATTTCCTTTCATGTGCTTCCAGAAATGTTCATTAAGTAATACAGAGAGTAAAGTAATACACACCCAAGGCTCTATGTGTTGAAATACAACAGAAACATTTTAGTCCAGTAGACTGAATTCTAAGCTAGAAAAAAAAAAAAAAAAAAGTCTCCAGAAAGCTCAGTTCTAAACCCTTGAAGCAGCATAGTACAAAGAACAGAACTCTGGATTTCCTGTCTGGAGGCCCAGACTAGTCTAGATCCAGAAATACTTGAGTCTGCCACTTAGCCATGTGACTGTGGATGAGTCCCTAAAACAGTGGTTCTCAACCTTCCTAATGCCACGACCCTTTAATACAGTTCCTCATGTCGTGGTGACCCCCAACCATAACATTATTTTCCTTGTTACTTCATAACTGTAATTTTGCTACTGTTATGAATTGTAATGTAAATATCTGATATGCAGGATGTATTTTCATTGGTCGCGATCCACAGGTTGAGAACCACTGCTCTAAAACCTCCTTCCTCTTAAAATGAGGAGTTTGAATGAGGTGCTCCAAAGCCCCTTCTAGCTCTGGAGTTGGTTGTGTCACCTCAGCAGAATGGGTTCTAACAAAGCCCTGCTTTGCTGGTCCACCATGGCTCACTTATTTTGGAGGCGTGGGGCAGAGAGCTGTGGGCATTTTCCCTTTGCTCTTTCTGAGGCTCAGGGCTACTTCTCCTTTGTCCGTGTGCTCCCCTTTACTGTTGGCATTTCTCAAGCAAGGAATTACCATGAAAAGTGTCTTGAATTCTCTTCTTTCTTCCTCATAAATAAGGTGTTGGTGGTGGTTTATGCACACCTACATTGACCTAATATCACCTGGCTCTCTTGGAGTGCTGTTCTGTGTCCAAAAAGTTACAACTGACAATGCTATATCCCTGTTCCATCTTTTGTCTGCTCACTTGATATTACTTTCCTCCTGAACTCACAGGTCAAGAATATCACAATTAGAAGGAGCTTGAGTAAAATTAAAAATAGCTATAATTGGCATAGTGTCTGAATTTCTGTCTATCTTAGATCTCCTCTTTACATGTAAATAGTAACACAAAAATTCTAAAAGATAGGATTTGATTCATAATAGCAGTAAAAAAGCATCAACTAGCTAACATAGGATCTATATGGAGAACACTAGTAATTGGTGAATGACCTGAAAAAAATGAAGAGACACAAGTGTTTTTGGTTAGAAGAATTCAACTTTAGAAAAGATGATTCTTCCTAAATTAATCTATAATACTTATCAATTAAGATCATAACAGAATTTTGAGAGAATAGAACAAAATTATTTTAAAAGTTAATTTGGAAGAATAATGATATAATAGCTAAAAATTTAGAAAAGGGTGTAATTAGGAAAAACTTGCTATACCAGGTTATTAAAATATTTTAGAACATAACAAAAATTAAAACAATGTGGTATTTTATCAGTGGAGAAACCAGGCAATAGATCAGTGGATCAATGTAGAAACAGTGGGGAGTCTTAAGTATGTGGGGAATTTTGTAAATTATAAAATTGGGAAATATTTTACATTAGTTGGAGAAGATATTTAATAAATGGTATTGGGAGACACCATCTTGCTTCTCGTCCTAAACGCATTTTGAAATAGATCAAATATTTAAATGTTAGGAACAGTAAAATAGGGTGGCACCTGTGGCTCAAAGGAGTAGGGCACTGGCTCCATATGCCAGAGGTGGTAGGTTCAAACCCAGCTCTGGCCAAAAACTGCAAAAAAACCAACCAAACAAACAAACAAAAAAACAACCCAGTAAAATAAAAATACTAGAATAAATAACAAATACATTTTAAAAATATGATCTATGTATGAATGACTTAATAAAAAAATAAATAAAATTTAAAATTAAAAAGAAATTTGGTGTTGAGAATGACTTGAATATATCATAAAACCTAAAATCTCTAAATGAAAAAAAATTGATAAATCTGATGACATTAAAAGAAAACCTCCAAAGATCTTATATTTTAGAAACACCTACTAAAGTATTTGTAGATGAAATAATAGGATGTCTGGGATTTGCTTCAAAAGAATACAGGGTTGGAAGAAAGGAGGTTTAAAACTAAAACAAGATTGTCTATGACTTGATCATTGTTGAAGCTGGAAGATGAGGGGCTTCCTTGATGTTATTCTCTCTTTTTTCATGCATGTTTGAAATTTTTAGTAATTAAAAAAGTCTTTCATATGACTAAAAATAATCTTAAAAGGCTGAAACTCTATACTGGAAAAATATTTGCAGCACATATGATAGCACAAGGGCTATTACTTCTAATAAATGTGTAACTCTTAACCAATGAGTGGAAAAAAGTTTATACAAATTAAAAAGAAATGACAAAGGACATGAGCAACCAATTCAAAAATTAAGAAATTCTGGCTGGGTGCCTGTAGCTCAAGTGGCTAAGGCGCCAACCATGTAGACCAGAGCTGATGGGTTCGAATCTAGCCCGGGCCTGCCAAACAACAATAACAACTACAGCCAAAAAATAGCCGGGTGTTGTGATGGGCACCTGTAGTTCCAGCTACTTGGGAGGCTGAGGCAGGAGAATCACTTGAGCCCAGGAGTTGGAGGTTGCTGTGAGTTATGAGGCCATGGCACTCTACCCACGGCACTCTACCCAGAGCTTGAGGCTCTGCCTCAAAAAAAAAAAAAAAAGAAAAAGAAATACTAATAGCCAATAAGTATATAAGAAGATTTTCAAATATCATTGATAGTAAAAGAAAAGTTAAGGAAAACAAAACTCAATAGTAGAATTTCACCCATCAGATTGGCAAAGATCAAAAAGGCAGAAAAGAAAATAAAGATAATGAGAGGGCAGATTAGGAGGTATTTTTCTGTAGAGTCACTGGAACTGTGAATTGCCAGAAAAACCAGTGTTTCAAAATATAAAATGTAAATGTACACTGATATCTGTATTCTACTTATGAAAATTTATTGGAAGGAAGTATTAGTAGAGATGACCAGAAAAGTGGCCATTAGGATGTATGTTGAAGTATTTATGTTAACATAGAAAAATTAGACCATAATGTCCATCAATAGGGACCTGGTTAAATACGCTATAAAAATAATGGACTATTTTATAGAAATTAAATGATTATGTCAGGAGAGAGGTCCATGACATGTAGTGGAGGGGAAAAAATCAATATTTAAATATTTGTATTTTCCAGTTGACAGAAAAGGAGCTATACATGCCAAGAGGGATGTTTAGAAGTTCACCAAGGAATTCAATATGGCAGCCTCTGGCCATTTAGATCCCCGGTGATCTTTATATGCTTTGTATTTGTGTATGTTGTATAAGTTGGAAATAATGGAGAAGTATAATTTTTTAAGAACCAATATGTTAACAATAACTTATTTTATATCCCTGCCTGCCCCTGTAGTTACTAAGATGTGAAAGGATATGAATGTGTCATTCATTCATTTTTGTATTACTCCTATTGGCACTTCCCAGGTGCTCAGTGAGTATTATTGGGTCCAGTTGAATTTTATCTACCATCTTTCCTGAGAACCATTCAGGCAGGTGTTCTGCATGTTGGTGTGATACATGCTCCATCTCTATTTACTTCCCATTTTCAGAGAAACATGGTGTGTGAGTTACCTTTGGATCAAAGTTCTGATTTTGCAGATGAGGAAAACAGTTCAGGAGGGGAAAAGACTTAGGATCACATAGCTGGTGGGTTTTCTGAATGTGAGCCTTGACAGCAGATGTTTTAAACTGTTTTGTTTATTTCTATAGTTCTAGCACTTAGAACCTGGCACATAGAAGGTGTGTAATAAATATTTATTGAATGGATAAAGGAATGCATCTTTTCACCACTTTGTATCAGAAAGCTTATTTCATATTTTCTATCTACCTTTCTTTTTGTGTGTAAAATAGATTCTTAAAATGTATATAAATCTTTCCTTGCCCCATTGAAAGTGAAGACTTGACATTTTGGGACCTTATGGCTGACTGACACGCTGATTATTATTATTATTGTCAATGAAATGAGGGCCATGAAAATATTTGTAAGGGAGCTTTGCTTCCGTCTCCACTGATAATTCACCATCGTAGCTCAGGATGGCCCTGACCTGATGCACTATGGGTCAAGGTTGGTAACACTGTGTTATGGAGAGGAAGAAGGGGCCAGGGTTGGACAAAGGTACAGTCTTCAGGGCTGATGCTAGCCTCAGGGGCATGGTTGGCTTTAGTGAGGTCAGGAGTAGACCTAGGAGATGCCACTGGGGTACAGCATTCTGGGGCAACTTCTAGAAATTGTTAGTTCTAGAGGGTGATCCCAGCGTCATCCAGCATCTGAGAATCTGAGAAGTGACCCCTTTTGAAGAGTGAGTCTAGAAAGCGGCATGATTGGAGGTCCTCAAAGCTTGGGAGGCATAGATGAGGTCCTGTGAAAATGGCTTGAGGTACTTTACTAAGAAGAATATGTTCCAGCTCCATCTATGTAAACCTAAAAGAGGAAAGAGGGAAGGGAGGGGAGGAGAGGGGAGAGGTTGGATGGAAGGAGGGTACACGGTGGGACCATGCCTATGGTGCATATTTCAAGGGTACAAGTCAAATCTATTAAGTGTACTGTATAAATATCTTAACACAATAATTAACTAAGTGAGGGAAAGACTATGTTAACCAGTTTGATGTAAGCATTCCAAATTGTATATAAAATCAGCACATTATACCCCATAAATACATCAATGCAGTTATGATTTAATAATAAAAAAAAAAGGAAAATAAATAAATAAATAAAAAGAGAATGCCTTGAGAAAAATTATTCAGGGTCCCAGTGATTTGCCAACTCTAATTCTGTCAGGGCAAGTGATCTGATCAAAGATGTATCATAGGAAACAAAAACAGAACCCTAAGGGCAGGGCTAATCTAAATTGATGGATCCTGCGACTTGGACTACTGAGGTTAAGTAGTGCCCTGGAATGAGAGAATTGGACCTTAGTTATAATTTCGTTAAACCCTCACATTTATCAGCCCAAGTAGGAAGCATGGCATAATTTCAAGTTGTGATACACTATGATCAAGTGGGAAGGGTGACAGGAAAGACGAGCCTATGTATTGACTGACTTAGCTGGTGCCAGATCGGCACTGGAATGGGAATCGCTCTCCTGGAACAGAACATTTCGGGGAGGTACAGTGGCAGCAGATGACATCATCTATTTTTCATCATTTATAATGAGGCTGATTCATGAATGCGTTGCTCTGTTTACTCTCAGTATATCTAGTTCTTGTTTACTTCTAATCAACTAAACCTCACATAATCCTTTGGACAAGAAATAGATTCATTGGAATAGAGTCAAAGGAAAATATTGTGACATGTGAAACATATAGGACAGATGATTTTCGTGCAATCTAACATGGTCTGAAGGTCTTATCCCTTCATCTCAGATTTTTGTGTTCATTCAAAATCGAGCTAACATTTCTTTTTGCTTGTGTTCTTGAACAGTATTCTAATCTATTTATCATGGACAATAAAATTATCAAAAAGGCATGTGTATAGAAATAGACTGGAAATATTGCTTCATTTTATGATATTCTTTGAAATAAGTTTTGATTTTGTTTTGTTTTTAAGACTTCTTCCTTCTCTTTTGTGGGACCGGCTGGGTCTTTTAAACTTTTTTCCTGCTCTGGAGTCAGCTGGTTCCTAGACAAAGGCCTTGAATAGCAGTTTGGTATAATTTAACTGAACTCCAGGGAATAACTGTAAATGAATACAGCCCACAGTGTGGCATTGAAATTGGGGACTGTTAGCAAAGCAGATAAGTCAATTTGAAGGATTCTCTGGGGGAGCTGCACAGAGCTCCTCTCACTGTTGATGGCATATCCTGTTCACAGCTTCAGCCTCTGGAAATGCTTTGATTCAGCAGCAAGTCCAGACTTTCAAACACTGCAATGGCCCTTTGTTGGCAAGTGCTCTGCCCGCGTGCACAGAGGGCTCATTCTTCCAGGAAGGGCCAGACGGCCTGCTGATGGGCCAAACCAGTTTACACTGATGTTGCTTGTGGGAAGGAGGAGCAAGCATGGATCGGTGTGGCCCATAAAGGGGCCATTTATCCCTTTCCAGCCCAGGATCCTCTTGCCCCAGCTTAAGCCATCTTCAGTGCACCCTTGTTCAATGGTCTTTGAGCCGCAATTCTTACAGACTGAAATACCTCTGACACTCCTCTAAAATAAATTCCTGAACATACAACAGAGGCTGTTACAAGGTGCCGGCTCCAAGTGTCCCTTGGGGGAAATGCCTTGCTGAGAAAGTAATGTCATCACACGCCCCTCTACACACCCACCTTTCCCTTTGATCTTGCGATGTTTACCTGTGGCTTATTGGTACCCAGGCGAACTGGGTATTGCGCATTCAACTTTGAACTATGTCTGGCTCTCCGGTAGGCATTCTTTGATGTCAGATTTATTATGCATTGTTTATTGGCCTTTCATACATACCCACATGTATTTCTAAGACCAAGGCTCTTCTTTACTCATTCAAAAGGAGAACTGGAGTTTGTTTCCGTATTGGCTATCCTTTGATAGTTCTGAAAGGGGAGAAATAATATCTCTGGAGTCCATTTTGTCCACTTACAAATTGTTTTAACAATATACGTGAAGGGCAATTTTATATTCTCTCTATCCCATTACTATCTTCCAAAACACAATTATATGTCAATTGAATGACTCAGAACTTCTTCGGCCCAAGTAATAAATCATAAGTGTCACGGGTAAAAAGAATTTGTCATTGTTCAGTGTGTATACAGAGTTATGTGGCATATAACCTCAAATTTCTTTCAGATCATATATAAATACATAATAAAATAATAACACTCATTAGTCAACACCAAATATAAGTTCCAGATGTCTGAACATCAAAGTATTTATAGGCCTATAGGAACTGCCTTGAGATAGGAACAGTTCTTCAGAAATGGTACTGGAAGAAAGCAGGCTACAAAAACCTCCCCAATGCTCTGAAACAAAAGCTATTCTTGTTTCTCCATAAGTTATGAATGGCTTTTTAAGGGCTGACTCATTGGCCAGTACATGTGCCTACAAATCCGGTTTCTGACTGGACTAACAGGAATCCTACAACAAATCATTTTGTCTAGAGTTTCAGCCTCCGCTCTTGTTAAGGCACAGAGGAGTTCGTCGTCGTAGCTTCTACCAGGAGCTCTGCCGTAGTTGTGACACCCCTCTCAACCCCCAGAGCAGGGACTGTCTGCTGCAGGCGGTTTGCGGACCAGCTCCCTGGAAGCTAGTCTTCCGAAGAAGGGGGCTTTACAGCCCCCTCAAGTGGTGGGATTGAGTGGCAGCAGGTAGGCTCCTTGCTTGAAGCCACTGGCCCCATGCTACTGTCCATCCCATCTCTTCCCTCAGTGTCCCCCTTGGATCCACAGCAAGGCGCAGGAGAAAAACCTAATCCTAACTGTACCCTTTATTTACCGCCTGACCTTGAACAAATGAGCTGACTTTTCTCTTTAAGTTTTCTCATCCATAAAATGAAGTGTTATACAGAGCAACCTTTCAGGTCTTGTCCAGCTTTAATGAGTAATGATTCAATTTTCAGCAACAAAAAGAAAAAAAGATGAGTATGACTTAGTTCCTCAATGTGATGTATTGGGTCCGCATGACCAATATTACTAATGAGTGGCGTAATTAATTATGATTCACTATAAAATTTCACTACCAACACTGATCTTCCAAGACTTGAAACATTTTTTTTTCTTGCAAGGAGGAGCAGGGGCTATTATGATTATTGAAGTATGTGATGATTATTTTCTGAGGGTTTAATAGGCAAAGGTAAAGCCCAGACAATCTGTGGGCAATGTGGAAAAAAAATTCTACGATAGTTTCCTACCTCAGATCTTCCTCTTGCAGGAAAGAGGGAAAAAATGAAAGCTCTTGTCAACTGCAGTGATTCAAATGTTCCAGTGACTGATAGTGTATGAATGTCAAGAATTTTGAACATGAGTTATCCATCCTTATTTTTCTATCCCAAATACTTTTTGTTGATTTTTCTAACCATGGGAAGTGTTTCTAAGAAGGAACTATTTAGTTCTTGAAGTGGCGAATAAGGAAATGAGTATTTGAATAAGAGCTTTATTGGACTCAGGAAGCCATTTTAAGTGGAGACAACCACACCTCTTCTTTTGCTCTTTTTCTCAGAGGGAATTTGTTTTTATTGGCACACTTGTCCATGTGAAGAATCCTGAATTTCCTCTGATAAAAGTTTGATCAATACAAGGTGGTGATAGTGTTCACTTACCAGTTTTCATTAATCAATAAATGACCGCAAACTTCCAGAGTCAACATGGAATCAAGTCAACATGAAGTAGAGATTACTTAAACCTCGAAGCGCCAGTGTTGCACAATTAACAATAAATCCGTTATTACAATGCATTTTCTCAAACAAAAACCACATGTGACTGGGAATTTAAAAACTGAACAGACATTGGCAAATGTTTTCCAAATATAATACAGCATCCTGACAGCTAATGCATCAGCAATGTTTACTTCAGCAAATGTTTCCAATTTGGAGGGGAAAAAAAATGAGAGTCTAATAATAATCCTTTTCATTTGAATATGTGCATGGTGCTCTACAGTTTACAGAGCACTTTCAATGTATACATCCACTCAACTGATCTTCGAAACCACCCTGGGAGGCAGACAGGGCACATATTTTATTATCTTCCAGCAATTTTTAGTTCCCCCAACTTGTCCTGCTGTTTCGTGTCTCTGTGATTTCACACGTGCTCATCTTGAGTCCTGGAATGCCCTCTCCCTCCCACCCCCTGTTCTGCTCCATTTTTCATCTAGCTAATTCCCAATCAAGTCTGAAAATCAACACAACTGCTGCCTCCTTTCAAATCCTCTGAAAGTCTCCAGTCTGCTTTAGAAGTCTCCCTTCTGTGCTGCTTTGCTGTCTCTCCACCGTGACTGCACCAACTTGACTGTGTGGCTCTTGTCTTGCTGACTTGACATCTGCAGCACCCACTACCATCCCGCTCACATAGTAAAGACTCAATGAATGTCAGAAGAAAGAACGATTGCTCTGCATTCATGAGATGAGGAAACTGATGCTCACAAATTTAGATGTCTTGTTCAAGGTCACACAGCTATCAAGGGGCAGGGTTTGAACTTTAACTGTGCTGCTGGTTTCCCAGTCCAAGAGTCTTTCTTCAAGATATGTGTTTGCTCATTTCTACTGAAGCACGTTAGGTGATCATGGTCATAGAGCATCTGGAGACTATTTCTGCAGCATATATAAAAAGTCACTGGGAAGACATATGCTAACTTCTTTTCTTAGTTCTTTATTCCTATATTATTTTTTAGCTCACTATTTCCATCAAGGATGTGAGGCAGCATAAAATAAAATTTACATAAAAGGCAAAGAGCCATGAAAGAGAAAGGAGGGAAAAGTTTGGGTCAGAAATTCTAGGCCATGAAGAACTATGGTAATTGAGCTTAAAACTTGGCTTTGGGCTTCCTAGCAACCCAGTAGAAAATGGAAACATACTGTGCTATATTACTCTTATTATTACGTAAAAAGAGAAGAACATCATGGGAGACTGCCTGCCCGCCCAGCTTTAAACTCTAAGAGGAATTTATTGTATGGCTATTCATGTGACTCTATAAAAAACCTAATGGAAAATGCCTTCACTCATACAGAAGGAATTCCTTCTTAAAACATTTATTGAATGTCTCCTATATGTTAGACGCTATATTAATGATTGTGACGAAGATTCAAAGATGAATAAAATAAGACCCCACTTTCAGAAGACTTTATAATCTTGCTAGTGGAGAAAAGTAATACACAACCAGACCGAAATGGACCTTCTTAACAATTGTTTCTGGTAGCAGCCCCAATAATAACTGGGCACATTATATTAAATTAGAGTTCCCATGTGGCTATCTCTGTGAGGAAGAAAAATGAATGCAGAATATGTACGTGGGTTACATTGTGGGATTAATACTTTCTATTCAGATTTTCTTTTTAACACATCACAGATTTAACACAATAAATATTTATGTATATTATAATGCTTGCTAATGAAAGCATTAATGCCTTATTTATTTTTGTTTGTATTTGTCGTAATTCTTTCCTTTAAAGTCTGCGTGCATTGTATAATTGCTGTTCAAAATGAGAATGTGTATGTTTTGAAAGCTTATAATAGTATTCATACATGGAGACATCTTTTTCAACCGTAGACCATTAGGAAGTAAACCTAATAATAAGTTGTCTGGCCTCAGAAAACATGATCAGAGTGAAAAGTCCACATTTTGTTCCTGTAATTTGTAACGCACTCAGAAAATCCTGACACTGGCTCAGAACCAGCTGACGATCCCTCCAGCAACTGGACTTATAATGGGGAGCCTATTTTTCTTTTATTACTAGTAACTGGAAAAGCCTAGTAACCATTTTCCATTGACATTCCCTCCAGGATGGAGAGCTTGTTTTTCCTAGATTTTCGTATATTTTTAGGCAGTCATCTTGGGCAGTCTGGTTTTGTATCAAAAGTGTTATTAATTGAAGGGGTTCTCCCTTGGGCTACTGGGTAGGAAAATACACTCTCTGTATCTTCATGTCTATTTTGGGGGTCATGGCTGGGTTCTAATTCCCCATCTTTTTGCAAAGTAGCTACTGTTTCATCTTCTCAACCCTGCAGTGTGCTGAGGAAAAGGAAGGAACCAAATCTCAGCGCTGTGATTGTTCTTCTGCCTGGCTGGCTTGAAGTGGCAAAAGTGGCAACTGTAGGACACCAACTCTGTTTTCTCAAACTTATGGAAAAAATGTTAATAGAGAGTAGGAGGTTGATTATTGGGCACTTAAATGATGGTGGTCTCCACCTGCAGGATGGCCATGGGATGGAGCTTTTGGGAGTTTTCACTTACACTTGATGCTGCCTCTGCTGGGAGTTCTCCATTTGCACAGTTCTCCTTTTCTTAGAGGCAAAACACTGTGCTTGGTGTTTAGCTCTGGGTTCCGAACATCTTCACAAATCTGAGGCCATGTACACAGCTTTGGCTCCTTTTACTTGGTACTAGGAAACAAAGTGTGACTAGTTAGTAAAGAGAGACAAACTTGACAGTTTATTATTTCAGGACATCGTTTGGCAATCTCAAGGACACTGGCCTTGTCTCTCACGTAGACAAAGTGGAAAGTGAACTAATGGACCAGTAGGCTGTAGTGACTGGTATTACGGTAGGCATCTTAATACACTGTCTCACTGAGTTCTCACAACTGGTATGCAAGGGGGGAATGCTTACCCTATTTCCTTGTGACAGATTTCAGAGGTCCACTAACTCTTGAAGGTTGCACTATTGGTAATGCCAGGAAAGGGGTGATCTGCAGTTGACAAGACTCCAAAATCTGATGCTCCATTCTGTTGACAGGCACCCCTGTGGAGGTCCCATGGGCCCAGCACACTATAGCCTTCCTTGTTACACCTTTAGGAGAGAGGGATTTTGACATGTTCTCTTAATAGTTTTCCTTAAAGGGTTCTTTTCCCAGGGTAGGATTATCAGTACAGCAGAGTTTTAGGCTATAGCCTCAGAATCTTCTGAGGAAAATGTTGGTTCATCCAGTTATACTGTTCACTGGAGACTTAGAATCGCAGGCACCAATAGATGGTGAAATTCCTTTTCAATGAAGCGAGAGATGTCAGAGGAAAATCCGTTAATGACATTTCATGACAATTTACCCAGTATACTTATCTGATTTTCAAGTTCTCTTGTCCTAGTTACGAGGACAGAATAAGGGGTGCGATACCCTCATAGTTTCACTTGGAAAAGAGACACATACTGAAGTCCGACCTGTAAGGGATTCACCGGCATGGTTGTGGCTTCTTTTCAGCTGAGGGCATCATGACTCATGAATGAAGTGTAGAGGCTGAGATGTGGACTTCCTGTTACACTCTACAGAAAGTGGTTGCACAGAATACACTTTTTTCTTTTATTGATAATAGAAGTATTCTGAAACCCTAGTCTTAAGTAAAATTTCTAGGTCACATTGAATTATGAGCCAGCATGTGTTCTGGGGGTATGTTCAAAATATTAAATTTTTGCTTTTGCTCGGCCAGTGACCGTTTGAACGGACCCAGGCTTCAGAGTTGGGGCTGGTTGGAGAAAATTTCTTCCCTTTCAGGCTTTAACTTGTCAGGGCCTGGACCATGGGAAGTTCCGGGGGTGGAGGGGAGGCATGTCAAGGAAGGGACCAAGGCATCTAGAGCAGCAGGGATAATCTCTGAGACTATATGCCAGTCAGGAGAAAGGGTTGACATGTTACTGATGGTTACTGCCTCACCAGCATGTATGGGCTATATTTATTCTTTTACAGTTCTGGAGGTGAGAAGCCTTTTAAAAACAAGGTGTTGGTAGGGCTCATCCCATCTGGAGCTTCCAGAGACAATCTGTTTCCTTGCCTTTACAGCTGCTAGAGACTGTCTACACTCAGACTGATTCATGACCTTTCCTCACGTCACTCCAACTTGCAGCTTCTGACATCACGTCTCCTGCTACTGACTTTGACTTTCTTGCTTCCCTTATAAGGACCCTTGGGATTACGTTGGATCCACTTAGATAATCTAAGGTACTCTTCCTGTCTCAAGAACCTTAATTTAGTTATTTTAGCAACATTTGTCTGGCCATAGAAAGTAGCATTTATTGATTCTGGGGAGGCGGTTGTCGATATCTTTGTGATTATTCCATCTATCAGAATGGATTCCCACCCCAGCTCTGCTACTTTCTAGCCATGTGACCTAGGGACCAGCTATGACCAAGTGACTCATTCTCTCTGTGCCTCAATTTTCTCATCTGCAAAATGGAGATCATAGTAGTACTTTCTGCATAGGACAAAGATTAAACGAGTTATTACCGGCAAAAGGCTTGGAGCCATTCCTTGCCCCTGGCATGTGTTCAGGAGAGCACCTGCTCTAACAGGGGATGTATCCTGGCTCTTGTGGTGAGTTTGATCTCTGACACACTGTTCAGCTTTCTGCTGCTGACCCCAGAGCTGAGAATTCCTCAGACCAATGGAAGAAGGCGGTGGCTTTTGGTTCTTCGTGAATCTGCTGCAGTACAATGCCACGCCCAGTTTCCTGTCCCTGCAGCCACTCCTGGAGTGTAGTCAGGAGCTACTGGAGTTCCTCTTGTAGTTTCAACCTTGCTTCAATCTCTGGGATAAGAATTCACCTTGGGACCATGTCCTAATTCTATCTATTCCTTTATGTCAGTGACCATCCTTGTAGGAATCTTCCAAAATGGATTTTCATTTGTCCAAAATGGATTGTTCCCTCCAGTCTTGCCAGCACAGTGCTCCTGACCAGATCCCTGTTCCTCACCCCCACCCTAACATCACCATCTTCTAGCCCTCCCACTTCTGAGGCCCTTGTGATTTTCCCAAGTGTTGGTTCACTGGCTCGAGCCTGTCTACATCCTCTAAGCCCATCCGGAACAGCATAGGCCCCCCTCTGGAAGGGATTTCAAAGCCCTGCCTTCATGGGAATAAAAGTCCATTCCTTTTTATAGACTAAATTGGATTTGGACTTGCAGGCATCTGTTGTCTGAGGGCTGTCATAAAAGAAGAAAGTGGCATGTGTATCTGAGGGTTGGACAGATGGCTTCTTCCAACTTGGGGGAATCTATGAATTCAGTGGAAACATTGTAAGGAAAATTATAAGACTCTCTTCTGGCATGACTGGCTCCAGAGACATTATGTTTCTCCAGAGTATTATAACAATCTATTCCATTTCTGTAGTGTTCACAATTTTCTTTCTTAAATCTCTATTTGTGAAAATTTCTGACCTATAAAACCACGTGTTGATAAATAAAATATTCTCTCCAACACAAAAAAATCAATCTACTTAAACTGCAGATATCTTCCCCCAACCCCTGCCACTTTCACCATTAAAAAGCAAACAAACAAAAAAAGAATTTCAGTTTGGGGTTTCACTCGTGTAACTTCTGTTGCTTCTTGACTGGGTTGTACTATTCTGAAAAGCAAAAAATGTCTTACCCAGACTCACTCTCCTTATCAACGGCTTTTGCCACAAAAGAGCAAATTTATCTTTGAAATTATAAATAGACTGCAGATATAGAGAAGCTTTGCTGGCTACCTGAGTAGCACGGCTATTTTGACAAGTTTAGTAATCTGAAAGTTTTATTTTCTTCATTTTCTAGCCTTCTTTTCAAATTAAAAGCGAATCTGTCATTAAAAGAAATGCAAACCATCTCTGTAATGTAAAAACATAAGCCTTGAATATGAAGAATCTGAAAAGTAAGGCGAAGATACTCAGTCCAGAGTAGGCTTTTCATCTTATGAAGTGGAAAGAACACTTGATTATAAGTTAGGAAACCTGGGGGCTAGTTCTTAGTTACTCATTAAGTTAAGTCTTAAATCCTTTGTGCTTTAACTCTTCATCTGTGAAATGTGGATAATAATTCCTACACCTCGTAAATTTTTAAAAGGGCTTAATGAAAATAATCTTTAAGAAATTACACTGAAGAGTACAAAAGGCCATGTAAAAATGTGAACCGCCAGCATGACGTGGTGGACAAGGCATGGATTTGTGGTCAGCCTGTGCCCTGGACACTGGTTCTGCCAAGGAACAAGCTTTGTGACTTCCCCCAAGTGAATTAACCGCTCTGAGCTCTGATATCTTTTTCTGTAATGATGAAACCTTTGTTTCTCAGTGATTACCAGGGCAGAAAGAGAACCCAGAGCAAGTGTTCAATAATGGTATCTCTTACTGCTTCTCTCCACTCAGTGTATCTAAGCTATAAATACACTGTTCCTGGGACCAGGCGCTGTTGGAACATTTGACTTAATAGGCTTTCTTCTCTTCTATGAAAAATTGATACTGTGGGTAGGCTTGTGGCTGTCCGTGTCATTAAGTTTAGAAATAAATGTGCTGAACCACACCGACTTCCCATGTTGTGTTCGAAGGCAGCTTGCTTAGGTTTTCAGTCTGCTCAGAAGAAAGTTGACAGGTTTGTTTTCTGCCTGCAGATAGCACCTCTAGCTCTTAGGGTGGCTCTCGGGGCCCTGGTGGGCTTAGGGCTTAGCAACTATCAGGCCATTATGTCTAAGAATTTTCCTTATTTTCTTCAGAGAAGCCCAGCGTCCCTTGTATCTCAGCAGATAACAGCCATTTAGGTCAGGTAGTGCAAACTCAAGCAAGGACAGGGATGTAACAAAATGAGTGTTGATAGGGGGAGGGAGATCTTGGGGTGGGAAACCGGGACGGGAGGGGTGCAGCATGGGGACCATGGCCAACAGCAGAGCGGGTGCCCTGCCTAGGAGAGGGCAGCTCTCAGCCCAGCTGATGGTTGCCAGGCAGAGTTGCAGGTCCAATTTTGCTACATTCTGTTTATTTTCTCCCAAGAAAAGCCATAAACTTGAATTTTCATGCAATATTGTGCAAATTTTATATGTTGGTAATGGGACTAAATTTCTCTTTAAGTCTATGGAAATAAGAATTGGCTGCCACATGGCCCACTAGAGTGTACCTTCTGCTGTGCAGTCCCAGCTGCAGCCGTCTAACAATTGCTATGGGTCAGGAAGATCCTACCTTTATCTGCATAATCTCAGGTCACTTAGAATCATAATAATCTTTAAATGAAAAAGCTATAGACCCTTGGAAATTGGGTTCATGCAAATAGTCTAATCAATAGAGAAGATTTTTTTTTTTTACTCTGAAATGCTTCAATATCTTTTCTGTTCTTAACCATAAATAATTTTTAAAAACTCTAAAGTTTGAGAAAAGGTAACTCTTCTTGACCGTTACCTTTTTTTTTGGCCGGGGCTGGGTTTGAACCCATCACCTCTGGCATATGGGGCTGGCACCCTACCCTTCTGAGCCATAGGCATCGCCCATTGACCATTATCTTTTGATAAAAATTACAGTTTTCTAACCATGTCCATAGGACCAGGACTTTTCAAAATAGATGGTTAACCTGTTTATGCATGGAGACTCCCCAAACCGGTCAGTTTTTGGAATGAGGTGGGGAAGTCTTATCTGGATAAGATTTCCCAGTTTCAAGCCTGTATAATCAACCGTTTGTAGGTTGAAATGGAACCCTGGAGCAGCTATGGAGAGAAGCAGTCCCCCAACCCGCTAGACTGAGATAATGATGTAGGAGCGAATAGCCAATCCCTTCTTTAGAAATATCAGGGCTACAAGGGAAATTGGAGTCTTGAAAATAACCTAATTCAAAGGCTTTTACCACATTTAGCCATCTTCAGAGGCACTCGAGGATCTCCCAGGGAGGGGTGCTGGACTTTTAAATGACACTACAATGCTCACTAGAGGGTATGGATATTGTATGTAAGAGGTGATTTGAGGATAATATTCCACTACTTCAAGAAAGAAAACCTCACCGGTCTCATTTTGCCTATTAGTTGAAGAAACACCCCAGTGTCTAACCTGCCCAAGGCTACCCCACCGATGAAGGCAGAGTCTGGCCTGTGATCTGTGCACCCTTTCCCACACTCACCCTGCACCTTAGCTACCTGTGGCTAATAATCGGCACCCATTTCCCTCTTCTCAGTGGTGCTGGGGGTATTTTCAATTGCTTGCTGAAAGATGAAGTAGCTTGAACTACTTTGTTTTTTATAAATCTGGGCAATTTTGATACTTTTGACAAGGTCCTAGCAGCCTCTACACATCACTTAGACTCAGATTTCTTTCGCTAGGGGTCCCTGGGCACCACCAGTTTGTCTCCTGGCCTCCAACTGTGCTCAGTGGGAAGATCACTTGTAGGTACGTTCCAGTGGCGTGTTGCTAAGTGTTAACAACAGACCCTCTGGGTCTGGGTTGCCTTGATATGTAGCATTTGCCAAATTCCATTATGTAAATATTTCCAACTCAGCTGGTTTTAAGTCACCAGTAAGGCATCGCTCAGCAAGAAGTTGAAAAGAGATGCAGACGATTGGCTCTCTCCACTAGCCCTCGTGGGCTGCAGTGCACCATTCCACAGTCCCCTCTCAGGAATTCATAGGCCCTCAGTTTAGCTGCAGTGGTCACCCACACAGCCAGTCTTTTCTCTTTTTTCTTACTCCACCATTTCTCTCCCCATAACAGCAAGCCAACACCTTGAGATGATCACCATATCAAGTGACTGAATTAAAAGCATCCTTATATTATCCATGAGTTTAAAAATATATTTCAGGTAAGAACATAGGAATACTTCCCCCCCTTCTATCTGAAACATGGCTTTCACTGATTTATGTTTTTAAGCATTTCTTAATTTTGATTTTTATAAATACCAGTTATTTCACTAGATGGTGCTATGTATAGTTCAGAGTCAGGGCCAGTGTCAGCCCAGAAACTTGAGAGTCCTCTGAGGAAAGCACTTCTTCTTATAACCAGAAGTTGTCATTAGATTGAAATTGGGATATTCCAATTGACTATTGTTTTTCTTGCTTTTGTCTGGGGGATTGCTAAAAGCTACTCACTAAGACAGACAGCCATTTGTCACTTATTTTAAGCGTGACTTTCCCCAGGGATGGAAAGTTCTTTAAATTTTCTCTGTCACAAAGCTCTTGCCACATCTTTTGCATATTGGAGCTCTGCCAAAGGTCACACCTCCTTTGGAAGGTGTCCGTCCTTAATCCTGTGACCATCCCTTAATATTTCTTCTTTGGGTGACAATGTTATTTGTTTCTATAGTCAAATTTCTGAGCTGCAGGAAATGTTGGTGATTATTTCCAAAATGGTTCATACAGATGTGAATTCCATAAACCTGATTCAGTACCTATAATTTGTTAGGAAGTGTGTAAGCCCTTGGAACATGTCTCATTTTCTTTCTTTCATTAAGTATAATGAAACTTTTACATTTTGTTTTCCTACTCTCCATAGTCAGGAGCCAAAAAAATCTCTTATAAGAGAGGATAAAAAACTCATTAATCTACATTTTATGACCTGTAAAAGTCATCGATCATTTTCACCGTTCACCAGGATCTTCTTCCATAGTTTTAAATTTATAATTTAAAATTAAGCACAGAAATGAAGGGAAGGATATTATTATTACTATTTTTGTATATGTGAGACATGGGTAGAGTGCTGTAGCATCATAGCTCACAGCAACTTCCAACTCAGGCTCAAGCAATCCTCTTTCCTCAGTTTTTCTATTTTTAGTAGAGACAGGGTTTCAGTTTTGCTCAGGCTGGTCTCAAACTCATGAGCTCAAGCCATCCACCCACCTTGACCTCCTAGAGTGTTGGGATTACAGGCGTGAGCCACCATGCCCAGCCTAGGATATTAATTATTATTAAAAGCGTCTTCCCATCAACACTGTCCCATCCATGAAGAAGTCATGTTTTTGCTTATGATGGTATCACTCAGCAGAGTACCAGGCACACAGTAGGTAATCAACAGATAATGTGTACTTACTACATTGACGGCAAGGCTATGCACTTTTGGGTGCTACATCAATTTTTTCTATACAATACTAGAAGAAAGAAATATTATTCCCATAGTATCCCATAAGATGAGGAAATAGATTCTCAGAGACTTGTCTTAGGTTTCATAGGCAATGCAAACAAAATAGCTGGAATCTTATCCTAGGCTTGACTCCAAAACCCACCACCTAGCTGGTTTCATGGACATTAAAATCAAGCTGATTAGGTCAGCTTGAATTTTTTTTCAGGTTCCGAAACCTGAGAAAAAATTACCAATGCTTATTTGCTTCTTTTATTTTTATGGGGTGGGGTACAAAATAACCAAATGTTATACCAACATGGCACAGTAATCAATTTTGTTAACTATTATCCTTCTGTTGCTCATGCATTATTCACTTTACCTTGAGGGGCAATGCATTGTGTGTAAAGTGAAATGTATTCACTTTACCTTGAGGGGCACATCTTGCAGACCTTCACAACTGACCAAGGAAGTGTAGTTAAAAATGAAAATATTGAAGCATATTTGATAAACCCAGTAAGCTGATTTGATTAATAATTCCATCTCCTTACTTGCTATAGGTTCCCATCATCTATTGACTGTTGTGTTGGTATTGGCAGTTTGTGTTTTTCTAGGAAATTGTTCTTTTTATCTAGATTACCTTTTCTGTTGTCACGCGTCATAGTATTCACTTTTTATCTTTTGGTTTCTATAAAGTTAAAAGCAATGCCCTCTCTTTCATTTCTTGGTGATTTTACTCATCTTTGTTGCTTCCTTCATCAACCTAACTAAAGCTTTGTCAATTTTGTTGACCTGTTCAGGGAACCACTTTTTGATTCATGATCTTCCTTTATTTTTGTGTTCTTCATTTCTTTTCTTTCCAATCTAATTTTTATTATTTCTTTCTTTCTGTTTTCTTTGGGGGTAAGATTTCTTATAATTTTCTAGTTTTCTAAGATGAAAGGTTAGGTTATTGATTTGAGAACTTTCTTCTTTTTTTGGTAGAGATGGGCACAGCTATGATTTTCCCTCTAAGCACAGTGTTTCATTGCATCATTTCACAGTTGGTATGCTGTGTTTTGGTTTTCTGGTATCAAAATATTTTTTCTTATTTATCTTTGATTTCTTCTTTAACCCACCGGTTGTTTAGGACTGTGCTAACTTTCTCGTATTTGTGAATGTCTTTAATGTCCTTCCCATGTTGACTTCTAGTATCACTTCATTGATTTCAAACAATATACCTGCTATGACTGCAGTCCGTTTAAATTCATGGAGGCTTATTTTTATGACCTAAAATTGTTCTATTCTAGAGAATGGTCTGTGCTCTGGAGAAGAACGCGTGTTCTGTGCCTATTGAGTAAAGGGCTTTATGCTTGTAGATGTCTCTGAGATTTAGCTGGTTTATAGTGTTCTTCCTGCCTTCTATTTTATTGTTGATCTTCTGTCTTGTTCTATACATTATTGAAAATATGTTATTAAAGACTCCAACCATCATTTTTTTTTTTTAGATTTGCCTATAAAATTTTCATTTAAAAATATGAGGGAGTTGAGAATATTTGTAACACATTATGCTAGATATTATAATCGCAATGCCGGTCTCCAAGTTGCCAGTCATTCTTATTAAATTCTTCATTCCCCCTTTTAGTTCTGTTGGTTTGGGGCTCATGTACTTTAGAGTTCTGTTGTTACATGCATGCATGTTTGTAACAGTTGTATTTTCTTGACATACTCACTCCTCTGTCATTATAACATGTTTTTATTTATCTCTAGTAGCAATTTATGGTTTAAAGTTTATTTTGTCTGATACCAGTATAGCCACTCCAGATGTCTTTTCATTCCTGTTTGTACTATATATATTTTTTTCCCGACATTTTGCTTTCAATCTATTCATGTCTTTGCATTATAGTGTGTCTCTTGAAGATAGCATATAATTGGATCATTTTTTAAAAAATCTATTCTGCTAGTTTCTGCCTTTTAATTGGAGTGCTTAATCCATTCACATTTAGTGTAATTGCCCATAGGGTAGGATTTACACTTACCATTTACTTTTGGCTTTCTTTATCTTATAGGTTTTTGTTGTCATTGTTGTTCTTGTCTTCCTTGATGGCTGCTTTTTTGATATTAAATAGATTACATTATAGTGATTTTGAAAATGATATGGCTGGTTCAGTATATCCTCAAGTTTATCCTGCTTGGAGTTTATTAAGCTTCTTAGATATACAGATCAGTGTTTTTCATCAAATCTGGAAAGTTGTATGCCATTATTTCTTTAATTTTTAATTTTTATTTATTTATTTATTTAGAGACAGAGTCTCACTCTGTTACCCTGAGTAGTGCTATGACATCATAGCTCACAGCAACCTCAAACTTTTGGGCTTAGGGAATCCTCTTGCCTCAGGTTCTGGAGTAGCTAAACTACAGGTACCTGCCACAATGCCTGACTAATTTTTCTATTTTTGGTAGACATGGGGGTCTTGCTGTTGCTCAAATGGTCTTGAACTCCTGAGCTCAAGTGATATACCTTTCTCAGCTTCCCCAAGTGCTAGGATTACGGGTGTAAGCTACCACTCCCAGCCTAC
>NW_003852409.1:12157163-12164968 GCF_000181295.1 Otolemur garnettii | reverse complement strand
TAATACTCATAGAATTTTTATCTGGCTCATTAAAAGTAATTTATACCTCTTTATTATTATTATGTATTTGGGGATATGCTATTCTCATATTTTCCTTTAGTTATTAACTTATTGCAACTCTAGGCTTCTTCAGGGTTAGTTTTTATTAATTGCTTTATTTATGTATAGACCATCCTTTCTTGGGTTTTTTTCTTGCGCATCTCTTTTTTTTTGGTCTCAAACTGGACATTTAAAGTAACATAATGGATTGCATTAATGTACACAGCTATGCTTTAATAAAAAAAATTAAGTAGCATAATGTAACTACTCTGGAAATCATTATTTTCCTCCTCCTTTTCAAGATTTGTTATTGTTGCTGCTTGCTGTAGCACTTGTTGTTTGTTCAATGACTTTTCCAAACTAGCTCTGTTATTTATTTAATGACTTTTCCAAACTATTGGGCTTTATAAAGTCTGTATTCTATGTTATTTGTGGCCTCTGAAATCTCTATGCAATATGTTTACCAGTCAGCTAATCATTAGACACAGATTTTCCGCAAATGCTTGGGACTAATGTCTCAAGTCTTTGGTCAGGGGCTCTGATTACCACACTCAGCCAAGTGGTTTACAGTTCGGCTTTAATCTTCTCTTTCTGCTTATGCAAAGCCACAAGATACATCAGAGACACTAACTTAGAGTCATCTCAGGTTTTCCTCGAGCGTGCACAGAGTCCAGTACAAGGCCTTCTAGATTCTCAGAAATGTGTTAGAGCCTTTTAAATCCCTTGGGCATCTTATCCAAGACGTTTTCCTTTTAAGCTTTTTGAGTAGTCTATTGTTTTCCCTAATTATTATCCACTAACCCAGGCAGCTGCAGAATTAAACAATTGCTTCCTTGCTTTTCTTTCTTTTATTTTTTCTTTGATGAATGCTTCCAGGGACAAGGCTTTTTGCACTGGACAAGCCCCAAGTTCAATCAGATAAAGACAGTCTTGTAAGTGGGGTCATCAAAGGAAGCATCAGGCAGGTCAAATCATGGGAATTTGGGGGGAATGAGACACTTAAGGAGCACCAATCTTATTCTTTTCTTTTCAGTAACTGCTGGGCCGCTGGTTTTCAAGGAAATCATGGAGCTGGGGAAGGAAGGACGGGTCTAGAACATATTAAAAATGGTACAAACCTGATTATTCTTAATGAAATTCAGATTTTTTTTGCATTAATCCTCCCCAATTGCTGCTGAAAGTTTTTTGATCACTTTCCACATTCTGAAAAACTTGATTCAGATAATTTTTGTGGGTTTTCTTCCAGATTTATGGAGTAAAAAATTTTTGAACGTCCTTACATCACCATGTTTGCTTATTTCATCTAATTCTAGCTAAACTGATCTGAAGCAAAAGGAATATAAACATGAGAAAGCAAGAAAAGGCTAAAAAACTATCTCAGGCCAGAAGAGAGTAAGGAGCTATGATGATTAACTGCAAAACAGTATCCTGGATACATACTGGAAAAATCACAGCAGGGGCTCAGGAGAGACAAGGAGGTGAATAGGTAGAACAACAGGGCATTTTTAGGACAATGAAGCTCTTCTGTGTGATGCCTGGTGCATACGTGACATTATGCATTTATTAAATACCACAGAACTATATAATGCAAAGAGTGAACCTAAGTGTAAACGGTGGGCTTGTGTTAATAATGTTATATCAATTGTTATAAATGTGCCATATGAATGCAAAATGTTAATAACAGGAGGATCTGGGGGATAAGAGGGAAGTAATGTAGGAACTGGGTACTTGTTTGTTCAGTTTTTCTGTAAACCTAAAACTGCTCCAAGAAGTCTGGTAATTAAAAAAAGAATATAATCTTGTTTCAGATCCACGAACTAGTCATACTTTAAATTTCTAATGCAATATAGTTTAAGTACTTTTGGAGACTGGAATGTCTTAGGAAGCGGAGGGACGAGGGCAGGTGAGCTTATATTTCTTGAAGCACATGAGGAAATAAATGCTCACAAATGTTCTTTCCATTTACGATTTGGTACAGACGTAAAGCTAAACTTTATAATTTTTATCTTTCGTTAGTGAAGGCAAATACAGGTTGAGCATCCCAATCAGAAAATGTGAGAAATAAAAATTAAAAAAAAAAAAAAGAAAGAAAATCCAAAATCTGAGATGTTCCGAAATTTGAAACTTTCCTAACAGGTAGGCAGGGCTTACCTGACACAGTTTCAGAAGTAGAAAATTCTACACTTGACATCATGTGATAGACACAGTCAAAACACAGTCAAAACTTTGTTTCATGCACAAAATTATTAAAACCATTATATGACATTACCTTTGGGTCACGTGTATAAGGTGTATATAAAACATAAATGAATTTCATGTTCACACTTGGTTCCTATCTCCAAGATATCTCATTATGTATATTCATATATTCTAAAATCAGACAAAATCTGAAGTCTGAAACACTTCTGGTTCCAAGCAATTTGGATAAGAGATACTCACCCTGTAATCACTTCTAAAAGGATTTTTTTCCAGTCATAGTGACAGCACTCTGTGGGTGAATGTCTCAACCAGTGGTGTCCAACCTTTTTATTTCTCTGCCACACATGGGAAGAATAAAAGTTGTCTTGGGCCACATATTAAATACACAAAGACTAATGAAACAAAGATGATTAGCAAACAAATAAACAGAAAAGTCTGTAGATCATTTTTGAGACATCGGACATCACAGATAAGCCAAAAAAGCCTTCACTAAATCAGCATGTGGCTGCAAACTGCAGGTTGGCTGGCCCTAGGTCCTAAACAATTCTGTAATCTCAATCCCTTCTGAGAATCTTCCCCTTTGCTCCTGGGAGAGCAACAAACAACAAACAAACAAACACAAACAGTTATTTCGTAGCATCACTTTCTCCATCGAATAAAATAAACATCTTAGTCTAGCAAATAAAGCTGCTGGTGATCTGCGTCTTAGCTATCACATGGTCTTATGTGTTGCATAAAAATGGTGGGGCCTGTGTGCCTATTTAATGAGCAGCTTCTTAGTAAAGTTTACTCTGCCATATTCTGGGACCCAGCATCAGGAACACAGATGTGCGATCACCATTTTTAATAGCTAAGCGCCCAGCACTTTGTAATCCGGCAACACGGATGTATTTTAAGCTCTCTAAATGCATCCTGTTCTTTCCCCCTCCACACCTCTGTGATTTCGAGCCTGGGGGCTGAAATTCCCCCACCCCCACCAAACCCTTCACGCTTGTCCTCCTGTAAAATACTTGCTCAGCCCCAAGTGTCAGCTCAATTTTCCTCCTCCGTGGTTCTTTCTCCCATCCTACATTATACTTTCCTCCATGGTAGCGATTTCCTGATTGTATTAGATTTAAAAAAAAAAAGGCTCTATAAATATTTGTTGAATTTAAAGAAATTAGATCCAGCAGAGAACTAGCCTCAACTGGCATGCTTGGAAACATGTATAATTAATGCCATTTTTTCCTTCTCTCCCTTCTTCTTTCCTCCTCTCCTTTATTTCTTCCTTCCCCCTTTCTCTCTCTGACTCTTTCTTCCTTCTTCCTGGGATTGGCAACCTAACAACTAATTGAAATCCCAATGTTTTGTTAGCTGTCAGTGAGTCCGTAGATCTTTAAGTTTTGAGCAGGGGATTTTTACAAGAACGCATACGTATGTAAGAATCCCCAGCGGTACATACTCAGCTATTCTGCACCCTGTTCAGAGATGTCATCACTTAGGCTACTGTTGGAGAGATCCATGAATGAATGGCAACGTGACACTGTGTTTCTCCCCAACAATCCGGAAAGAGACAAAGATGTCAGGCCAGCTTCTCATTGGAAAATATACCACTTGTATTTAGTTTCAAAGTTCTGAGATGGGTTTCCAATGCTAATACATAGATTTAAAAAAATACATGAATTGTTTCTAATTTGAAATGGAATTCTTTTAATTTTATGGTCAATGGATCATAAGGAGGATGTCTCTGAGCATCAGTTTATAAATTTTGAAGTCCAGACTTTAAGGCTTGTTTGGAAATGAAGATGAACCATCCTTATATGACTGGTACCATGTGCTGAAGCCCCTCTAGCTCACAAACTCCTGAGATACCATTTTCTGGTAGCTCCCACGTTAAGTGTGCCTTAGACCACATAAACAGACACAAGTCTCCTGTCTTCCCTGGAAAACTTAACCTTGAAGAAAGGAAGGGAAGGGGCAGGCTTTCGTCTTGCTTGTGTTTCTTCTTTAAGTCACAGTGTGTTGAGTGTAGGGCCCGGCATGGGCACAGCCCTCGGCTGGGGCTGACTAAAGCCAGGCCATGGACCAGAAGTGGAGGAGGCTGCTGGAGGACTGCTGCCTCCGTGCCCAGGGGTGGCAGGCAGAGCCTCTGAATGCGGGGAAGGGAACGTGACGTGAATGAGCAAACACAATTTGGGGTTGTACTTCCTGTTCTTACCCAATATGCCACTTCCATGGGAAGGCAAAACTACTTCTTTTTTTTTTGGTAATGAGGGATTTTTGTGCTATCCTAGATGAGCTGGTTCAAGCCTGTGCAGGATAGCAAAGGAAGGCAGAGGCAACGGAAATGGATGTGCCTAATGTAGACGAGATAGACGCGTCGCCCCCTAATTTCATTTGGCATCACTCACCTTTCTTCAAGGAAAGGTGTTGTCCATCTCTGCAAAATGGAAATATTTTAAGGTTCATTAAAAATTGCCTGGCAAACGTAAAACAAAAACAAACGAACAAGAGTGTAGGAGGGCATTAAAGATTGTTACTAACCAGAGAGATGAAGAAATACAGAACAATGGTAATTAACAGAACGTCTAAAACCAAAACAATGTTTACATTACCTGATGCCTCATCCTCAAGAATCCAGGCCATGTCCTGCACTTCTGCGAGGTGTACGCACAGGTTATGCCCCTTGCTGTGGTGGGATCCTGAATGAGTTCCCCAAAGGTGTCCTCTTGTTTCAGGACAGAGGCAGGTGACAGGATGATCTGTCTTCCTTTCCTGCGCTTGTTTCCACAGTGCGAGGCCAGGTCCCCCGTCATGGGCAGTTGGCAGCACGTGGACAGAGGCTTGCCAGCAGAGCTCAGTGGTGTTTACAGTGCTAGCTGCTTCCTTGGCATCCAACAAAGTTTCCCAGCTTTTGTTGGGGATTTTCTTGGAGCTCATGCTAATTTCTTTAAGATCGTGAAAGGATTAGGTATTTCCACATTTGCAACCACCAGTGCTTGCTCAGTGGAAAATGCAGCGAAGTTGTTTGGTTGCCTCTGCAGGAAGCCTTTACACAGCATCCTCACACACGGAGTTTCACTGCAGTGTCTTGGCAGGCCTGGGGAATAAATACCACTTATACCAGCAGTTTACCCGGCCTACATAGTTGACTAGCCCAGGGCGACTTAGTAAGTATCAGAGCCAGCCAGGACTTTTTCTTTTCCTTTAGTATATTAATAAACTTTATTTCTTACAGCAGTTTCAGTTGATGGCAAAGCTGAACAGAAAGGAGAAAGAATTCCCATATTTGCCCTGCCCTGACACAGGCACGACCTCTCCCATTGTCAACATCCCCCTCCAGACTATCATATTGTATGCTACAACTGATGACCATACATTCTACCCGTCATTCTTACCCAAATTCCATAGTTTACATTAAGGTTCACTCTGTGTTGTTAAGTTTGACAAATGCCTGGTGTTAGATAGCTACCATTACAGTATCATTAACGATAGTTTCACACTCCTGAAATCCCTTGTGCTCTGCTACGGTAGTCACCCTCATCCATGGTCTCAATTTTCCCGGCCTCAGTGGCCCTTAGGCCACTGAGGTCCAAAATAGGTACACTGTGAGTACAATACAATCCGTAGTCCGAGGGAGAGAGAGAGAGAACACGTTCCTATCACATTTAATGTAGCATGCTGTTATAGTTGTTCTATTTTATTATGAGTTACTGCTGTTAATCTCTTATAATGCTGATTTTATAAATTTAACTTTATCATAGGTATGTACATATGTATAGGAAAAAACACAGGACAGGGTTTGATACTATCCGTGAGTTTCAGGCCTCCATGGGGGAGTCTTGGCACATATCTCCTGCAGATAAGGGGGAACTACTGTTTCATTACTCCCTAACACGTGCCAATCGCTGACCCTTTTATTAGCTCCATAGTTTTGCCTTTTCTAGAATGTCATGTAGTTGGACTCATAATAGGTTTCTGTCACTTAGAAATGTGCATTAAAGTTTCCTCCATGTCTTCTCATGAATTGGTACATCATTTCTTTTTATCATTGAATAACGTACAACAGTTTCTTTATCCACTCACCCATTGGATATCTGGGTTGCTTCCAAGTTTTGGCAATAATGAATAAATTTGCTATAACATCCCTGGGCAGTGTTTTTTTTTTTTTGTGTGTGGGCATAGGTTTTCAACTCTGTTGGGTGAATACACACACACTCTGTGTGTGATTGTTGGATCAGAAGACAAGTACCTGTTTAGTTTTGCAGGAATCTTCTCCAGTACCTTCCAAAGTGGCCATGGCGTTCTGCATTCCCACCAGCACATTCCTGTTGCTCCACGTCCTCATCAGCATTTGGTGTTAGCAAGGGTTTAGGATTTTGGCTATTCTAATAAGCTTATGGTGGCATCCTGTTCTTTAATTTGTAATTTCCTGATTACACGTGAGCTGAGCATCTTTTTATATGCTTACTTGCCGTCTATAGTCCCTTTTGTCTGGTGTCTATTCAGGTATTTGCCTGGGTTGTCCATTTTCTATTGTTGAGTTTTAAGAAGTTTTTAGATATTTTGGATAATAATCTTTTTATCAGGTAAGTCTTTTGCAGATATTTTCTCACACTCTGTGGCTTGTCTTTTCATTCTCTTGAAATTATCTCTCAAAAAGTAGAATTTAAACGTTGTAATGAGCATATCACTCATTTCTGTCACGGGCCCTGACCTCGGTATTATATTTAAAGAGTCATTACCATATCCAAATATCCCTTGTATTTGTCTGTGGTTTTCCTTTTTTTGTAATATCTTTGTCTAGTTTGGTATTAGGATAATGCTGGTTCCAAAGAGTGAGTTAGGAAGGACGTGATATTCCCTGTGCTTCTATATTCTGAACAACGTTGTACAGAGTTGGTTTAATTCTTCCTTAGAGGTTTGGTAGAATTTACCACTGTACTCATCTAGGCCTGGTGCTTCTTGTCATGGAAGGCTACTCATTACTGATTCAGTTTCCTTAATGGATATAGACCTACTCATATTGTCTATTGCTTCTTCTAAAATGAAAGTAGATTGTTTCACAGACTTGATCCATGTAATCTGGCTTATCAAGTTTATGGACATAGAGTTCTTTATAATACTTGTTTTCCTTTTAACATTTGTGGAATCTGTTTTGATGCCCTTTCTTTGATTTCTGATATTAGCAACTTTTTATCTTTTCTCTTTTTTTCTTAGTTAGCCTAGATAGAGATTAACTGATTTATTGTTCTTTTCAAAGACCCGGCTTTCAGTTTTGTTGATTTTCTGTTATCAATTTCCTAATTTCATCTTTATTGATTTTTTACTCTAATTTTTACTATTTCTTTTCTTCTTATTATTTGGGATTTGTTTCCTCTGGTTTTGTTTCCGTTTCCTAAGGTAGAAGCCTATATAATTGATTTTAGATCTTTCTTTTTTCCTAACAAATGCAGTCAGTGCTATCAAGTTCCCTCTAAGCCTTGCGTTTGCTGTGTCCCACAAGTTTTGATAAGCTGTGTATTTATCTATTTTAAGATATTTTAAAATTTCTCTTGAGATTTCTTCTTTGACCTATGCGTTATTTA
>NW_003852409.1:12150997-12156736 GCF_000181295.1 Otolemur garnettii | reverse complement strand
TCACATTCTACTCTTAGAAAGATTCACCTGTACCCCTATAAGATAAACCTCAGAAGTGATCCCTCCAAACCCCCTCCCTCCTTATCAGTTTTCTATTTGCTGGATCTGTCCATTTCTGAAAGTGAGGTATTAAAGTCTGAAAGCAGAAGAGTGGATTCATCTATTTCTTTTTGTAATTCTTTCATTTTGTCCTTCACCTACTTTTACACTCTGGTTATGTGTATACACATTAACAGTTGCTACATATTCTTAGACTATTAACCTTTTAGCATTTTATAATAATACTCTTCTTTATCCCTTGATACCTTTCCTTGTTTTGAAGTGTGCTCTTCTGAAACTAAGATAGCTATTTGTGCTTTCTTTTGATTAGCGATAGTATAGGATATCGTTCTCTATGCTTTTTAAAATCTTTGTGTGTCTTTATGTTTAAAGCAGATTTCTTTCTCATTTTTTCTTTTATTTTTTTAAGACAGAGTTTCAGCATTTTGCTCTGTCCCCTGGCTAGAGTGTAGTGATGTCATCATAGTTCATTGCAACCTCAAACTACTGGGCATAAGAGATCCTCCTTCAGTAGGATCCATTTCAGCCTCCTGAGTAGCTGGGACTGCAGGAGCACACTACCATGCCTGGCTAATATTTTCTATTTTTAGTAGAGACATGGTCTTGCTCTTGCTCTGGCTGGTTTCAAACTCTTGACCTCAAGCAATTCTTCTTTGCCCTCCCACAGTGTTAGGATTGCAAACTTGAGCTGCTGTGCCCACCCTAAAGTGGTTTTCTTATAGGCAACATACTTCGTTTTCATCTACTTTGTCAATCTCTGTCTTTTAATTGGTGTATTTAAATTATTGACTTTTAAGTTGATTATTTATATGGATACATCAATATGGCCATGCTTGTTACCGCTTTCAATTGGTTGCCCTTGTTGTTTGATCCTATGTTTGTCCTCCACATCTATTCTGCCTTTCATGGTTTTAATTGAACATTTTATGTTTTTCCATTTTCTCTTCTTTCTTAGCATATCAATTACACAACTTTTTTTAAAAAAAAACTTTTTAAATGGCTGCTTTACAATTCGCAATATACATTTATGACTAATCCACATCCACTTTCCAATAACACTATACCACTTCATAGGTAATGCAAGTACCTTGTAATAACCTTGTAATTTCTTCCTCCCATCCCTTGTATAATTGCTGTTATTTGTTTTACTTATATTTAAACATATATGTGCATACATAATTTTTTTTAAGAGACAGAGTCTTACTTTGTCACCCTTTGTAGAGTGCTGTGGTGTCACAGCTCACAGTAATCTCCAGTTCTTGGGCTTAGATGATTCTCTTGCCTCAGGCTCCCAAGTAGCTGGGACTACAAGCACCCACCAGAACGGCTGGCTATTTTTTTGTTGCAGTTTGGCTGGGGTTGGGTTTGAACCCACCACCCTCAGTATATGGGGCCGATGCCCGACTCACTGAGCCATAGGCACCGCTCTGCATACGTAATTGAATATGTTGTTGCTATTATCATTTTGAACAAACTGTTATCTGTTAGATTAAGAAATGTATTTTATTGTTCTTCTTAGCAAAGTATCACAGGAATGGAAGAAAAAGTATCCAATGTACACACCCTTATTATGAAATTAATTTAAACCTTTTATATAAAAGCTATAACCTAATAACAACGTAAGGATATGGGGAGTGGGAAGGGAGAGGGGAGGGGGTAATAGGTGGAGGGAGGGGGATTCGAGGGTTCACTTCCGTGGTTTATCTTACAAGGGTACAAGTGAATCTTTCTATGAGTAGGATATGAATGTTTTAATACAATAACTAAGAAAATGACATGAAGGCTATGTTAACCAGTTTGATGGAAGTGTTTGGGATTGTGTGTGAAAACACCACATTGTACCCCAGAAGTGCATTAATGTACGCAGTTACCATTCAATAAAAATAAATAAATAAAAAGAAATATATTTTACCTTTACTCATTCTTTCTTTATGGAGAGCTGAGCTTTTCTGACCTATATCATTTTCCTTCTCTCTATAAAATTTATTTTGACATTTTTTATGAGGCAGGTCTACTCTCTATAACTTTCCATTTTTATTTGTGTGAGAAAACCTTTATTTCCACTTCATTTTTGAAGGATAATGTCTCAGGATACAGAATTCTGTTTACAGGTTTTTTTTTCCCCCTTCTTAACACTTTAAATATTTTATTTCACACTTCTTGCTTGAGTGGTGTCTGGAAAGTTGGATGTAATTCTTATAGTTCTCCTTTGTATGTATCTTAGTCCATTTGTGTTGCTATAACAAAATATCACAGATGGGATAATTTATAAAAACAGAAATTTATTTCTCACAGTTCTGGAGGCTGGTAAGTTCAAGACCAAGGTGTTAGCAGTTTCCATGTCTTCTAATGGCTACTTTCTGCTTCTAAAATGGCACATGGATGCTGTATCCTTTGGAAGGGGAACACTGTTTTCAGATGGCAGAAGGCGTGGAAGGGCAAGAGGGATGAATGTTGCATGAAGTCTCTTTTATAAGGGCCTTAGTTCTATTTGTGAGAGAGAAGTTCTCATAGCCAATCATCTGTTAAAGGTCGCATCTCTAAATACTTTCACATTGGCTATTAGGTTTCAACATCTGAATTTTGAAGGGGACACATTCAAACTTTAGCAATAGGTAACAGCATTTTTTCCTCTGGTGTTTGTCAAGATTCTTTTCTTTGATTTTCTAAAATTTGAATACAGTGTTCTCAGGTGTAGTGCTTTGGGTATTTATCCTTGTTGGTGTTTGTTCTTTGGGCTTCTTGGAGCTCTGGTTTGATATTTGATATTAGTTTGGAGAAATTCTCAGTGGTTTCTGCTTCAACTATGGCTCCTGTTTCTTTCTCTGTTTCTTCCCCTTCTGGTATTTCTATTACATGTATATTACACATGTTGTAGATGTCCGTTAGTTCTTGGATATTCTGTTGTCTTTCCCCAGGACTTTTTCTCTTTATTTTTCAGTATTGTAAGTTTTTGTTGTCCTATCCTCAAGCACAGAGATTTTTTTTCATCATGTCTAGTCTACTAATGAATCTTCAAAGGCATTCATTGTTTCTATTATAGAGAGGTTTCTTTCACCTTAGCATTTATGATTCTTTCTTAGAACTTCCATCTCTTTACTAATATTTTCCTCTTGTTCTTGCATATTGTCTAGTTTTTCCACTAAAGTCCTTAGCATGATAATCATAATTAAAAAAAAATTCCTGATCTGTTAACTACAATATTCCTGTCATATCTGATTCTGATTGTAATGCTTGTTCATTCTCTTTAAAATGTGAGGATTTTTTTCTTTCTTTCTTTTTTGAATTTTTCCTATGCCTTGTAATTTTTTATTGGAAGGCAGACATGATATACTGGGTAGAAGCAACTAAGGTAAATAGGCCTCTAAGAAGGTAGTAGTAGGCCAGGCATGGTGGTTCCTAATACTTTAGGAAGCTGAGATGGGTGGATTGCTTGAACTTAGGAGTTCAAGACCAGCCTGAGCAAGAGTGAGACCCAATCTCTACTTAAAGTGGCTGAGAAGTTGCTGTTAAGCTATGATACCACGGCACTCTACCCAGGGTAACTGAGTGAGTCTCTGTCTCAAAATAAAAAAATAAAAGAATATAGTAGTAAGGTGAACATGTCAAGGGGAGAAGAGGTGTTCTATAGACCTATAATTAAGTCTCAGTGTTTTGTTGAACCTATATCCTTGGACTGTGAGTCTCAACAGTGCTTCTCAGCCCCCTACCCATGAGGTTAGGTAGGACAGAAAAGCTTGAGGAAGCTGGGGTTGAGTAATCCCTCCCCACAGACATTAGGCTCTGATCACATCCCCAGCAGGTCAGGCTTTGGTAAAATAGTTTCTCCTGAGGGCAGGCTTTGTTAAGAAGAACAGGATGCTCTGGCATATTTCACAATGAAGCTTTTCTCCTCTCCCTATCAGAAGCCCAAGGAGATTTGTCTCCAATATTTACTGTGTGCACCTGCTAGAGCTACTGATACGATAACACCTACAAAAGCACGTGGGCCGCCTTTGTGTCTGGGTCTGCTCGTAGTTTTTGACTCTCTGAACTGTCCACACTGAGCCTCCAGCAAATCATTAATTATAGCTCGGGTTTTCCTGATTCTACTCACATGTTTCTGCTCTGGTTAAGTTGTGATGTTCTGTATCCACCTGCCTGCCTCTCCAATTTTTGAGAAGCGATTTGTCTTATGACCTTACTTTTCCAACAGATAAGAATTGTTGTTTGTTTTTAGTTTGTTCAGCTTTTTACTTGGTCGAGCAGAGTAGTGACTTCTAAGCTCCTTGCCTGCTAGACCAGAAACTAGATTGACCCATTGACCTAAAATTGGCATGCGTCCTCTCTACGGCAGCTGTTTCACATGAGCTGAGTTTGGTAGAGAGAATGACACCAACTGCCACCTCTTGTGTTGTCATTCATCTTGTGTGGACTAAAAGTCTTTAGAGTTTTGATTTATTACCCGTCAGCAATCCTGTCGTCTGTCTTCTCATGACCTCTTGCCTAATTTAAGTAGAACTTGGAGTCATGCTAATTTCAATTCATAACAGGATGATACAAATGCAATTTTAGTGACCTGTAGCATTTAAGTAAAAAAAAAAAAATGTGGTCTTAGGATGGTAAAGGATATTCACGTTTCACAGCTCTGTGAATAGTACAAGCTTAGTAATGTCCTTAAGGAGATGAATATTCTTCTGATCATTAAAGAATTCTTTAATTTCCCCAATACATTTGTTTATAAAATGCTTTGTGAACATCATTATTTTACATATATATTGCATCAAAAGTATATTTCTTTTAAGGAAGCCCAGGGAGAATAATCATCAAAGAACAAATGTGGGAATATTTGTTAGGATGGATATTCCAAATTGACAAGCACATGGTAGGATCTTCAAAGGGAGAAAAGAAGGATAATGAAAACAGGCATTTCATTTGTTTCCTGAGCATTTATGCATTTTGGAAAAGGCCATAATAATAATGGGTCAACCAAACAGTATTTATTTGTGGTCATATAGTTACATAAAATTGTCAGGTTTTGTGCAAAATTTAAAAGAAAATTATAAAATAAAAGATGTTCAGAGGCCCAGGAGACATAATTCCGCAGGGTCCCTCCCAAATCTGTTTTTAGTAAAGTAAGAAGGATGTGCTAATGCAGGCCATACTGCTCAGATATTTCCCGAGTGCATGTTGAGGGGGTGACATCATGATGAAAACCTTGGAGGAATACCCGAGGGTTAAACCAGGAGACAAACTCAGCAGTCCACCAAATTCTAACCGGAGGGAAGATGTTGACACAGGTATGCGTGGTGAAAGGGATTAAGCATGGAGTCAACCAAGCCCCAGATTGAGAATGTCAATGCCTCGTCTTGCTTTTTTGTCGCACGTCATTTCAACCAGGTGGCATAAAAGGAAGTGGTATAAAAGGTGGGTGCTGGCTCCCAGGGGGGCTCAGGTGCCTAGCCAGGTGTAGTGAGTACCCTCTAATTCATTTTGTCCCCCCAAATGCTAACGAGCCAGCAGTGAATGCCACTGCCCTCCCTAACATGAGAACTTGGTTGGCATGTAATTCTCAGTGTGGGAACAATTTTCAGCCCTCCTCCAACTCCAAGTTTGCCCTAAGCCCAGGCTTATTTATTTTTCCAGTTAGGTACGCTCTTAGGTCTTTCGGGCCACATAGAGGCCCTTAAACTTGTTCAG
>NW_003852409.1:12149548-12150800 GCF_000181295.1 Otolemur garnettii | reverse complement strand
TTTTCTTTTCCTTTTTTTTTTTTTTTAAAGTTCAAGAGTATTTCTGAAGAAATCGACATGCATATTGACTTAACAATATCTGGGCTAATTTAATTTTCTTTATTTGCATTTAAATTTTAATTTTAGGTGTGCCTGAACAAAAATGTTTCCAAGTCATGCCTTCAAATGTGGACTTAACTACCCCCCCCGTCACAGATTGTGCATACAGGAGGTAACGGGAGGGTTAGGTGCTGCGTGTATTCATTCTATATGTAAATTGTGCCCCACCAGACCCAAACCTGCATTCCTGAATGCACTCGGGTACACAGAAGCTTCAAAGGGAAATCCTTCCCTGGAGGGAATTGGTAAAATTGAAGTTGGGTGAACCTCAAAGAGTCTCAATTCACAAACATTGCTTATGTTTGTATTTGGAATTGAACTTGGCTCCAGTGGTTGGCATCTCTACACTGTGCTGTGAACTACGCAGCCGCAGAGAAGGGGGGAGACAGAGGAGGAGAGGAAGACTGAGTTGTGGAGTAGAATTTCCAAAAACACACAATGGTGCAATGTTGATGCAATTAGGAAAATTAGAAACTGGGGTTTAAATTGAAAAAGTCCTGCTTTATCTTTTGCTTCCTTTGTGATATCCTTTCAGCTCCATAGCCTCTGTCTTCTTTGATCTCATTTGCCTTCCCCTTCTCCTTCCTTTCCTTTTTCTTCTAAGATTGCTGCTATTCAAGCTCTTTCCTCTCTTTCTTCCAGAGTTTGCCTTAAGGGCTTGAGTTATGAATTTGGGGGCTTAAAAAAGCCTGGCAGGTTATAAAACATTATGTTCATTATGTGTGAGCTAAATTTTGGGAAGGGAAACTATGCATTTATTTATGTGCACATATGTATGTGCACAGACAAGAGATTAGAAGGGTACTTATAACGTTTCAGCATTATTTTTTCCTGGATGATGAATGGTTTTCACATTCTTCTTTTTTTCATACTCTTTGTAAAGTAATGTGTTGTCTCATTTTTTTCTGTGAAGAATACTTACGCTGTAATAAATGCAATATATAAAAAGAACTGATAATTTGGCATAGCCTCATTACCAGTTTCTAAAACCTATTCTTTCTTGTGTCCTTTTATTTATTTTTTTTGTTGCTATTATTTAGTTTTACTTAACTTCTGAGCTTGTAGCCGGGCATAGTGGCTCACACCTGTAATCCTACCACGCTGGGAGACTGAGGCGGGTGGATTGCCTGAGCTCAAGAGTTCAGCTCTAGCC
>NW_003852409.1:12147808-12148802 GCF_000181295.1 Otolemur garnettii | reverse complement strand
TCAAAGCTAAATGTGTAAACTTGTAAAGATCTTGCCTTTTATTTGCCAGGTTCTTTACTAAGAATAGAGTGAATGACCTTTAAGGGGAAATAGAAACATAACTCTCCTTTAAATCATGGTGCACTCATTAGTAAATCACTGTCCTTGGGTTTTAGCTGGGAGATTTCCTTTAAGAAGAAAATGCTCCCCTTATCTGGGAATACTTTTATAATTTCAAAGATTTAACTCTCTTTGTTGGAATCCAAGAGCTATGCTTTCACCCAATTATTATGATATATGTGTGTCTTTATGTGTTGTGGAAAGATCATTCATTTAGTCACTCATCAAAGAAACACTCATCAAGCCCCTGCTGTGGGCCCCTATTGGGCTGGAGACCAGGAATGAAAGTGGCCAAGCCTCTGATGAGGTAGATTATAGATTAGAAAGCATTTTAGCCATTTCATTTAATTTTCACAGTAGTAGAGTTCCAAAAGAATGTCTGCGGGTTGGAGGGAGGGTGCTGCTCCCCTCGGGATGGACTAAACCGTACATGGGAACTGGATGGTTGGTTACTTCCGTTGGTGTCTGGCTTCTCAGAAAATGGCTCAAATCGAGAGCAGAGATCTAAAATATTACTCCAGTCTGATTTTTCTTGGAGGGAGAGACTTACCAGGGTGACTGAGTTCAGGAAGAAACACTGACTCAGTCTTTTTCTGTTTTCTTAAATGCATAATCTTCAGTGAAACTCCCTTTTCATGGGCCATGACATACAGCAAAGCTTCTTTAATTCCCAGTGAGAATCTGAAAGGAAGAACAGTTTAGATTGGTAAAAAGTGTGCATTATATTGTAGGATATGTCTACAAAGATGGGAATTTGATTACCTAATAGGCTTATTTACTGTAACTGGCGGAAGGCTTTTCAAGGAAAGATGCCATAAATTTTGCATTATGGAGGCTTCATTTATCATGCCTTTTAGAATCATGGTTGAGAGCCTGAGCTTCTGGCCAGATAGGA
>NW_003852409.1:12146735-12147788 GCF_000181295.1 Otolemur garnettii | reverse complement strand
TCTTATTAGGCCTGAGACTTTGGGCTACTGACTTATCTTCTTTGTGCCTCAGAGGGTTGCTAATGAGAATTTGCAAATACATACATGTTCTTAGAATAGGACCCAGTCATAGGTGTTCAGTAAACACCAATTAGCTATTATTATAATTTCAATGAGGGTCGGTTGATTGACTACATGAAGACAGATATTAGAATGGTGGCATTATGTAATTGTGACCATAGGTTTCTTAGCCAGACTGCCTAGGTTTAAGTTACCACTCAACTCTTATTTGCTGAGTAACTGTGGCCAAATCATTTAACTATTCTGTGCCTCAGTTTCCTCATATGCAGGAGTCATATGCACAGAGGAACCTACCTCATAGGATTATTGTACAGACTTAAAGGTTATTATTAAGAATTGACACGTATAAGACACTTTGGACCCTGTGTGGCACATAAACATTTGGTAAATATTGCTATTATTTATCAGATAGTAGCTACTTGACCCAGTTTTAGCAACCACTTTTATGAGCCTTCTTTTTTATGGGTAAAATGGGGATGGTAACTCTCAAGCAGTTCGAGCTTGCTTTTAAATTACTTCATATCTCAGAAGATTGTCTCTCATCTCCAAATCCACGATCTGTATCTTACCCTGTGGAGCCGGGGCTAGAAATCTACAAACCTCATTCCTGCTTCGTCTGTGGGCACCATGACGGGTTCTGTCCACAGGGGGCGCTAGTGGAAGGATGCTCCTTCCCATGTGCTTCAGGCTGCTGAGAGCCACCCAGCCCATCCGGGCAGCAGCAGTTCCCCCTGTCACAGCAGCTGAATGCAGGAGGCAGTTTTTCAACACTAGCTTTGCCGTGTTTCAAGATCTAGCTTTGCGGTGCCCACCTCTGAGATATCAGCCCCCAGCTGACGTGCCCTCCTGTGCTGGGGCAGGGGACCCGTGGCCTTCTGGATCCAGGAATGCAGCCTTTTGACTGACTCAAATTTTTACTGAACAAATCCTTTTAATAAAAGAATTTGTTCTGTGAAGTTTGGATTTGGTTGAGGGGCCACATTTGGGGAATCT
>NW_003852409.1:12145908-12146307 GCF_000181295.1 Otolemur garnettii | reverse complement strand
TGTTCTTTTGGTCCCACAACTAGAGGAGTGACAGCTACTTCTTGCGGCTGCTTCCTCCACGACACCTTAGTGTGCTTCCTTATACTCTCCGTTACCCAGGTAACAGTAGACCTGTTTAACAACTCTTTGTATTATCTCTGTTCAAACAACTGGTGGATCCTGAGTAGATCCTGACCGATAACTTAGGAAATCTCAGGTTTGTTTAGGAAGTGGAGCACCTAGAGATTATGGTATTTGGAGCAAAATCTTAGGAAGATTAACACAGTTCTTCTATACTGAGAGAAGATGTCTTACCACCGACAGTTAATAAGAAGCCAAAGATCTAATTTATATACATGACAACAAAACTTTAAATTGGGAAACTTCTTACAATGTTTTTCTAGATTAAATGCCATAGAA
>NW_003852409.1:12145078-12145888 GCF_000181295.1 Otolemur garnettii | reverse complement strand
CCTACTGTACTGATAACTACATGTGTTGTGTGTCTGGTTTACGAAAACTGGGTCAATTTAAGGAGGTGGCCAATGTAGGGAGGTGGTCAACTATGGAGGTTCTACTATAGTTGCTACGATTTTATTTTGGCATTGAATCACTCTGATTCACCTCAGAGGAAATCAACATAGCTTGGTAGTAATATTAAGTCTCTTTCACTCTCTGTATACCTCTGTTTTAGGGGATCGTATTTTTTGCCTCACATAATGGGAAGGTAAACTGCAACCCGGGTGTAATTCATATAAACTCTGCCTTCCAGTTGTAAAGTTTAAAGTTAAAGGCGCTTGCTGTCTTTGAAACATCTTTAAAAACAAGAAGTCTACTCGAGGAGAGAGGCAACAGTGTTCTGAGAGCAATGTGGAGCTGAATTCAAACCTTGTTGTCTGGTTCAATCTTTTTAATTGTGGCAAATTGTGACTTCCTGTTTTTTTCCGGGGCAGAGACAAGGCTAATGAAAAGTCCCCATAAGGATACTTGGACATCAAATGACTCTTACAAAAGAGCATTTTGATGATTTAAGTATAAATAAATTGAAAACATACTGCAGCATTTGATGCCTTTTAAAGTCTCACTGAGGTTAAAAATGGAGAGCCAGGAAAGAACGAGGGAAGATGAGAAACTCAGTGGCGTGAAATATCTTAAGCAGTTTGGGGTCATTGGGTAGGTACCCAGACATGGGGTGATTTGCATTTTAATGGGAAATGAAAGTGTCTCAAGTTAATCCTGATCATCAAATAATGGCAAGCAACAATTACCCTTGGAATCTGTTT
>NW_003852409.1:12140041-12144112 GCF_000181295.1 Otolemur garnettii | reverse complement strand
GTGCTATGAAAATTTTCAACGCTTACAAATTACATTATTTTTCAAAAAAGTTCAAAGTGCAGTAAAGTATATTCTTTTTTTTACTCTTTTTTTTTTTTTTAACAGTGTAAGTGTAAGGCAGAAGTTCAACTGTAAGTTCAAGTGTGCCATTTGATAACAAATGTTGAAAAACAGTGCTTTAGACATTATGGTTTTCTGTAATTTAATGATATAGTGAGTCTGAGACAAGCTTATTTATCTGTTTATCTACTGACTATTTTTATTGTTAACCTATTAATTCTACTTTGAATGTTTGACTGATTATTTTCTTTATGGTTAAATTGAAAAGCATGTAAATGCCATCAGTATGTGTTTAGAAATAATTGCCTTAATTTTACTTATACCTGATATAAATGAAGCAACTGGGCTGGCTTCTACTCTGAATATTATTGTGTTTGTATGAGTATGTAAGAGTGTGAGAGAGAGAGAGTGTGTGTGTGTGTGTGTTAATTGTTTTGCTCCAGTTTTTGTGGTGTCTTATTTGACAAAACCTGAAATGTGTAGGTTGGATCATTTTGTCTTTCCTTTGGATATTTTTTTCTCCTTTTTAATGTTTAAATTTTTTAAATTAAACTTGTTTACATTTGAAGTGTACAATGTAATGTTTTGATATGCATATATATAAAGCAAGGATTATTATAAAGGAACTATTTCCTCAGATAGTTACTGGTTTTTTGTGTATAGTAACAATTCTTAAGATCTACCCTTAGCAGATTTCTTTCTTTTTACTCTGTCATCCGGGCTGGTAGACAGTGGCATAATTATAGTTCACTGTAACCTCTAATTCCTGGGTCCCATTGATCCTCCTTCCCTAGACTCCTGAGTAGCTGGGCCTACAGGTGTGTATCACCATGCCCAGGTAAGCTTTTTTGTGTTTTGAAGAGCTAGGGTCTTTCAGGGCTGTTGCCTAGGCTGGTCTCAAACTCCTGGCCTTAAGCGATCCTCCTACCTTGGCCTCCCAAGGTGATGGGTTAAAGTGTGAGCCACAGTGCCTGGCCTAGCAATTTTAACATAGTGTTATAACTATAATCACCATATATATTACATCTCTAGAATATATTAAACCTACATAACTGAAACTTTGTGTCCTTTGACCACCATCTCTCCATTCATCTTCTTTATCCCCCATACCCTGTCCCTGCTTAGCCATCATTCTGCTCTCTGCTTTGAGTTCCACTCTTTTAGATTCCAGATATAAATGAGATATGCAGTATTCTTTTCTTTGAAATTTTACTTTCATAACATTTTTCTTCATATGACTGATTCTGTGTATGTGTCATGTTCTCTTTTTGTGCTTTGTGTATTTTTTAAGAATCCATCATTTTATTTATCCAGCCCATTCTCTTCTTTCATCTCCTTCTTTTCTCTTTTCATTCTATCTTGTTCTCTCCTGTGGTTTTACCCTCCTTCCCCCCCCAATCCTTGCCCCATTGCACAGCAGCCATGTCTCTCTTCTTCACCAAATTGTTAAAAGAAAAATCCAAACTCCATAAAATAATTTTAAAGAGGTTTATTCTGAGCCTAATATGTATGACCATGGCCCAGGGAGATACACTCATGAAGTCTTGAGCAGGTGGCCTGCCACAATTGGGTTACAGTTGGGTTTTATACATTTTAGGGAGATAAGAATAAATCATAAATCAGTACATAGAATGTACACATTGGTTTGGCCCAGAAAGTCTGGACCTCTCAAAGTGGAGGCTTGATTTGTAATTATTTAAGGAAATAAAGCTTAGACTAAAAGTCTTGCAATGTTTTAAGACAGTGGTTCTCAACCTTCCTAATGCCGCAACCCTTTAATACAGTTCCTGTGGGTTGCGACCCACAGGTTGAGAACCACTGTTTTAAGATAAGGAGGTCGGTTAATCAGAGAGAAGCCTGCCATACATCCGACCAACTTGTTAAGCACATTGATGGCCTGCAGGTGATTTAACCTTTGTTCTCCATGGCCTTAGGTCCTGCTAATAATTTAGTATCTTATTGTTCTAGGCCTGTTAAGCTCCCTTCCCTTCATGGGAACTTAATTTTAAGGTTTTTCTAAGGTCCCCTTGGCCAAGGGGTGTCTGTTTGGTCAGTAGAGGCTTAACATTTTATTTTAGTTCATACTACAAAAGGTAGCAAAGAGCTTTCTAATTTCTGTCACAAATCATTTTAAATAAGTAACCTACTCTGAGGGACAGGGATAGTATTATTCAGGGGGTTGTTCCATAGAATTTTTCAGCAGCTCTGAAAAGGCTGACTTTTTCTCTTAATTCTTCTTGTAAGAAAGTTCCACAATGGTTTGGCCGCTAGCTAGCATGATCCTATAGGATGGGGGTAGGCTGTTCTCCCTCACCACCTGGCCATGTGACACTTGGAACTGATGGGAGCCGTGACAGTGTAGACTCCCGCAGGTTTTGCTGCCTGGCTCCTCCTCTTCCTCTCCTGTCTACATCACCTGCTGTCTTCAGGTGGGTACCTCCCCTCCCAGCATGCACCAGGCCTCCACCAGACCGACCTGCAGGCCTACATGAGACTGCCTAGACTTTCAGTTCTCAAATCGATATGAGCCAACATTTTGCTTATTTCCCATGCTGCGGGGTTGGGTTTTTCAAGTTTTCTGATTGCTTCTGTCAGGTTTAATTTTCAGTGTTGATGGAATTTTTCTTCTTTTTTTCTGACTTTGTGTGTATTTTAATGGCTCCAACTCTGGCTGGGGCTGCTAGCCAGATGCCATTGTAAAGCATAAATAAAATGATTGGGCCAAACATTCTGCTTAAAACCCTCGATACATATTGCTAAGCGCCATTTCAAAAACTCTGTGCTGATTTGCACCTCTATCAGCCAGGCATTGCTTTTCCCGGGATTGCCTTGGAATCTCTATTGTTGATATCTTTTAGGAATGACTCTTTCGGTCAAACACTTTTTTAAAACTTCAGACTAATGTGAGGGTACAATTAGGTTACAATGTTTGCGTCCGTTAGGTAGAGTCCCTGTGGTAGTTGTGTCCTGCACCCAGGAGGTGTGCCTTATACTCTTACACCTCCCTCCCTGCTTCCCCCTTCCCCTAACTTGCATTGAATTGAGTTTTTCTCCGATGTGGGTATGTATTAGATCATCTACTGGCTTCCTATTAGTATTGAGTACAATGGATACTTGCTTTTCCATTCAGTCAAACATTTTTATTATTATCTGCCTGTGCTGATTGTCAATCATGTTTGATATTTGCATCATTAAGGCATCTGACCAACAAACTTGTATTTTGTTTTGTCTTTCCCCACATCTGTTATAAGTTCAGGCCTTGGCTTCCTCATTGCTCCAATAGTTAAGGCTTGGTTTTTGTCCCTAATATGCCCATTGGTGAAGGGAATTCATGGAATTGAGAGGTGGTAAGGGCTTTGTAAATGTAAATTCCACAGGAAAGTTGACAGAGTGGTTGAGTGAGTGATTGTCTAGCAGGAAAGACATCACCTCAGCCATTTATTTGCTATAGAGCTTTGGGCAAAACTTCTATAGATGAGATTTGGTCTTATCTATAAAATGGTGATAAAAACATGCACATTATCTTCAGTAAAAAAATGTTCATAAAAGTCTCAGTAGAGTATGTGGCACAAAATACATGCTCAGTAAATGTTAGTCATTTTGTTATAATCATTAAATTCTATGGCAAAGCCCAGTGCCTGTCAATGTACATGTATCTGTGGGTAGAAATCTAAGGAAAATGATACATAGGAATTTCATAGATCTGTTTTCTCTCTTTCTTAGACTATGGCTCCAGATCTATTCTGGAATATTACTTTAGTTCTTTTTGTGTCATTTTTCTTTTAAACAAAAAGCCAGCTGACAGTCTGCAATGGTTTATTTGCAAAGGAATTTTCTTTGTTTTCCTCATCTCACTCTCACAAAGGGGGAAAAAAAAAAACAAAACCAAAAAAGAACTTACTAAGAAAACCCAAAACTTTCCACCCTTTCTCTTCTACCCTAAGATTCCAAATAATTATTTAAACATTATCCTACAAAAATATTCTTTGGGTGCTCTTTTTTTTTTTTTTT
>NW_003852409.1:12118824-12139134 GCF_000181295.1 Otolemur garnettii | reverse complement strand
AACCTCCAACTCCTGGGCTCAAGTGATTGTCTTGCCTCAGCCTCCCAAGTAGCTGGGACTATAGGTGCCCGCCACAACACCCGGCTGGTTTTTGGTTGCAGCCATCATTGTTTGGCAGGCCTGGGCTGGATTCAAACCCGCCAGCTCAGATGTGACTGGTGGTCTTAGCTGGTGGTGGTGGTCTATGTGGCTGGTGTCTTAGCTGCTTGAGCCACAGGCACCAAGCCTACTTAACAAATTGTTAATTGAAACATTACTTTTGAAGTTCAGTGTCTTTCATTGTTCTAGAGTATCTTGTGTTTGCTTTGCCCATCACATTTAATGTCAGGTGATGGACTCAGAGAGTGTTAACCTTGACCCACCAGAGATCCACCGCCCTCCATTCAAGCCCAATATGCTATTCATGGAATTTATTATTAGTTTATCCATCCTCAATTCCTTGCCCTAGTCCTAGCCAGTCCTGTCAGCTCTGGTCATGGACTTGTTCTAAGTGTTTTGGGGTTGTCTTTCTCTTCTGCATGGTCTTGAGGATTCCTCTCCAGAGAGGCACACCTTCTGATTGAAGGGGCCAGGCCCAGACTACCCCGTTGCCCCAGCATGTGGGCGTGGCACATGGGACAAGCTGCTGCTTCCACACTAATAGAAGCAAGTTCCTGCTTCCCTGGGGACTTACTCACTCAGTGGTGGCTCTATCCCTACTCCTACATCTACATCGAGATGCCAAAGGGGACAGCTGTGCACCTAGGATGACGATGTGTTACGAGCTTAGGTGTTTGGATGACTGGTGTTCATTTTCTAATTTTGCTGCACGCACAGAGAAGGGTGGATAATCAGTCTCCACATCCTCAGTCGGTTCTGACAGTTGGCCATGTGTAATGAGTCTTAAAAGGATGATCTATGAAGCTCGTCTGGATCTTTTCCAGTGTGAAAGCTAAATCCAGCTTTCTCACCTTTGCTGGCACTTCTGGGAAGTGCATCGTACAACCACTGAGAGACTTTTGTGGTGATAAAACCACCCACACATGACCATGAAAGTACTCACAAAAATCCAGGAAAAGCACAGGTACTCAATAGCACTGGAAGTCAAGGCTATGAATCTTCAATATAGGTGTGTGGCTTCGAGAAATGATTGGGGACCAATTCACATTTAGAAATAAAGTAACTCCACCAGCCAGAAAGGAATCACAAGAGAAAGTGTCTACCCACCTCAATTATTTACCTCAGACAGGGATACTGTCTCAGACTGGGAAATCTCAGAGTCACTACCAGGTTTGGAGGGCGTGGGCTTTTGGGGCTGCCCACACTGCATCCCTTTCCTTACCCTGCTGGCCACTGAGGGAATCATTATTACTGGACAGCCCCCCCAATCTATGCTGAAATCACGACTCTGTACCAGACTCTATACCATAAGATTTATTCATCCTCTCAATGTTTGAGAGTTTAGAACCAAACTTAGTGAACTAAGGTCTACTTTTATGTTTTCATTTCTTTGTTCAATTTTAAATCTTTAAACCTCTAAAAGAAAACTAATAGAAATATGTACGATGAAGTTAAAAGTGTTATTATTTTATTTTCCCTGAATGTTTTTATGAAAAGTGCATAAAGGGCGGCACCCGTGGCTCAAGAAGTAGAGCGCTGGCCCTATATACCAGAAGTGGCAGGTTCAACCTGGCCCCGGCCAAAAACTGCAACAACAATAACAAAAAAATGTATAAAAGGAATTAAACAGTAATGTAAATCTAAATCCCCATCTAGATTTGACAGTTGTGTGTTAACATGCTGTTTTTGTCTCTGTGTCCGTCTTTCTTGCCCCATGAAATGTTCTGCATTTGAAAGTACATTGTTTACATCATGGTACTTTATCTCTTAAAACTTTGGTGGGTATGTCCTAAAGATAGGATGATTTCCTATGTTATGATGAGTCATAATAAAATTAACAGTTATTTTATAATCTCATCTAATATCCAGGCCGATTTAAATTTTCTCAATTGTTTTAAAAATATTTCTTTAGATCTCTGAAAAGTTTTTTGGAAACAAGATCAAATCTTGTCACTTCATGGCTTTGGTTGTTATTCCTCCTGACCCTTTTAATGCAGAATAATCACACTCCCCACCTCTCTTCCCTCCTTCCTCCCATTATCTCCCCCTCCCTCAATATTTTACATTTTGGTGAGTCCAAGCTAGTCATCTTATAGAATTTTCCACATTCCGAATTTCTCTGATTTTATTCCCACTTGGTGTCACTTAACTCATTCCTCTTTTTATTTCCTACTTCCTATACTTTCAAAACTATGTCTAAAGGCTTAATGACATTCCAGACAAACATTCTTGGCAAGAACTCATCTCAGGTGACCTTATGTATTTCACATTGCGTCACAGCAGGGGGCACAAAATGTCAACTTCTACCACTGTTAGTGGTGTTAATTTTGGTTAATTAGATTGTTCCCTACCCGATCAGATCAATATTAAAGTTGAAAAGCTAGTACTAAGAAGTGACATATAACCTTAACCTGGATTCCTCAAATGTTGGTATTTTAAAATGTTTGTTTTATGTTTCCTTTTCAGTCTTGTTTCCTCTCTCCCTCTCTCTTTCTCCATATATTCAGAAGGTGCCAAAAAAATGTATATATGTTTTAGGAAAGGAAAAAACTGTAATTATGATCTTTAAATCATACTTCTGCAACTAAAAGAGACAATATATGAGACAACACATGTTATATAGTGAATATATATATAGTATATAGTGAATATTACAATTTTAATACTGTTTTTGCCTGTCTTAAAATGTCTATATGTTTTTGGTGCCCTCTGTATATACACTCTGTGTATGTGTATATATGCATATATATAAATTTTTTCTGAACAATCTAAGTTACAGACACAATGCTCCTTTATATAGTTCAGTGTGTATTTCTTAAATGTAAGGACATTCTTTTATATAACCACAGCAAAATGGTCACAGCCAGAAAATTACCATTGAGACAGTATTATTATCTAAATGAAAAGCTGCATAATTTCACTAATTCTCCTACTAATATCCATGAGAGCGAAAGAAAGTATTTCTCTAGCCTAGGATCCGATCTTGGGTCACACAGTGAATTTAGTCATGCCCCTTCAGTTTCTTTTAATCTGAAACAGTTCTACAGTATTTCTTTTTTTAGCACAGCCTTGACATTTTTGAAGGATAGTCAGTTGTTTTACAAAATGCCCCTCAATTTGGGTTCCCTAATGTTTCTTCATGATCAGATGCAGGCTATGTTTTTCTGACAGCAAGGCCACAAGAGATATTACTGTGCCCTTCTCGGTGCTTTATATTAGGAGGCATGGGATATCTACTATTTCCCATTCCTGGAGAAGTTATCTTCGATGTTTTGGTTAAGGGGGATTCTTCTACCTCTCTCCAATGTAAAATTACTATTTGCTCCTTTTTAGTTGGTAAGTATCTTATGAAAAAATACTTTAAGACTATATGAATACCCTATTTCTCTTCAAATTGTCACCCACTAGTTTTAGCATTCATTGATAATTTTTGCACAAAACAGTTGTTATTATGGCAGCTGCTAAGTGATTATCTAATTTGTTTTTCCTTATAAAGTTTTGTTTTTATTTTTCACCTTCACCTTGTGTAAAAAACTTCCATGTTTTCACTCTGGGAGGCTGAGGAGGGCGGATTGCTTGAGCTCATGAGTTTGAGACCAGCCTGAGCAAAAAGCAAGATCCCGTCTCTACTAAAAATAGAAAAAAATCTGAGGCAAGACAATTGCTTGAACCCAAGAGTTGGAGGCTGCTGTGAGCTACGATGACGCCATGGCACTCTACCCAGGCTAACAGCTTGAGACTCTGTCTCAAAAGAATAAAAAAATTCCATGTTTTATTGTGATGTGCAAATACTGAAGATGTTATGTTTAAGGAAGTGCACTGTTGGAGGAGGGGCATTCGTGCTTCACTGGCTTACTTTACTACATTCTTCATGTACTGTAAGTTCACTGAGGGTAGGAGTTTTTGTTTTATTCACTGATAGATTCCTACAGGGTCAGAACATATAGTAGGTATTCAATAAATATTTTAAATTGTATTTTGTAGTTAAGGAAATGGAGGCTTAAGGAGACAAAGTGACCGTAGAAAACGGCAGAGCAGGGATTCCAACCAAGTCGGCACTTTCATTGCCCCTCATCACTCCAACAAATGGATGATGTTTATTTTTCTCGAGTTTTTTGAGTTTAAAGAAGGCATGCCATTGAGTTTTGTTTTAAATGATATTCTGAGGCTAAGAGACTATGCCAGGAGTAAAAGTTGATGAGAAAGAATGAATAATCGAACTGCGTGACCAACCCTATTTAATCATGTCAATAAAAAAATGTAAGCAAGATTGTCACAGATAATTAAATGGTGGATTATTCACATTGTCTTTCATGGTGCTAGCAAGAGCTACTGCACAGGGGAATTCTGTGGGGGAGGATGCTTTTGCGCCTAGTATATACATCTATGAGTAGGTGACATGCTTCCTAAGCATTAGATGTGACTTAAGGCCCAGACAAGCTCATGAGCACAACGCATTCCTGACTTTTTTCTCAGTGTTTTTTGCTGTGATCTGAGACAAAAAGAAATGAGATCTGAAGAAATTGGGAGAATCCACAGAGCATATCTTAGTTTTTAACAATAGTGTGCTCTGAGTTGACATAGTTTCAGCTTGAACGATGTGACCTCAGAGGGAAGTCCTGCTTCTATTCACTTACAACACTACTGGGATTAGCATAGCTCCCCAGTCTGTCTTCTCTGGGTGACCAAGTTCTGGGACAGGAAACTCAGTAGTTGACTAATGAATGACTCTCTGATGAATATGACAGTTCTCTTGGATACACTTAGTTCTCTACCCCTCATTGGTTTTAACAGGATTAAAAATTAGACTTGAAACACAAGAAAAGTCTTTAAATTTGGAATCTTTAGGCAATAATAAAATTCTCTGGGAGTGGTAACAATCAAAAATTGCTATATTTATATAGTTACATGTCTCCAGCCATAGAGCCATGACTGGCTCTTTAATCTATTTTCCCTGCTATTTAAAAAACAACATAAAAAATTACATCATAGAAACATTTACTGTGAATAAACTAGTTTTCCAGGTTGCTAAAGCTTATCTCTTTAAATGATAAAACATTTCTGATTTTGAATATTTTTTATGGAAAATATTTTCTAAACTACATCGTATTGCATAATTCAGGGGCTATACAGTATAATTTAGGCTAGCAACATTGGGACATCATTTCATCTGTCTTTTTTTAAACATAAGTGAATCTAACTTTTGCTTTCAGAGTTTGTTAATTAAGACACATGCTCTGGAAATATGTGGGCTTCAAGTATAGTTAGCTTTCCTAACAAGCAATTGCTTGCTGTGCAAGGCTTTTGAGATAGAATTGGATCTGTGTGAAACAGACGCATCAAAGGTAGCACTTATCCTACACTGATTTGTAGGATCAATGAAGACTATTTAGTTGCAAATGAAAGAAAAATCTCATTAAACTAGGCCAACCAAAAGAGGGATCTATTTACTCACGGTGTTGAGGACACCGTGAGTAAATATGGCTTTTGATAAGACTGCAGAGGCTCAGCGATGCTTTGGGAGCCCAGTCTCTTCCCGTCCCTCCTCATCATCTCTAGGTTGATTTTATTCTCAGTCTCTCCCTCCATAGAGGCAAAATGGCTGCCAACAGATTCTGGCTTGCATTCACAAAATTCCAAATCCTGAAAAAAAAAGATGAGTTCTCCTTCTCTACAAACAGCTTGAAGAAAAAGTTCTGGACCTGTTTTCATGGCTCATATGGGGTCACATTTTAATCCCCGTATCAATCCCTTTGGCCAGAGTAGTGTGATGCACTGATGGGCTAAGTCCTAGGTTATATTCCCTCTCCTGAAGATAAATTGATGATTTGGCTTTTGATTGATTGTTGATTTGGCTTTTTCTAAACCATGGTGTTAGGAGAATGGGGGAGGAGCTGATTCCCTGAAATGAAACCAATTTGGCAAAAGACAGGTGAGTGGATGAGGGATTGCCAATAAACATTAAATATTCAGCATCAAGTTGAACCCAAATCATAACACAAATGGCTCCGTTTGGCATAACACTTCATAGACTATGATAAACTATCAAATACTTGTATGCACATTGTCTCACTTAACCTTTAAAACAATTCCACTAGGGAAGTTGGAGGGATTACTGGCCCCATTTCACAGATGAGCAGTTTGTTTGGGAGCTCATAAAGGTCCCTTCCTACCTGCAGCAGCAGCCCCCAAGTTAAACCATCCATGTAAACGCCTCCTCTGACCAAATCCTTCTTAGAACTTGACAGATGGTGTTCTCTAGAGCAAGGCTCTGCTTTGGTTCTATTTTGGTAACAGGGCATTTGAAATCTTTGGTCTCTCTATTGAGGCTAAACCTCTGGTTTCAGTTTTTGGCATAACCACAATAGCTCAGAGAGATTTTTTTCCCCTGGAATACGAAAAGAGGAAGAAATCCTCATTTGTGTTAGTTTTGATTGTTCCTACGTGGATTAAGGGCAGCAAAACAGACCTCACTGAATTAATTAAATGTGATGAATACCACAGAGTTGTTGAAGGCTGTGCAGGAGTAATCATTAGGAATCAGTTAGCCTTTCCATTCCCTTTCTGCAGGTGAGGAAACCAAGGACCACATAGAGAAAAGAAAGGACCTAATCCCACAGACCTGGTTAGATGCAGAGCTGGGACTGAAACTAGCCTATCTTGACTTGTAGCTGCTATTTTGTCCTCCTTACATCATGCTGCCTTTCTTATTAGAGGTATCTAATGTAGAAAAATTATAATACATTTATACAACTACACTATTTTATTATATTTTCAATTTCTTGATACCCGGTGGGGGTACCCTCCCAATATAAAATACTTCGATTCCATAATTTAGTCCTATCCTGCTACCCCAGTATACTGTGTCCTACATCCTCCAAAAGACCAAGCTTTCTAGACATTGCTCTCTCACTTCTGGTTAGGAACCTCCAACTTAGCAGATAAAAATACAGAATTCCCAGTTCAATTAGAATTTCAGATAAACCACACATCATTTTTTACTATACATACACCTTCCGCAATATGTGGACAATACTTCTACTAAAACCAATGAATGAATCAACAAATTGTGGTATATGTATATCATGGCATATTATTCAGCCATAAAAAGATGGAAACTTTACATCTTTTATGTTTACCTGGATGGAGTTGAATAATTCCACACATTCTTCTTAGTTAAGTATCACAAGTTTGGAAAAATAAATATCCAATATACTCAATACTAATATGAAACCAATAGATAAATAATTACATGCTCTTATGAACAATAAAACACAAGTGTAGTCTAGTATGGGAGCAGGGGGAAGGGGAGAAGACGAATGGCAGAAGGAGGGAGGGCATTTGGTGGGATCTCACCTAATGGGCACAATGCCAGGGTGTATAGCACACTGGAACTTAACCTTGGAAGTGAGAACAATGTAATCTAAAAATTTGTACCCTCATATTAATTTGAAATAAAACATGATATGTTGTTTATGTGAAATTCTAATTGAATTTGGTGTCTAATATTTTAACTTGGGAATCCACTGGAAGGACCTACCATTTTTGGGAGAGGGGAGCAGTTAATAACTGTTGATTAATGATTATCTTGAATTTCAGAGAAAGAAAAGATTGGCTTATGTTCTGGGCTCTAATAAGTTTAAAACTCTGAGGAAAAAGAGCCCAAATCGCTGGAATACTAAAGTGGGGTTAAGGCATGATCTTTCAAAGAGAAGTGTAGCTTTCACCCTAGTCAGGAATGTTGGAGAAAGGGAAGGAAGGAGTGAGGTCTCTTTGCTCTTCTATGATGATGGAATCTTAGGGTACCAGATGTCTACCTGAATACTCAAGTCCATCTCCTCAACCACAATCTCACTGTATCTTACTGAAATTTAAAGCCAAGCCTCTTAGATGGTTGCATAGTTTATTAATTCATTTCATTTTAACACTTTTCTGATTAAGAAAACCCCTCAAATTTTTCTCCTTTTCTAAGGGAACCATTCAGATGTGTTCTGTGCATCCTTTTATTTGTACGTGTTTTTGTAAAACACACAAAGTGCATTTTTGTAGGGATGCATTTAAAATTTACATAAATACCATTGTGTTAGATGCCTCATTCTTTACTTAGCTAGGGAACATGTATTTTAAGATGCATTTATGTTGCTGTGCCTACATTGGTTAGGCAATTGGTTGGTTACTTCTAACTGATTATTTTTTTTCTTTACTCACAGTACTATAAAGGCCAGATCTGTGTTATTTAGGTTAACTCTCCAAAGGTGAGTTAGAGACTGTCACTTAAAAGGTGCTTTAGTAAGTTTTGTTGAAGATAGACTTATGCTATGCATAGTAGTCTTCAATTAAAGTTTTGTTGAATCAACAGGAGTGAAATGTTAATGAAGGGAGCAGGTGCTTATCATAGATATTAAAGATTCACTTAGGAAGAATTTCTATATTATCAAAATCTTACACAATCATTAGATAGCTTTTCTAAATTCAACTTGATACCAATGAACCATAGTCAAAACTCTGATTATCTTGAGACTTCTGAGTACAGTTGAAAAGGTTTTAACATAGTCCTGCTTAAAAATACAACTTTTGGGAAACAAAAGTGATACTCCCAGCACATAAATTCTGACTTAACTCCCAACTGGGGTAGGATTAACTTGTAATGGAAATTGGTTAAAGCAACACTCACTATCAATTCTTAAGAAATTCAAATCTCTGTTTGAAATCAAAGTAAGTGGAGAAAATTTCACCTTTGTTTCTCTCAAAACAGAGTGCAGAAATGTTTGTGCAAGAAAAAGACAATGACCCTGGTGGCAACATTATGACAGCTGTGGACCTAATTAAAAAAATTTTTTTTTGAAACCTAAAGTAAAAAATACTAACAATATTAGTGGCTTTATGTCACTTTGGTTTTCAATTGCTGTTTTTGAAGAGGGCCTCAGCATACATTTGTCTCAAGCAGAGACATCATTCAGCATCAGCACAGCACATAAGGTGGATTGTGGGAGAAAAACCACAATATACGCGCTAGGGTTTGGTGGGACTTCTCAGACACAGGGCCCCAGAAGCCAGTGGCCTCCCACTGACCCCTGCCTGTGACTCAGGAAGAAAAGAAATGCTCAAAGGACACCTGGCTTGTGCCCCAGGAGTCAGGAGACTGTGGCTGGAGGCTCTTGGGATAGATACGCAGCAGCTGATTTGGAGGGGCACAGGACTGTGTGTTTGGACTTTCAGAAAGAAGATTTCTTTTGAGAAAAATATTACTGTAAGTTCCTTCTTATTTTTACAATATTGTGTAGTCATTGAGATCTTGGGTTTCAGAACCAGACCACCTTGGTTTGTAGACCTAGGTCTGCAGTTGACCTGCTGAAGGATCTTGTTCAAGTGACAGAAGCTCTACTTTCATAGTCATTTTTTGAGTGGCTCAAACCATAAAGCTATAATGCTCATAAAAAAAATTGTTGAATAAGCAGAACATCTTAGGGTCTTTAATATGGCTAATGTCCACTGTGACTGTCCAAGAGATTGTTAGACAAATACAGGACTTTTCAAACATACTTTAGGATAGAGTACTTCCTCCCCATCCCCCGCTGAGCATCTTATGAGCCCTTATGAGGATGTTTCAGATGCTTATTTAAATCATGACTGAACAGTAGAACTTGGGACAGCCTAGGCACTATTCTGAGTGCTTTACATGTATGATATTGATTTTTATACCTCAATCCTGTAAGACAGGTATTATTATTGTCCCTACCTTGTAAGTGAGAACACTGAAGCAGAAAGAGGTTAATTAACTCGGCTAAGACCATATGGCTCTCTTTAGCTGTCTAATTTGCTATTTTTAACTCAGACCTTAAGTTTTTTAGTTTCAGTGACCATATTTTTCACCTCTACAAGTTCTATTTGGTTTTTCACAGATCCATATATTCTTTTCATCAGTGTTCTGTCTTTCATTACATTCTTTTTCATTCCTCTTCCTTCTTTATCTCTCTCTTTTAAAGCATTTATTTCATAGTGATTGGGCTTGCTTTATACTTTCTGATTCTTGGAGTGCATTTGCTACCTCTACTGGCTATACATCATGGTGGCTCTTTTATGTTTGTAATTTTAAAACTTGGAGGCACAATCTTTTTCCCAGGATCCGTTGTTGTTACTATTTGCTGCTGTTTATCTCTGGGGCTTCAGGGTCAACAGATTTAGCAAATAAAATACAGGGTACTAAGTTAAATTTGAAATTCGGAAAAACAACATGATATTTTAGTATAAGTATGTCTCCAAATTGCAACGTAAAAATTATTGTTTTACTGAAATTGAAATTTGACTGAGCGAACTGTATTTTATCTGGCAAGCATATCTTGGCAGATTTTTAGTACCCTGCTTTGTGGAAATCTCTCTATAGCAGTGGTTCTCAACCTTCCTAATGCTGCGGCCCTTTAATACAGTTTCTGTGGGTCGAAACCCACAGGTTCAGAACCACTACTCTATGGAGTCTGGATGAACCCAGTTGAATGCACGGGGATTCAGAGGTGGGTCTGACTGGTTTTTATATACTTTCTTGGCTTGTGATTTCTATAAAATGTGGATCATATGAGTTTGGATGCTACCTGCTCTGACCAACCTTCAAGGCTTGCCTGGGACTGACAGGTTGCCGGGGATGCAGGATTTTCAGTACTAAAGCTAGGAAAGTTTTAGTAAATTGGGATGAGTTGGTCACCTTAAAGTTTTAGTAAATGGGGATGAGTTGCCACATCCATGTGTGGTGTGGACTTGGAGTCTAAATTTTTTATAGGACCTACTCTTCTTTCTTCTCATATGGTCTTTATCAGATATGTATTTTGCAAGTATTTTCTCTCAGTATGTGGCTTGTGTTTTCATTTTCTTTCTTTTTTTTTTTTAATTAAATCATCACTGTGTACATTAATGCAGTCATGGGATACAATGTGCTGGTTTTATATACAATTTGAAATATTTTCATCAAACTGGTTAACGTAGCCTTCATGGCATTTTCTTAGTTATTGTGTTAAGACATTTATATTCTACATTTAGTAAGTTTCACATGTACCCTTGTAAGATGCACTGGAGGTGCAGTCCCACTAATTACCCTTCCTCCACCCATCCTCCCCTCTTCCTTCCCCTCCCTTTCCCTTTTCCCCATATTCTTGGGCTATAATTTTTATTTTATTGCATTAAATCTATAGACCAATTTGAGTAGAACTAGTTTTCTAGTAACTAAACAGTGTATATTCATTAACTTAACCCTTTTTTGATTTTTTAATCTGAATTTTGTTCTTAATATACAGATATTACACCTATTTTATTAGATGTATACTTAAGTTTTTCATGTTTTCTGGTGCTATTTTACATGCTATTTTTCTTTCAATTTTAAATTTCTAACTGGGCATTGCTAGTATATAGAAATACAATTTATTTTTGTTATATTAATCTTATATAACTCTGCTAGCCTCACTTATTAGGTCCTAGTAACTTTTAAAAAGATCCTTGCTTTGTACATAGGCAATTATGTTGTCTGTGAAGAGAGAGAGTTTTATTTTTTTCTTTATAATCTGTATACCTTTTATCTCTTTTTCTTTCATTATTATACTGGATAGGCTGTATAGGAGTAGAGATAGTAGATTATAAATTAGGTTTTATGTAGTTGCAGCATTTTAATTAAATTGAAACTAAAGGCAAATTCACATGTGTCCTATGAGTTAGTGTTAGGGTGGGCAGTCATCTTTTTTCCACTCAGAACTTTCCCTAGTTGAGCAATGAAAGCCATGTGTCCTGGCAACCTTTTCTGTCCCCTAGTGTATGTGTTGTGTGTGTGTTGGGGGGGAGTTATATGTGAGTGGTGGATGGGTGGAGGAAGTGCTAAATATGGAAGATGGGGAATAAATGGCCTAATTTTCTTCTTATGTCCACCTTTAAATTACAAGTTCACCTGTTACTTATCAACACTTTCTTTTATTATGAGAAATGTATGTAAGAAAAATGCATGTAAGTTACTTTGAATACTAACAAGTAATTGTAATTAAATAGAAGTAAGTATCATCCATGAGTTTGTCTTCTATAGTGGGTGCTGTTTATTTGAGAGTCAGATTAATGTAGAAGATTAAAAAGAAAAATTCTCCCTGGCTGAACCTTCTACTTTATAAATAAATTAAATCTTCTTTTCTAATGTAGTGAAAATGCATTTTTATCTTCCTGATTCCTGAAAAAATAGTTAGAAGAGGAAAAGTTACATAGCCATGTATGGCTCATGCCAGTAAGAAAAAAACAAAAAACACAGAAAAATCTTGAAATATTCCCAACTTAGAAATTTGTACAAATCTGTCATATGTCCCAGTGAGTGAATAAAATTCAGAATTATTTGTCCTAATGTGTGCTGTAGTACCTAGTCACATACAGAAAAAAAAATAGTTTTGGCATAATCTTCTGTGGTAATCCTTAGGACGCTCATGAAAATCATACTTACAGTATCCCTGGAGACACTTAGGTTTTGAATGTGATTTGTGGAGTGGAGTTAAAATAAATATGAAATGAAGAAGGCCTTGGTTGTATTGACTACAAATATTATCACAGTAATTACTCTTTTTGTTTTTCTTGTCTTTGTATGAATCATAGGCAGTCATGCAAGTATCCAAGGAGAGCAGACACTAACAGGGTTGGGCAATAGGAATTTAATCCCCCCACTTTTTCTGAGTAGTCTGGGCAGCACACTCTGATCTATTTCCCAATTTCCCTAGCAGGCCACCAACCCTCTTCTTCTTCACTCCATGTAGCCAGTTATTTCCTGCCTCTCCCTGTCTGTGCCAGGGGCCCTCTCTCTGCCATCATGTTCACAGTGGTCTTCCGACTCTCGTTTCACTGTCGTGCCTATACTAAAGATGGAAGTGATGTTGTGATTGTTATTTTCCCATCCACACAGATACGTCTATATGTAATCCATCGTTGTGGTCGGTGTAGAGACATGGAGTTGGGAATTGTCCAGCTATTACTACTCGCTGAGAATACGCAGCTTCATCCTTTGGCTTCTGGATCGTGACTCATTGAGTGAGTGCCTGCTTTGAGCCAGATACTGTTCTTCCTCTTGCCCTGAAATTTGCAGGACTTTAAAGGACATTCTCATCCTTTCCTCTCCTACTTCCTTCCTTCTATTTAATCTAATGCACACAGAGGAAGCCTAATAGCCTACCTGTCTGCTTTTTCCTGCAAAGTTTAAAGAACAATAAACTATATTAATTTCATTTTCAAGGTAACTTCTTTCTTCTACATCAGCTCTTCCTCTTACATTTTTGGTTTTAGTTAATGCCCCAGACAGAAACTACCAAACCCTCTTAGACTTTCTCTCGTCAACCAACAAGTGGCCATTAACTATCCTTCTTGCCTGGCCTATCCTCTCAGGCCTCTTACTTTCACCCTAATTTAACATTTATCTTCTCCCCTTGACTAGAACAATAACCACTTAACCAATCTCCTGTGTATTTGCTTCCTAGGAATGCCATAAGAAATCATCACAATCTAGGTGACTTAAAACAACAAGAATTCTTTTTTCTTTCATTCAGGAGTCCATAAGTCTCAAAGTTCTTGAAAACGTCTTAGGCTCTCAGTTGGAAATTCAAGGCTCAATATGCATTTATTTATTCATCCATATAAACACATACTATATGTCTGTCATTGGTTTAGGGCCCAGAGACTAAAAAAGTGAATAATAATAGCATGATGAACCCTGTTGTTCAGAGCTTCTAGTCTAACAGATGAAGGTACATTTGATCAGACAAGAAGCTATAAAGGTTACGTAAATACAAATCAAATACTGTCCGAATCTGGTCAAAGGTATAGATAGAGAGTCTTTTTATATGGTACTATCTGGAAAGGCTAGAGAAGGTGGCTTAAGAGATTTATTTTCCTTTCATACAGTTTAACATGGGTGCTCACTATGTAACCAGAATGCAGGTTAAGAAATAGATTATGACTAGTTCTCTTGAAGCTATTGCTGGGCCCAACTTTTGGTTATTATTTATCACCTTCCAGATTCCTCAGTCATCATCCTTACTTCTAACGGCACAGGTTAGATAGAGTTTTTTTCTACGTCATGTAACTGGAATTGGGCTGTATGAACTCTTTTATGTCTGACTTCTTTCACATCCAATATGCTTATGAGATTTATCTATTTTGTTTTGTGTGATTGCAGAGCATTAATTTTCATTGTGTGGCTATATTGCTATTTATCCGTTATATTACTGTTGGGCATTTGGGCAATTCCCCACTTTTGCCTTTACTCTTAATACTACTATGAACACTCTACATGTCTTTCAGTGACTGCCTTCCATGCTGCTGTTGTGGCTATTTCCAAATCCAGTCCTGGCAAGATCATCACCTTGTTGAAAGAGACTCTGTCCAATATCCTGAAACTCCTTGGCCAGTAGCAGAGTCCACCCTGATGTGGCTCCTCCTGGTTTTCCCAGCTTGCCCCTTGCTGGCACCGGGTTCTGGCCTCACTGTGTTCACTAGGCTACTCTGGTCCCCATCCATCTTCCACTCTTGCTCAGGCTGGTTCTCTTCACCTGCCCTGGCCTCTTCTCCAATGTCTGCAGTGCTCTTTTCTCTTACGCTCCTAGTGAACCCCTTCTCACCTGCAAGGTCCAGCCTCTGAGAAGTCCCTCTTGGAGTTCCATGAAGTTGTTTACTTTTTCCCCTGGGTCCCCAGACGTTTGGCATCCCCTTCTAGTAAAGCACTTACCACACTAATTAGAGGTGCTTTATTCACTAGTCTGTCCCCACCCCAATCTGGGAATTTCTAAAGGACAGTCATTATGTTTTATTATTCATCTCAGTGTCCTCAGCACTTAATCTGAAGCCTGGTATGGAGTTAGATGCTCAGGAAATGTCTTTGGAATGAAAGGACGGGTAAAAGGCTTACAAATGTTTTCATTTTCCCCAGAAATTTATTTAGGAACATCTGAATAGTTGAGTCTTCTTTTAAAAGGTGGTTTACCTCCTTTTTTTTTTTTTTTCCTGGAGCTCTTTTAACATTTGTATTTTTAACTGTAATCTGTGAAAGCTGCCAAGTCTCTAAGTCCTAAAGAGTTACTTGGGACAAGGCTGGGCAGGTTTTGTAACTGCTCAGGGCCCAGTTTGATGGGGGAGGACCTGGACTTGTCCTAGGCCAGCCACATGGGGTGAGGCAGGAGCGGGAGATGGTTCTTATGGGTGCCCACACTGGGCAACACAGTGAGAGGCGGGAAGGATAAGGCAAAAATTGAAATCAGGTGGTGCCTAAAAACACAAGAGGTCTAGACTAGCAGATGGGAATCTGGAAGCAGGAGATATCTGGAAATGCAGCTGGACAGGGAGATCTAACTGCAGGGAGCAAATCTGGCCAAAGCATCTAATTTCTCCATATCTCTCTTTACCTGTGAAAAAAGGAAAATAAGAGGAATATAACCCTAGCCCTGATAGGATTGTTGTGAGGATTACATAAGTGCATGTGAACTTATTAAAACAGGGTTTGCTACTGAGTCAGCACTCAATACATGTTAGTTTTTCATATTTGTATGACTGTGGAATTAGTATTAATAGGAGGTTCAGGGACTCCAATCCCTAGAGGGCTGAGTCAAGAGGCCTGATGGACTGGAGGAAGGTAGAAGCCCATTCCATGACCGCAGTCGAGCACATGGAGCAGGATGGAGGCTTGATCTAGATCTAGGGCACAACTCAAGGATGGAGAATATGGTGGAAAGGAAGTTCTAATGAACAAAGCGAAGCAAAACAAAAGGAAAAAAGACCTTCTGTTGAAGTCTTCTTATATTTTAGGCTCAACAAATTATCCTTAGAAAAGTATCAGGTGAAAGCATAAAATTACTGTTGTATGGATGAAAGGTAGTGGGATATTGGTAATTTTACAGTTTAACCTCATCCACCACACAGTATATGCCAGCATTTTAGAGCTGATCTCTAGGGTGTCATCTATGGAGTTCCCATTTGCTAGGTGTGTGACTTTGGGCAACTTATTTACCCTTTATGCCTCAGTTTCCTCATTTGTAAAAATGGGGAAAATAATATGTTACTACTTCATTGGAGTATTGTGAGAATTAAACAAAATAATTCACAGGAGCATTGCGACAATTTAACCTATTTAGAAATGTGCGTGGCACCTAGGAAGCGCTCAATAATATTAATTATGATGATGATGATGATGATTCCAGACCCCATGAAACTGTGCCTAGTACATGATAGGCATTCGGTGAGTATGCACCAAATGACGCATGAATGAATCCATGTAGAGAGCTGTGCACATATTTTGGCTCATTTTACATCCTGAGTAAGTGTCAGCTACTATAATTATGCTTTCTCTTTAAATCTTATAGTAGTCCTTTGAGATAACTATTGTCTTTTTTATTAGGTGGAGTAAAACTAAGTTATAAAAAGGTGAAGAAACTTTCCACAGGATATACAGTAAGAAATGGGCAGAGCCAGCATTTACAACCACATTTGTCTGATTCTAGCATCACAATAGGTGCAAAGTCTGTCTTGGTCTGTTTAGACTGATATAAGAGAATGGACCAGGTTGTTTCTAAACAACAGAAATTTGTGTCTTACCATTCCGCAGTCTGGGAAGGCCAAGATCAAGGCCCTGGCAGTTCTGGGTCTGGTGAGGGCTCGTTTCCTAGTTCGCAGTTCTCAGAGTGTCCTATTATAGTGGAAGCAGCTACTGGGTTCCCTTGGGCTTGTTTTATAAGGACACTAATCCCATCAGAAGGAATTGGTTTCTTTCCAAAAGGCCCCACATTTTAGCCTCCCTCTGGGGGTTAGGATTTCAACATATGAATTTTGGGGGAACATAAACTTTTAGCCATAGCAAAGTCAGAGCTTAGAGAGGACACAGGATATTTGTTGTTTCCTATTTGTGAGCAGGACCAGCTTGAATCCCTCTTGCTTCAAACCTAGATGGGTCCCCAATTCTTTGTGCGACTGAGCCTACCAGAAGGAGTCACATGGCTCAGGAGTGTGCACAGGAGGTCAGAATGAGGCTACATTTTAAACACCTTAGGTTACAGTTGACTGTTCCATTAATTTTTTTTGATTTAATTCTGAAAAAGTAGTTTCCCAACAGTGAAAATAAAGAAGGGGGTCATTATGAGGCAGCTGCTTTTAGAAGTCCTGAACTGTGGTTGAGAGAGGCTGGGTGGTAACAGCGTGCCTGACACTGGCCAGCTCTGACACCACCTGGTCTGGAGGGTGGACGTGAGGTCCAAGCCACCCTCTGCCCAACTCTGTCTTCCTGGGCACGCAGCTTATGAGGTGATATCGCAGGCATTATGGCTGCAGCCTCATTTTACCTCACAAGGTCCTGAGGCTGTTCCTAAGGAAGACATTTTTCCTGTTCTGCTTAACATGATATTCAGTATTCCCTGAATATCCCTTCTCTCTCAAGCACTTCTTGTGCTGAATCAACAGAGCCTGTCCAGGGCACCAAGTGTACAGTGGTCCATCCCTGCACCTGCTCACACACCTCAAATCCTCAGTTGCTTTTAGTCTAGCTGTAAGTAATGTTCATTTTAGTCTGACCTCTGACTCTGGAGCTATTTCTACAGCTTCCACTCCTTGAGCTTATATTGTGTATTGGAAACAAAGTCTTAAGAGACGAGAAAGATAATTCTTCCCAAACTTTACCACGCACATAAGTCACCCTGGGTCCTGGTTGAATAGGTCTGGGGTGGAATCTGAGATTCTCCTGCATGATGTTGTTGCTGCATGGATCATGCTGTGAGTGGGAAGGGCTCTGCTCCTGAACCAGAGTCTGCGTTGTAACAAATGTGTCACATGTGCATTTAAGTTGTTCTATGCTACTGAGCCCATTTTATTTTATTTTATTTTTTATGATTATGGAATTTTCTTTTCTTTTTTTTTTTTTTAAACACAGTTGAAATTGAAAATGACTTTCAACAAATACCAGCCTCGGGAAAATTGTCTAAGATTGTAAAGAATTTGGAAAATGGGATGACATGTTGAGAGATTCTTTCCACTTGCACCAAATACATGGTGTCTTTTTTCAATACCAATTCTGCAATTCTCTGACATCAAATGGGTGCCCAGTAATTTGACTGAATTCTGATACTACCTGGAGTTAGTGTCAGGTCCTACAAGTTAAAGGTCCCAACTTTGTAAGATTCACCCCACTTCAGATGCCAGCTGCCAATGGAATACCCACATTACCCCTATTTCTTCCTGGTAAATTATAAATTTGAGGTTCTTAAGACCCCTCCCAGATTTGATGATTTACTTTAACAGCTAACAGAATACAAGGAAACACTTCACTTACTATTACTGTTCATTACAAAGGCTAAATTAGGAATAGCCAGAAAACTCAGGAAGCCAAAATTTCCATGGACTCTCTGGGTACCCTCCCTGCACCAAAAGCTCTTTCATCCTTATTATCTTGGGCTTTTTATGTAGGCATGATTAAACCCTCGATGACTGAATTCAGTCTCCATCTATTTCATCCCTTTCCAGAAGAGGGAATGGGGGCTGAAGTTCCAACCCCCTCAGTGGCTTAGTCTTTCCAGAGATCATTCCTCATACTGACACTGTCTAAGATCACCAGAAGAGTCATTTCATTAACATAAACTTCAGTGAACAAGTTTTCAGGTCAGTTTTAAGAGCTTCAGTTCAGGTCTTGTTATGGATAGCAAAAGATGTGCCTATCAATTTTATCACTCAGGAAATTCCTCAGGTTTTGGGAGCTCCATGCCAGAAACCCAGGACAAAGATCGAATGTATATTTCTCATGATACGTAAAAACAAATTTTACATATGTAAAAGCAAATTGCAGGGTGTATTATAGCGATTTCACTTTCTGCATGTTCCTTTGCTATTTCAGAAAGCACTTTCCCACCTTTTCTCTTGTTTGTTCGTCACTGACCCCTACTCAATGTGTGTGGAGTAGCGTTAGCCTAGTGGGTACATCAGTTGCACCCATGGTCAAGATAACTTGCTACATTACCATAGTTGTGAATTCATAAAGATGCACACCAGACAACTGAAATTCATACACACCCCATTCATAATAAGAAATGGCATCTTTTTTGAAAGTAAGAAGGGAGGAGATAAAGTGATGAAGTGTGAAGTTGACTGGGATTTGCTGGTCAATATCCCTCATTTGCCTGGGCTGGAACTGGAAGCAGGAAAGCCAAGAGGACTTTGGGAGCCCAGGAAAGTCCTGGCCCAGACAGAGCAGGAGAGAGCTGGCCACACCTTCACTGAGGCTTCTTCCAGAGCTGCTGAGAAATGGTTTAGGACAGAAGCCAAAAGATGTTCTTACCTTTATCTAACAGCTCTCAGTTCTGGGCATTTATTTTGGGGAAAATTTTTTTTTTAACTTTTTTTTTTTAATAGCAGCTTTTTAAAAAAATAGCAAAACAATTTCAAAATTGGAAACAAGTAAAACGTCCAAGTTACTGGAGGAATGATTACATTACAGTATTTGATGAATTATGTAGCTAGAAAAAGTACAGATTTTAGACTGAAAAAATGCCATAAAAAATAAAAATTATGTATTAACATGGAAAATGTTTGCAATTGAGGATTAAGTGAAACAGCAGATTGTAAAAATTCATGTGTTCTATAATTACGATTACTTAAACTAAGATAGCAACAGGGATGCTATAAAAATAAATTGCTTTAATGGAGTGTTAGAATTAGAGATAATTTTTCTTCCTTAAAATTTCCTTAATGTTACTGCTTTTATAATATAAAAAAGTAAGTAGTGTTAGGAACAGAAGTTTGCAGTGACTAAGCACCACTGCTGTGTCCTGTCAGTTCATGATGAGGACAAGAGCTTTAGACCAACTTTTATCAAGCTAACAATGTTGGTATTGATAACATTCATTTTCTACCTCTTTTTCTTCTGAAGGTGTCCTGTGAAAATGACTGAGAAAATTGTCATCAAATTTAAAAGTATGTCTGAGTGGGCCTGATTTAAAATATAGGCCATGTGGCATTGATGGCCTTCTCCTTGAGTCCAAGGGCTACTGCTCATGAGTCCAGGCAGTCGTAGTGTGGATCTGCTCAGCTGAACCTCAGTGAGAAATGCTATCAGCTAGACCTTACTCTGATGTGGTCAGTGTAGGCAAGTCATTTCAAATATGAGCCTAAGCCAACAGTTGCGTGACAGATACTTGAAACTATTGAGAATCTGGCTAGTTGCCCAATAATTAAAAATAT
>NW_003852409.1:12103971-12118640 GCF_000181295.1 Otolemur garnettii | reverse complement strand
CCTGTGGTCCCAGCTACTTGGGAGGCTGAGGCAGGAGACTCGCTTGAGCCCAGGAGTTGGAGGTTGCTGTGAGCTATGATGCCACGGCACTCTACCCAGGGGGACAGCTTGAGGCTCTGTCTCTAAAAAAAAAATAAAAAAAATAAGAAAAGTGTTTCCATGCTTATTAACAGTGTAGTACGTGTTGTGATCTTGTTGGTGCCAATATACAGGCAATTATGTGCCAGCTACCTAGAGGCTTACATTGCATCCAGGGGCCGCAGCAATGTCATAGCCATCAGTAGGGACTCAAGGCTGGGGTTTTGTTGTCTGGCAGCCTTCAATTAAGTTCCTGCCTTCAGTGTTCTACCACTGGTCCAATCCTACCACATGACTCCATTCCCAGAAGCCTCAACCTAAGATTCCCTCCCTTGTTACTATTACTAATTTTGTGCTGGGGAATTTTTCAGTCCCTGACTCTACTAAAAATAGAAAAAAACAGCCTGGAGTCAAGGTGGGCATCCATAGTCCCAAGCTGCAGGCTGGGCAAGAGGGTTGCTTGAGCTGAGAAGTTTAAGGTTGTTGTGAGCTATGATAATGCCATAAGTACTCTACCCAGGATGACAGAGTGAGACTGTCACACACACACACACACACAGATGAATAGATATCTGGAGATAGATTATTGATGGAAGAAATTCTTTAAAAGATGACCCAAGTGTTTAACTAGAAAGCTTACACTAAAACAACTGTATTTTTCCTTTAGTTGCTGTACAAGTAAAGGCATCTTGAAACTATTTTTAAAGGATAACACAACCTCAAAATCAAAATTTAGTACTCAAAACCTCTAAACAAACAGTTGAGATGAAATTACAGTAATATGTTTACCAGAGGATGATTTGGGGCCAACTTTTGCAGGAGAGCTGGGTGCCATCATGACTGACAGTCATGGCACTCCCCCATGGTTCTCAGAGGTGTGACCAGATGGACGGGGTGGCCCATCTCAGTACCTGCTCCTTTTTCAACCTCATCCTCTCTCCTCCCCTCCTCTGATGCCTGGCTGACACGCACATTTGATTTGGAAGGTATAGCTTAACTCTGGATCTAGAGTAGAGAAAACTTGACTAACTTTCCAAGGTTACATGGCTGGAAAGTGGCTGGATCAGGACAGACCCCACTTTGTCTGACTCCAAAACCCGTGGTTTTAAGCTCTGTGCTTTAGGGTTTCCTATTTCAACTTTAAGTCGCCTTCCCATGGATTTCTGTGTAACTCTTATCCTTTTTCTTCCTCTAGGATAGAGGAACATACTCCAACCCCTGCAGGAAGGAGTGGGCAAAGCCCACTGCCAGCATAATTCATTTCTTTCTCTTTCTGACTCCTAATGGAAGTGAAAATAGAGAAGAAAACATTGGATGTTATGTCACTAAATATGATATGAAATCTCAACTAATGGCTCTCAAACAGTTTCCTAGAATTGTCAACTTGAAGTTCCCTTCCTGGCAGGCACTCCCATGGGTGACACTTCTCCCTGACCTGTTCCAGAAAGGCAGACCCAACTGTTCCTGCCTAAACTCGTCCTGGGTAATAGAAGAACTTTGACAATCACTTGATTGAGAAAGTCCAGCATAGTGCTTAAAATTGATGCCTTTAGTATCCTCTAGACTTGCCTTAGAATCTCTGTTCCCCAGGTATGTTACACTGGCTAGGTTATGTAGCCTTTCTGACTCAGTTTCCTCATCTGTGAAGTAAGGGAAAATACCTCAGGGGATTGGCTTGAGACTAGTGAGATAGACTGTGGGAAATCAGAGATGTTGTGGAGCTAGAATAAGGCCTCAAAGCCTATAAGTGGCAGACCCAGGATTTGAGCCCTCTTGGTTTCATAACCACTTAGCTATGCAATGTGATAAAGTCTATAGTGATTCAATGGTCAATGCATGGGCCAGAGGGAGGATACAGGAAGGATGTGGTCAAGAGGAAAAGAATTGGGGAAAATTTTACAGGAGCCGTAACATCCAAGCTGCAGGCCATAAGAGCTAACCAAAGAAAGAGAGGACTTGTGGTGGTGGACAGGATGGGTACTGAGTGATGAGGGTGGAGTGGCAGAAGGAACAGGATGTACGAAGGCCAGGAGGCAAGAGAGAACGTGGCACATTTGGGTTGCAAATCACGGTTGGCTAATGGGTATGACAGGAACTGCTGAGCAGGCACTTTCTGTGCCTGGCTGTCCCACTGAGTAGCTCGTCCTTTGAGTGCAGCCTTCTGAGCCTTGGGGTGCATGACCATGTGGCCATCTACTGTGGCCTTGTGTGATTGGCTCAACTCAGTTACAAGCTTCCTGAAGGCAAGACCCAGACTTTAGGCCTGATTCCATCACAGACACACTAGCAGTGCTTACTACTATAAATTTATCTGTGAATAACCTGGTTTCTCTAAGTACCCAAGGATATGGGGTGGTGGCCAGAATTTATTTTTATCCCTGGGGAAGGCCAATGCCTACCAGGAAGGGAACTTCAAGTTGACAATTCTAGGAAACTGAGAGCCATTGTGTGGAAGTTGCCCACTATGGACGGTCTGCATGGTCACACAGCAGATAGCTGGTAGGCAGTGCCCAGAACTGGAGGCCAATTCTGAGAAGAGGACTTGCTTTCTCTGGGCTGAGCAGATATGACTATTGTGGGCCAGTGTAGATAGTGACTGTGTAAATGAAACTCTGTCAAGAACATCATTATTCAGGCCACCAGGGAAATGATCACTGTTTTTTTCTCATTAGAACCAGGACCCTCAGAGTGGCCTGATATAAACATTACGCCGTTCATATTCAAATCTGTAACCTTAAGCACTTTTTTTTTTCTTAAAGAGAAAACATGTGGGCTAATGATTTTGTTCTACTCAATAGGCATCAATTTTCTCATTGCCACTTTTAGGATAGCAGAATTTTTTTTTTCCTGCTATGAAATATATAACAAAATGGAGGCATGACAGTAGGCCCCCAGGGGGTAGAGCCAGCCCACAATCAAGGCATAAACCCAAAGCTGGGAGGCCTTCTGAGGTGACCCTGCTCTTTGTTTGTATTTACTGAAAGTTCGGTTTTGTGGTAAATGTGCATGAAGGATGCCATGACTTTAAAAGCCTCTGCTGCATATTTTTAGAGATGTTCTTAAAATGCTCTCCTTGGCTCTTGAACGGAGGGTGGTTATAACTTTGTGGTGATGGTGGTAATCATTTGCATGGCTTAGATTTTTTTTTTTTTTACTTTTTATTTGGAACAATTTCAAACTTACAGAGAAAATTTACAAAAATAGAGCAAAGGAGGGCATTTTATACCCTCCCTTATAGCCTATATTCACTTTCAGCTGTTGTTAACATTTTGCCCTATTTATTCTATTTTTTCTCACAAAATTGTGAGTTGCACATTATGTTCACTTACCTCTAAATATTTCAGTGTCCAATTTCCTAGCTATAGGTATCAATCTTGCTAAGTTTAACAGCAACACAATACTTCTATACAATTTGTGGTTGATCATCCACTTATCAATTGATGTGATAATGTCCTCATAATATTTCTTCCTCTAGCACAGCCCTGCCTAGTTATGCATTTAGTTGTAATATCTGTTTATTCTCTATCTTAGTGTGTTCAGGCTGCTGTAACAGAATACCATAGCCTGGGAGACTTATAAACAATGGAAATTTATTTTTCACAGTTCTGGAGGCTGAGAAGTCCAAGATCAAGGTGCTGGCAGATTTGGTGTCTGGTTTGGGTTTGCTTCCTAGTTTATGGGTGGTGTCTTCTCTTTGCTTCCTCACATAGTGGAAGGGGAAAGGGAACTTTCTGGGTTTCTAAATCTGCCCTAGTGACCTAATTATCTCCTGAAGTTTCCATATCCTAGTACCATTACATTCAGATTTTAATTTATGAATTTTAGGGGACATGAATATTCAGTGTATAGCAGTCTCCCTTCATCAGGAACAGTTCCTCAATCTTCATCTTCTGTGACATTGATATCGTTGGAGAATACAATCCCTTTCTCCTTTTGGGATTGAAATGCTCCTTATTCATTCTGGGTGCGTCTGATGTTCCCCCTGGTTAGATTCAGCTTATTCATTTTCTACTGAATGCAGGATTTTAAAGTAAGACAGATTCTTTGGGACAGAAGTAATCTAATGAACTTCCCAGTCCAAAATAAAACACCTGCATGAGTTTGTACCATCAGTCCAGAGCTTGAGTTATGAGCTCTACCCTGACTTTGACTCCCTGGGCAAGTCACCCTCCTGGGGCTCAGTCCCTCATTTATAAAAGGAAGAAATTGAGTTAGATGATCTTTAATCATCCTCTGGATTGAACTATCCATGCTTTTTTATGAATCCATACAAAATGCTTGTGTTCCAAGGCAGATATATACTTATTAAGAGCTAAAACAACAATAGTAACTTTCTTAGTTGCCTAGATCTTTGGATAACTTGATTTAGATTTGCAAAAAACGCTGAAATTTGAAATTAGCAAAATCCATTGTATTTTGATTAGTCAGAGGGAAGATTATGCCTTTGCTGGGACACAGAATTCAGTATATTTCATGCAGATAACTTGATACATTGACAGTGAGATTCCAAGATGCTCACATATTTCAAAACATATACTGAAGTTCTAAAGACTTATTTTCTGGCTGATAACACGTTTCTTGTAATAACATGCATTTAGGGTATCTTCCAAATACCCAAAGGCAGGCCTGGCTTTAGGGAACACATGTGCATTTCATTGCAGTAACCCACTTTCGTGCTTAATTAAATTTCATTTGGCAGAAGCGGCGATATAAATTTGATGTACTACTATCACGTGGCATTACCGATTCGTCAGTCAGGCTTCTGCCCTGGGCATCCCTGGTACAAAGCATTCTGTGGCAGAAAGAAGGAGTCTGTGAAGCTGCCAAAAGACAGCCGTTCATTCTTCAGGGCAGCCCTCAAGACCTAGAAGGAGGAATGTGAATGCTTACAAGAGGTGCAGGCTCGTGGGGCTTCTAAAGGCTACTCAAGTTTTCCTGGCCTGGTACGTTCTTCGTTCAATAATTATAAGTGATGAAAGGGCCTTTCCAACCATCCTTGGACACTCACCTGGGCTCTCAGATGTTTGTGTTGGGCATAGTGTTAACGTAGAAGTACATAGTTACCTGGCAGTTTACAAAGCATTTGTGTTTATATTCCATGGGAGGTGGCTTGGAGAAAAGCAGGAGAAAGCAACTTGGAGACAGAGAACTGGAGTTTAAAATCTGAACTTAATCCTTGCTAATAATATGTCCTCGTCAAGTTATCAGCTTCTTTGGGCTGGTTTCATCTGTAAAATGGGATTTATAGTTTTGATTTATGGGGTGGTTGTGAGGATTAATAAAGATAAGATAGATAGGTAAGCTGGCTGGCACAGAATTGGTATTTAACGTATACTTCTTTCTCTTTTTTTTCTGTCTTCTGAAGTAGGTAGGTAGGGCAAGCATTGCCACATTTTATATGGGAGAAAATGGTGATTCATAGAGTTTAAGTTCACTCAAACGGTGAAAGTCTCTGGATGGATTTGAACTTGTGACTTTTCACTAGCCCATGAATGTTTCTCTTTCCCTTGGAAACTGGTCTTCTGGAAGTTGACCATTATATCACTGAACAGATTTCAGCAAGGATTGGACAAGGATGTGTTTTTTAATAAACTTAAAAAAAATTAGAATAGAGTTACAGAAAAGTTACAGAAAGATGGTACAGAGAGTTCCTATATATTCATCCAGTTCCCTTGATTATTAACATAATACATTATGATGGTGCAACTAAGAAAGTGACATTAATACATTAACTAACAATTACTAGATTACTATAAACTGAACTCCATGCTTTATTTGGATTTTACTAGCTTTCCCTAATATCTTTGTTCTGCTCCTAGATGCCATGGAGGATCCCACATTACTTAGTTGTCATGTCTCCTTAGCCATCTCTGGTCTGTGACAGCTTCTCAGATTTTCCTTGTTATTGACGCCATGGACAGCTGTAAGGAGCACCAGTCAGCTAGCACTTTCATCATTTGGGTTTGTTGGATGCTTTTCTCATGGTTAGAGTGATATTATGGGCTTTAGAGAAAAAGAACGCCAAGGTAAAAGGCCATTCTCATTACACCACTTCTGGGATACATGTAATCAATGTATTACAACTAATATAATATTAATCTTGACCACGTAAACAAGGGAGTATTTGCCAAGGTTCCTCACTATAAATTGCACCCCACTCTTTATATCCTTTACTCTTTAACTACTTATACTGTGTTTCCCTGAAAATAAGACACTGTCTTATATTTATTTTATCTCAAGAAGACATACTAGGGCTTATTTTCAGGGAATGTCTTTCTCTGTGCTGAAATGCATGGCATGGCATTACTAGGTCTTATTATTGGGGTAGGGCTTATATTTAACAAATGCATAGAAATCCTGCTAGGGCTTATTTTTGGGGTAGGTCTTATTTTCAGCACAGCCCATACTCAAGGGCTGGGGGAAAGTTAAGCTCCACCCCTCAGAGAATGTTTTCAGTTGGGTTATTTTGGTTATTTTGTCATACCATTAGATAATCTTTTAATAATTCATTTTCAATTTCTAACACATCTGAATAGCATTTCCTGGTACCTCAAATTAGATACCAGTTAGCTTTGCTAATTCACCCAGCACAGTCTTCAGAGAATAAGACAACTTTACAAAGGAAGGTCGAGTTGCTGAAAATTCCCATGTCTATGTATTTTACTTAGACAATGCACATAGTATTCCATACCATGAATTTCACTCTGTGTTATATATGTTAATCATATATAACATGTGGGTGCTTATCATCTATGATGACAAATGCATTGTTCCAGGTGGCTTTAGGAAACTTTTAGCATTAATATTAATGATAATGTCTTTCATTTTAAAAATTATTGCTTCCAATATTACAATCATCACCTTAGATGATGCAGGGGGCTATTTTGATATGAATTATGCATTTTTTCATTTCTTGTAGTACGTTCCTTTCAGATACTACTTAGTCAACAGCAGTAGTTTTCTATGCTTAGTGTCAAGAAATTGTCAAACTGTCATCAAATTCTTGGTCTTAGAGCTCAAGCAGCATTAGCAACATTTGTGAATCAGTAGCAGAGAGATGTCTTGAAAATTGTGACTTTCAATTGCAAAAGATTAGAGCTAGAGAGAAAAAAGAAGTGTCACGTTTTTGTTTGTTTTCATCCTAGGAGTGGCTTAAAATATGACTAAAGCCTGGGGGATTCAATGCATTAAATTTACATCAAATATATAATGAATTGGGAAGAATGATTGTTTTTCTGCTCAAAAGAAAAGAAATTTTTGATCAAGAAATAGAAAAAAAATGATATGAAAAGACCAAACTGTCTTGTCATGGGTAGAATCATGAGAAGGAGTCTAGTGTCCCATTCCATTGATTGAATTATTTGTGGAAAGTAGAGCGGCATTGGGGGGTAATTGTTATAGAATACCTCATTTTGATGATTCCCAGACGATTAGTTGGGAATTCCAGAGCAAAAGGATACACTGCTTTGCTTCTCAGGGTGAAATCTGGAAATTGCAAAACTCATGGGGATATTTGGCATTCAAGCCAACAACTGAGAAGTTGAGTATCAATGTCTGGGTGGCAGGAGCTGAGGGTGTCCTTGTAATGAAGCATGCCATCCAGGGTGATGGAGGAAGCAGCTGAGTGCTCTTGAGTCCACTCTTAAAGTAAGGGTATGTAGCTCAGAGCCCACCAGCTACCCTGAAGGGACTTTGTGGTGTAGAAAGGAGGATACAAAACAATGTTGAATAGAAGTGTGATAGGGGAGAGACATCTTTGCCTTGCTTCTTGTTGTAGAGGAAAACTATTCAGACTTTCACTACCAAGTATGACATCACCTGTGTGTTTTTCATAGACGTCCATTATCACGTTGAGGAAGATTCTTTTTGTCCTAGTTTGCTACGAATTTTACAGAAGTAGATATTGGATTGTTTTCATTTTCTCCCTATCACATTTATCATGGTAATCATCTGGATTCTTTTTCAGCCTCTTTGTGTGGTATACTGGGTTGAATAGATAAAACTATTTCTTGGTTATGAAATCATTTCCTATTCTAAAGTCTAAATTATATTCATGTATATTTACTACAAAGTTTTATTTTTAACATATAAATCCTTAATATAATGGAAGTTGATATTTATATATTGTGTTAGGCAGAAATCCAATTCCATCTTTTCCCATATTGTACTGGGTCAAACAGTGTCCCCTCAAAACTCATGTCTACCTGAAACCTCATTTGGAAATGTCTTTACAGATGTGATAGTTAAGTTGAGGTCGTAGGAGACCATCCTAATAAAATGACCGATGTTCTTATAAAGAAACAAAAACAGGCAATAGAATGCCATGGAAAGACAGAGGCAGAGATTGAAGTGATGCTGCCACAAACCAGGGAGCATCAAGGATTGCTGGTAGACAACAGAAGCTAGGAGAGACCCATGGAATAGATTCTCCTTCAGAATCTCAGAACGAAACCAACCCTGCTAACACTTTGATATTGGACATCTAGCCTCTAGAACTGTAAGACAATAAATTTCTATTGTTTTAGGTCACCTTATTTGCAATGCCTTACTATAACAGACCTAAGAAACTAATATATGTGATCAATCATATGGACTGATTTTTTTAAATGTTAAGTTTAAAACCATGCACCCTTATAGCTGTTCCTCTACATATGTCTTTTTCCCCTAGCTGCTTATAATTTTTTTTTCTAATTTTCAGAAATTTGATTTTATGATCAATCGTATAGACTGATTCTTTTCAAATGTTAAATTTAAAACCGTGTAACCTTATAGTTGTTCCTGTATATATAATATATCTTTTTCCTCTAGCTGCTTACAAATTTTTTTTCTTATTTTGAGAAATTTGATTTTATGGTATGCCTTGGTGTAGTCTTCTTCATGGTTTTTGTACTTGGGTTTCATAATGATTCTTGAATATATGTTGGCTTATAGTTGCCATCAAATATGACCACATTTTAGCTATTATTTCTTCAAATATTTCTGCTCTTTCTCTGCTAGATGTTATCTCTTCTTTGCTAGATACTCCAGTTACTCGTATATTCGGCCACTTGAAATTGTCCCATAACTTACTGATTTGGTTCCAGCCTTTTATCTCTTTATGTCTCACTTTGAATTTCTGTTGCTTTATCTTCAAGTTCACTAACATTTTCCTCTGCAGTATCTAATCTGCTACTGATCCTATGCAGTGTATTTTTTATTTCAGACATTGTAGTCTTCATCTTTATGAGTTCACGTTGGGAGCTTATGTACCTTTCCATGTCCCCACATAAAATGCTCAGTCTTTCTTTAGCTTCTTCAACTTATGAAATACAATAACAATAATTGTTAAATGATATCACTGTCTACTAATTCTATCATTAGTGTTTAATGGGTCAGTTTTGATTAACTCACTTTTCTCTTATCATTATTTGTATTTTTTTTCTGCCTTCCAATCTTTGTTTTATTTGGTGTCAGACTGTGAATTTCACCTTGTTGGGTGCTAGATATTTTTGTATTCCTAAGAATATTTTTGAGCTTTGTTCTGAGATGTGGGTAAGTTGTCTGGCCTTTTGTGTCTGGCTTGTAAACTTTGTTAGGTGGTATAGAGTAGCTTTTAGTCTGGAACTAATTTTTCCCCACTACTGAGTACTTGGATATTTTCATGGTCTGCTTCTAGGTGAGACTGTGCAGGACAGGGCTATGTTATACTAACCATTTGATCTTTGAATCTTAGCCCAGTTTCTGGGTCCCAAGTTGGGATCCATAAATTCTTGATAATAAAAGCTAAAACTTTTGTTTGCTCTGGAAATGTTTTCATAGTTCATTTCTATCATCCTCAACTGGAATCAGTATTCTGATTTTTGTCTTACCAAGAATAGATCCCAGTTCCTAGGTAAAACCTTTGAACAACCCTGAGCTTCCCAAAAGATTTCCTCCAGTGCCCCAAAGATTTCCTCCAATGGTATTTAATCAATCTCTGAATTGATACCCCATTGATTCTGCATGTGTTTAGTCCCCAGATTGAACTTAATAGAATCTTCTGTAATAGTGGCCTTATTGAAATGCCAAAAAGTCACTCAAATAAAATTTATGAATTATTCATGAGGTTTAAAAAGAACTACTATTTTCCTATACTTCAGTAGGGTATATTCAGACATTCTCTTCTCTGTGAAGCCTTCCTTGATCTTCCTGTTTCTTTTATTTTTTATGCTTTTAGACCTTTCTGAACATATCTATTATAGTATCTGTAAGATGCATTCACAGGTTAAAGACTATATGCATAAGATAGCTACCTGAGTAGGTTGGAGGTGTCCCTTTGGTATGTCTTGACACCTGTTGTACTATAAACCCAGATCTTATGTCAAATTTTGATCAATATGTATACTTAATTTTGTTTCAACTGAGAATATATACTCTCAGAAAAATGGTACAGAGAAAAATCAAGCAGCATCAAAACATGGCTTTGAATTAGTTAAAACATACATAGTGATTTATTTCATAGGTATACAAGAGAGGGCAATCAGAAAAGTAAAAATGCTCAAGGAGTGCTAGAGGGTAACTAAGTGAAAAAGACAATAACTATGTCTGTAATTTAGTGCCAGTAGAGTACCACCAAAATTTGCCACCAAAATGTATTTGTGCAAAAACTATATATTAGTGTGGGTAATAGGTATTATAATGAAGGACATACCCTTTAAGGACAGAGACTTTGAATAATTTGTTTTTTCAATTCTTTATAAAACTTAGACAAGTGCCTTGAACAAAATGAATACTCATTTGATGCATGTTTTTATTCGTAGGGTAAGTAAGCATGAGACATAGACTTCCACTTTTTAAACTTCACAATCCAATGGTGTAGACAGACTGAAAATCTGATAATGACTTTTTAGTGTAGTCAGTGTTCTTAAGAAAATAAAAAAGACATTACTAGCTTTACCTGGAAAGGTCTCAATGGCTTCCTAGGGTATGGATGGATCCTCTGTACCAGGTCTTCAATGTGCTTAAGAGATCACAATGTAGAGAAGAGGTAGGAGAGTAATCCTTGCAAAGTAATATCTTATCTTGTTGTGAAATGATGAATTAAGTATTGTTGGTGGAGAGAACATATGGTTTAGGGGGTGGAGGAGACATCAAGTTGGTAGATTGGGACCAGATTTCCAAGCACCTAGGTGTTATGTTGAAAAGTCTGTACTTTATTCTGTAGGTTTAAAGTAATATCAAGGGTTTTCAGCAAGGGAGTGACAGGAAGAGGTTTATATTCTAGAAAGATCTCTCTGAGATGATGCTTCAGAAGTAGGAGGGAAGACTCTTGCAACAGTCAGGAGACTCTTGCAACAGTCTCAGTTAGAGATGATGTGGGTGTGAATTCACCATAAACTAAGTTGGTTGTATTTATTTACCATCTTGTTTGCTTTGTAAAATGCCTCCGTCATATTATATATCATAAATACAATCAAAGTACACAGTTCTGAATGATAAATAATCTGGCTTTCTTAGATCAATACAGAAGGACATCAGTGAGGACAATTAAGAAGTGTTTACTTGAGATGCAAAGCAGGGGAGTGTCTGGGAAATGAGGGGGGCTCTGTGATGTTCTTCTCAGGAATCCAGACTGCAGTACTCCTGAACAGCAAGAACTGGTGCCCGTCAGAAGTACAAGTCCATATTTGCATGTCCTTTTGCTTCCTGATCCCCATTCCTCTTGTTGATTCTACCATCTGCAACATGCACAGACGCAAAAAGCTAACCTGAGGAATTATCTAATAGTGTAGTCATGCTTTTAGCTACCCACATTAACTTTATTTGACAAACCGTCAAAGTACAGAAACAAAGAGAGATCTTTATGTTACAGGTTTAAATGTTAAATCCTGTCATAAACTGTTCGGTTATACTTCATAGAAAGAAAAATATATTTGTTGAACAAAGGAGTCAAGTTAAAACAAGAAAAAGAGCATGTTCTGTTCTTTGGTAAATGTGGCTCTGCCAAGTATAGAAGTTCCAAGTGTTCAAGGCCATATAAAAGACTGATGTCTTAAAAGGCAAGGAGCTATAGACAAAAGAAAATTCATGGAAGTGATGGAGATCAGAAGGTGGTGTAGTGGGTGATTGTGGAACATGAATTAAAGAACACTTAGCATTGGTTCTCTTTTGGGTGGAACAGGTGGTTTGGTGGTATGGTTGTTGTTTTTAATCCTCTCCACATGTGGCAGAGACAGGAATAGCAAGAGGCATCAAAACAGTAAAGAGATCCCCACCTGAGGTGGGAGAGCTAAGTTTAGGGTCCAGCCTCCTACCCTAAGTCCCGTAAGTCACTTCAGCTACCTGGGGGTTATTTTCTCCACCAGTAAAAATCATCTCTAAGTTCCTTTTCACTCTGACAAATCTTTTACTCCATGATGACTCATTGTGAAGACTTACCAACAGCCTATATATAGCAGTAGGGCTCAGCTTCTTTGTTTGTAAAACAGGGGTAATATGACCTACGTAACAAACATGGCTTGAGGATCAAGTAAGATGATGTATGAATGAAATTTAGCACAGAACTTGTCAAATTGTAGATTCTCAGTAAATCCAAGTGTCCTTTATTAGGTTTCTCATCCATTAAAAATGTTTACTGGTATTTACTATAAGCCATGTAGGAGGAAGGTCTAGAATAGCAAATAGATTAGATAAATTTTCTGCCTTCATGGAGCTTGCGGAAAAAAAAAAAAAAGAAAAAAACCAAACTAATGAATAGACAGGAACACAGAATTTCTTCCCTCTCTTCCTTCCTTCCTTCCTCCTTCTTTCTACCCATCTGCTCTCAGTGACTGCTTCAGATCCTGGCTGAATGCTAACCCTAGGAGTAAAAGACTGAGGACCAGAAGGACTAGTTTGTGAGACTCTGAATGCTTTTGTTCAGTGGTTACCCCTGGATCATTCTTTATCAGTGGGCCTGGGAAAGTGTGTGGACAAATGAGGACAAATTGTGAAAAGAGTAGGAGCAGAGTTAATCAAGGTAACTGAATGTCAGGGCAGAGCTTTAGGAGTTCCTGAGTCTAAGAATGTTGGCAACACAGTATTGGGAAACACCTGGGAAGTGTATAAAGAAAACCAAAAGATGTATAACTGCACAATCAGTGTATATCTGTTCAACACCATTTTGGGCAGGCATGAATAATACATAATTTCCACTCTCAAGGAGCTCACATTTTTCTAAGGGAGGCAAACAGGAGTCTCAATATACTGTGCTGAGTGCTTTTATAAATGTATAAACCCAGGAAGCTTTACAATGTAAAGCAAGATATTTTGAACCCATCATTTTGATGTTGCCATTTTTATCTTAGGTAAAATGAAAAATTCTTTTCAAATTAAACTACCTCATAAATATTAGTTTTATTTTTAGGTAATAAAATCATAACTAAATATTGTGGGTAGAGATAATTAGCCAGCACAAAGTAATATTGATAACAACAAATTTACATATATTTAAGCTTATCATTGATTAAAAATTGACAAAAGATTAAATTACCTTAATGAGATTTTTATCTGCTTAATTTTTTTCAGATTAAAAAAATTAAGTTGATATAAATAACAAAAAAATCCTAATGTTGGTTTTAATTTGTAAAATTTAATACAAGGGAGAAAAACCCTGTTAAGTTAAAAAGATATCTTTATTGTGATGTATGTGGAAAAGACCCTGAATGGAGGAAAAAGTATCCAGTGTACTCACTACTGTGAAACCAACTTATATTTAATCACACTTATGAAAGATAGAACACAACTATAGCCCAAGATGAAGGAGAGAAATGAAGTGGGAAGGGAGTGGAGAGGAGAGGTTTGATAGAGGGACCACACCTATGGAGCATATTGCAAGGGTACAAGTCAAATCTGTCAAGTGTAGAACATAAATTTCTTAACATGATAATCAAGTAAATGAGGTGAAAGCTATGTTGATTGGTTTGATGTATCCACATCAGATTGTATAAAAAAGTCAATATATTGTACCCCACATATGCATAAATGTATTCATGATCTATGTGTATATGACTTAATAAAAAAATAAAATTAACCACAAAAAAGAAATAAATATTAAAATTGAAAAATCAGGTACACTGTGATATAAAGAATATTAATCAAGGAATTCAAATGGTATAGTGGTCTGCTTATATAAAGTCCATTCTTTTTTTTCTTTGCATATTTTATTTATTTATTTATTTTTATTTCTTGTAGCATAACTATGTACATTAATGCAATCATGGGGTACAGTGTGCTGTTTTCATATACATCTTGAAATACTCTCATCAAACTGGTTAACATCACCTTCATGTCATTTTCTTAGTTATTGAGTCAAGACATTCATACTCTGCTTTTAGAAAGATTTACCTGTACCCTTGTAAGATTAACTATAGAGGTGACCCCACCAATCACCCTCCCTCCCCCATACACCCCTCACCTCCCCTCTCCCACCCCCTTCCCATATTCTGAGGCTATAATTAAGTTACGATATTCCTATAAAAACTATGAATTAGTTTCAAAATAGGGCTGTGTACATTGGATACTTTTTCTTCCATTCTTGAGATACTTTGCTAAGAAGGACATTTTCTAATTCCATCCATATAAACATGAAGGAG
>NW_003852409.1:12045168-12103808 GCF_000181295.1 Otolemur garnettii | reverse complement strand
AATTTTTGGTCTTCTGGATATATACCTAATAAAGGAATTGCAGGATCAAATGGCAGGTCTATTTTTAGTTCTCTCAGTGTTCTCCAGATGTCTTTCCAAAAGGAACGAATTAATTTGCATTCCCACCAGCAGTGTAGAAGTGTTCCCTTTCCTCCACATCCATGCCAGCATCTCTGGTTTTGGGATTTTGTGATATGGGCTAATCTTGCTGGGGTTAGGTGGTACCTCAAAGTTGTTTTGATTTGTATTTCTCTGATGATTAAGGATGGAGAACATTTTTTCATATATCTGTAGGCTGTGCGCCTCTCTTCTTTAGAGAAATTTCTATTCAAGTCCCTTGCCCACCCTGAGATGGGATCGCTTGTTTTTTTCTTGCTAATACGTTTGAGTTCTCTGTCGATTCTGGTTATTAACCCTTTGACGGAGATATAACTAGCAAATATCTTCTCCCATTCTGAGGGCTGTCTACCTACTTTATTTACTGTTTTCTTGGCTGTGCAGAAACTTTTTAGTTTGATCAGGTCCCAAAAGTGTATTTTTGACATTGCTTCAATTGCCCGAGGGGTCCTCCTCATAAAATTTTTGCCAAAGCTGATTTCTTCAAGTGTTTTCCCTATGCTTTCTTCTAGTCTTTTCATAGTTTCATGTCTTAAGTTTAAATGTTTAATCCAGTGAGAGTCTATCTTACTTAATGGTGAAAGGTGTGGGTCTAGTTTCAGTCTTCTACAGGACGCCATCCAGTTAGCCCCGTACCATTTGTTAAATAGGGAATCTTTTCCCTACTCAATATTTTTAATTGGCTTGTCAAAAATTAGATAACGGTAGGTGGCTGGATTCATCTCTTGGCTCTCTGTTCTGTTCCATACATCTACCTCTCTGTTTTTGTGCCAGTACTATGCTGTTTTGATCACTATCACTTTATAGTATAGTATGAGGTCTGGTAATGTAATTCCTCCTATAAAGTCCATTCTTGATGAAAATTCGTCAGTGTTGGAGGCCATTAAAGGTGAGCTTTGTGAGTCACAGAGTAGAACAAAATGGGAAAGGTGGGTAACAGATCTGGAGAGGAAACAAAATATCTGGTATGTGCTTCATCTCTCTAAATTGCCAACAAAAGCTCTTTATGCACATAATATCCAATTTATTTTTGTGGATCCCAGAGCAATGAATAGCACATTGTATATTATTGTTACTTGGTGAAAGTTTGCTGATAAAGAATGGATGAACAAATTAAAATAAAAAGGATAATAAGCCACTGACCCTCGCAGTACCACTAATCCACCTTTAGACAGTAATACCTCCTATCACTTTGGTGACAATCCATTTTTACGTTATTGTTACCATCAGAGTGTGATTTTCCTAAAGGTAGAGACTAAGTCTTTTAAATGTCTGTTTATTTACAGTGCCGTGAAACTTAGCAGGCATTCAGACAATGTTTACTAAATGAGTGAATGACAACATTTAATATTAAGGGTCATGTTCCTTAGTCCAAGAAAACCAACATGCTTCCCTCATATTTCATTTTCATCAGAATAGAAGTTCAGATGAGAGCCAGGGTGCATGACTTTGGGGCTTCTGATTCTCTGTAGAATCAGAGTCTGATTAGGAAATGTGAAGACTATTTAGAGGAAAATATAAAATAACAAGATGTCCACTGAGGGCCCTCCCTAGAGCTGGTTTCTACTCCACTACTTCCCTAGAGACCCCTGGCTCAGTCTTCTTTCTTCATCTTAGCAAAGCTTTTGGCCCCAGCCATGACAGCAGCTTGGAGGCAGATAGGAACATTATCTCATGAAGTAATTTAGATATGATTTTTAAAATAAATCTCATCTTGGCAGAAACTGTATAAAAGCTTGGCTTTAACCCGTTATTTTGACATTGCAGCAAATAATAGGCTAAGAACTGAAAAACTGTAGAAGCTTGGGAAGAAAGAATTTAGGTGGCAATTTGCATACAAGCCACTTATTGTAAGAAAAAGAGTACTCAAAGGAGTGAAGTACATTAGTTAGTGTAGAGTCCTCATTTTTCATAAAATTGTGGGGAAAACCCATAATGAATTATTCTTTGCTTGAATATCCAGAAAGCATAGCCACTTGAAATTTCACAATGATCAAATATGTAACCAAAAATCATGGGGCATGCTTAATATTGTGCCAGAGGTTTTAAGGGTCCAGTGTGGTTTATTATTACAAGGGGCTACAGGGTGTCTGCAGATATGACCACTGGAAAAGGTAGTACTGTAAGAGATGGAAGATAGAGGCTCTAGCTTTGTTATTACACAGACAAGATATTGTATGAATATAGGCAAGTTATTTGACTGCCCTAAGCCTGTTTCCTCATCTTTTAAAGGGTGCTTGAATGAGGAAAGGTATGTAGGGTACCTGGTGTCGGCCCAGCTGCACAGCAAATGCCCTCTAAACTGTAGTCAGAATAGAGGCCCATAGGTAGGAAGTGACTAAGTCCAGTTCAAGCACACTTAGGTCTACTTTTCAATCCAACATAATTTCTTGAAAAAAATAATCGAACTAACCATTTTAAAGTAAACAATTCAATGGCATTTAGTACATTCACAGAGTTGTGCAACTACCCCTACCTCTTCATCCTCTTCTCCCCCCACCTCCTGGCAACTTGCCTAAGAACACACATTTCCTAAGTAGGAGAGCTGCACCCATGTCTGAGTCCCTTGGTGTGAAAACTCCGTCTTCCTTCTGTCTCTATGGAGTTATCTATTCCAGATATTTCATATAAATGGAGTCATGTATCAAGTGACCTTTGTGTATCTGGCTTCTTTAACTTAACATAATGCTTTGGAGGTATCTTTTTAAAAATCTAGCAATCTACTTATTTTAATTGTTCAGGCAAAGCTTGCATGCAATAAAATGTCCAGATTTTAAGTACAGAGCTTGAAAGAGTTATAACAAATGTACCTGTGCAATCACCACTCTGATAGAAATATAGAATATTTCCATAACCTCAAAAATATTCTTTACAAAATGAATTTAATTCCAAGCATTTAATGTTTTTGATGGTACTGTACATAGTATTCTTTTTAAAGTTTTATTTTCTAATTGTTTATTGTTGGTATATAGCCACATAAATATACTTTTGTATATCAACCTTATATCCTGCAACTTTGATAAATTCACTTCTTTGTTTTAGTAGCTTTTTGGAGGTAGGGGGGAAGGAGAGATTTCCTAATATTTTCTATGTAAACAATTATGCCTTCTATATAATTGAATAAAAGGTAGAGATATTTATTCTGAACAAAAAACACTTTTACTTATTTCACCCCCAATTTGAAGGATTTTTGCTTCTTTTCTTGTCTTATTGCTGTGGTTAGGACACTCAGTACAATGTTAAGTAGAAGCGTGAGTATGGACAGTCTGCCACAATGAGTCTATGAATGACACCCTAACAGGATATTGGCCACACTAACAGGATAAGGGAGGTAAAAGGGAGCAGAAAAAGGGACAGAGATGGAGGTGCTACAGAGTAAAATACACACCATGGTGACTCCCACCAACAGAGAGAGAAGACAACCCCTGGCTTTTATGTTTCTAAACGCACCCCAGAACATGCTGGTGGTATGACCTAAGGTGGCCTTGGATTCTCAAAAGGTTTTTTTGAGAAATTGTTAGGCATTTAATCTCTGCTTCCTAATTGTGTGCTTTTTAGCTATAAAATCATTACGAACACAGTTTAAGAACATTTGCTACCCAGGAATTGTGATTTTTACTGTGTCATGGGAGCTACCGTTGAATAGTATGAACTGATGGAATGTGGTGAAATAAAATCCACTCAAAGACTGGAGCTTTTTAATGAGCTAGGGATCATCAAATTTTTCACTCCTGGGACTTAATTTTTCTTTGATTTTAAAACAACCTCAAATTTATAGCTTTCATATGAAAGCTATAACCCAATTGTAGCCCAAGAATATGGGGAGGGGAGAGGGGAGGATGGATGGAGAGAGGGTAATTGGTGGGACCACACCTACAGTGCATCTTACAAGGGTTCATGTGAAACTTACTAAATGTAGAATATAAATGTCTTAACACAATAACTAAGAAAATGTCATGAAGGCTGTGTTAACCAGTTTGATGAAAATATTTCAAATTGTGTATAAAACCAGCAGGCTGTACCTCATTACTGCATTAATGTACACAGCTATGGTTTAATAAAAAAAAAATGTTGAGAGCTTACCTTGGCCTTTCATGTGCATGACTCCTTGTTCCTCACAGAGACCCAAGTAATCAAATCCATGGACATCCATTTTTCTACATGAGCAAATAGAGGCATGGAAAGATGAGTGACTTGCTAAGGTCTCATAGCAATTTTGGAACTCTCTTTCTGAAATGGCCATCAGAGCTGTTGTCATACAAGGTCTGACAACTAAGTTTGCAAACTCGTTTTAGAAAATGTGCTTTAGGACAGCACCTGTGGTGCCAGACCCATACACCAAGGGTGGTGGGTTTGAAACCAGCCCCAGCCAAACTGCAACAAAACATAGCCAGGCATTGTGGCAGGTGCCTGTAGTCCCAGCTACTTGGGGGGCTGAGGCAATAGAATCATCTAAGCCCACGAGATGGAGGTTGCTGTGAGCTGTGATACCATGTCATTCTACTGAGAGCAATAAAGTGAGACTCTGTCTCTAAAAAAAAAAAGAAAATGTGCTTTAAGGCATGGACTACTAGGTGCTGGCTTCCGTGCACAGCTTCCCGAGGGGAGTACTTTGATGGTGACCATACTGATATTCAGCAACGAGGTATGTAGCACTTTTTGGAGGATGAGTTTGCGAACTTATTTTTCCAGACTCATATTCAAGCTCCTTGTATATGTCTATCCATTTAACTCTAGGGTTCTTTAGGCAGGAGTCTTATTCATCTGTTCATGCCACCCAAGACCTACGTAAAGGCTGGCACACAGTAAACCCTTACAAGTTTTTGTAGCAAACCAACAATGAAAAGACTCACAACATTGGGAAATTCTTCTGTGACACACACCTTGTGCAAGTAGGGGAAAAAACCTCTTAGTGAAGTACATATTTGCATATTGTCTCGAGGTTAGATGTAATACCGAATAGAAATAAATACCAGCATCTCAGGAGATTTCTCTGTTTGTAGTCACGCTGGGGGAAGAACATTGCCGCTGCTTGTATAATTTATTGACATCCAAGATTACATGTTGACTGTGGAATGCACACCATGAAATAGAGCAGGAATGGCCAGGGAAATGGGTGAAAATGTGAAGTGTTGGTAAAAAATATTTAATCTCTAAAACTATATTTGAATATGTTTTATTGAATGAATAATCATAGACAACACATGTAAATTTTGCATTCACCTACATGTGATGTAACTTTAAAATAAACATGTAGGTTATCCATTGTTGTCATCACCACCCCAAAGCAAACCAACCCTACATTACAAAGAATCCTTGCATATACTGTATATGTGCATGTGTGTATTTGTATATGTGTATATATGCACTTACACGCCAAGGCCAGAAGTATTCAGTAGTCGCAAATCATCACGTGTCTATTTTAGCTAAAACAAATTAACATTAAACAAAATTAAAAATTCAGTTTCTTAGTGTCATTAGCCTTATTTTGGTGCTCAGTGGCCAGGGGGTGTTAAATAGTACAGATATAGAACATTCTTTTCATCAGAGCAAGTTCTATTTGGTCAGCCGTGTTCTAGGCATTGTGTGTTTCCACTGTGCTCCGTCATTTCCCGCCTGATCTCAGCTAGCACTTACAACTCTGTGGGGTCGGTATCATGGTCACTGATTCGTGAATGTGAAAATGGGAGGACAGAGTAGTTTAATGATGTTTTCAAAGCCCTGTTGATAGCACGTGCTAGCATTGAACCCATGTTGCCTACCTCCAAATTTAGTTCTTGTCGCTGAACCATAACTGAAGAGAAACTCAGAGACACCATTTATTATTTTTCTTTTTACAGTCATGGAGGTCTACCAAACTGAATGACCTGCCTAAGAACACACATTGCTTGAGTGGAAGAGCTGCACCCACGTCTAAGTTCCTTGGTGTGAAAATTCAGATATTGCGGGCTGAGTACATTTTAAAGGATTAACGTGTCACAAAGATTCATCCAAATTGACTTCTAACATGGTTTTATATGATTTCTGAAATAAATAAACCTCTTCCCCCATGATTCCTGCTCCTTTTAGGCAGAGAGGATACTCTGAACACCAATGTCAGCATACAGACTGCAAACTTTTTAAACAGGGGGCCAGTTCACTGGCCCTCAGATCATTGGAGGGCCAGACTGTGGGCCCCGGGGCAAGTCGGCTACTAAGCAGGACAGGCAGCTATGGCAAAAACATCTGGCGGGCCGGATAAATGTCCTAGAGGGGCTGCATGTGGCCCGTGGGCCGTAGTTTGAGGATACCTGGAAGGCACTGATGCCCACGATGGCTTTATAGGTGCTGGAAAGGGACTGATGATACCTTCCTGTGGATGGCTGTATTTGCTTTCAGCCATTAGCTTGGTGTATCTGTATTAGGTATGTCATTTAAAAAAGGTTCCAGTCTGAGATTTTATCCTAATATCTTTCATCCATTCAGAAGGGCTGCCACACTCTGCCTTCCTGTGGATTGGGGTGTACACTATAGTACACGACGCATACTTGCCTGTGGTTAGGGGGTTGGAGGAAGAGAACATATCACTGCTGATGCCTGGATAGACATGAAGGTGTGGGCACCACGGCTACACCACCTCAAAATATTAGGCTTTCCAAGCTGTAGCAGTAGGCTATGTAAAATCATCCTAAAATAGCCAACATTTTAGGAAGTGTGGATTTTGGATATAAGATTTATTAGCAAACAGCCTCAAAAGCTTTTTATCCAGGGAGAGTAAAATCATTAAAATACGCTAACGATCTGAATCACTTAAGGAAGTTTATAATTTTGTGATCCAGTGTGAGTGAACAAGAGCAATTTTTTACAAAAATAGTATTTTTAATCATTTTGTAGATGTATTTATTCTTTTTTAGTTGTCTACAAGTAGGTATAAACATCTGCGGTCTGAGGACAATATACCAATAGCCTTTTTTACAGTCTCATTTAATGAGACTTTTTTTTTTTTTTAAATAGATAGCAGGTATTGCCCTGTTGCCCAGGCTGGTGTTGAAGCCCTGGGCCTAAGTGATCCTCTTGCCTTTGCTCCCGCAGCAGTGAGATCAGACATGCACCACTTTGCTCACTTTAACAAGACCAATTAATCACATGTTAGTTAGAGGCAAATTGAAGGAAATGAGTGGGTTATGTCTTGGGAGGCTAGTAAAGTAGCCTGAATTTTGATGTCATTTTTAAGATGACAAATAGTTCTAACTAGAGAGAGTGTCACAGATCATCAGAACAGGAAGAGATCTAGCGCTTGAGACAGTCGATCTCAGGGAACTGGGACGGCAAATGGAGAACAGGTGTGTTCAATTTAGAACTGGGATTGACAGCTACACCTCTTGAGGCCCTGGTTAATGCCTCTCTTAATACTATTTTAGCACAGTATAATAAAAAGATATTAAAAGATTAAAAGATGTTAAGTATTTTGTAACTTAACATATTCAGATATGTTGACTTCACCATTTATTACCCCTGTGACCTCTGCAGACATTTTGAGGTTTATTTCTCAATTAAATGGAGGCAATGTATCCTGCCCCCCACAAATCCCTGTATTTTTAGTCTCAAATTAGTGTTCCAGAAGTATTTTGGAAAATATATACTTCAATTTATCATTAAAGTTATTTTGATGTAAAAATGCTAATTACTGACTGGGCATGGTGGCTTATGCCTCTAATCCTAGCACTCTGGGAAACTGAGGCTGGAGAATCCCTTGAGGTCAGGAATTTGAGACCAACTTGAGCAAGAGGGAGACCTCTATTTCTATAAAACATGGAAAAAATTAGCTAGGTGAGGTGGTGTGTGCCTGAGGTCACAGCTACTTGGGAGGCTGAGGTTACAGTGAGCTGTGATGGTGCCATGGCCATGCTAGTAAGGGCAACAAACCAAGACTTTGTCTCAAAGAAAAAAAAAAAAAAGCAAATTGCCCCTAAATCAAGACAGATATTCATGCAATCCTAATTAAAATCCTAATGGAATTATTCTTGGAATTTGATGAGATATAGTCAAGTTCATCAAGAAAAATAACAGAGTAGAGTTAGTCAAGAATACTTTGGAAAAGTTTAATAATGTTATACCTACACTAAGAGGTATGAAAACATAGTATAAACCCAGAGTCACTTAAATAGTGTTGGCATAGGGATAGGACCAGATGGACAGTACACCAGATTTTAATAAATAATAAAAATGAGATTTCAAATTAGGAATGAAACAAAGGCTATTCAGTGAATGGGTGTCATTTGGAAATATGATAGTGCTATTTGTTAAGTATGACTCCATGTCCTTTATACCAATTAATACTTTCACAGGAATTGTGTAAGTGGATTCTATTATTTAACATTATTACCATTTTATAGATGAGGAAATTGAGACAGAGAAGCTAAGTAATTTGTCCAGTGTGACGTAGCTGGTCAGGAGTAGAGCTGGAATTTGAACCCAAGCATTTAGGGTCAGGGTTTGTTCTTTTAATTTCGTGCTATCCTGTCTCTTAACCTACCTAATGCCTTGCATCAACATACATTTCAAATTTTAGAATACAGTTTATAAAGTAAATTTAAAACTAGAAAAAAATACAAGTATTGCTTTAATTTTGGAATGTGTAAGGCATTTTGAAGCATGACATCAAAATTAGGAAATGTATTGGCTCGGCGCCTATAGCTCAAGTGGCTAAGGCGCCAGCCACATACACCAGAGCTGGTGGGTTCGAACTCAGCCAAACAACAATGACGGCTGCAACCAAAAACAAAAACAAAAACAAAAACAAAAAAAAACTAGCTGAGCATGGTGGCCAGCGCCTATAGTCTCAGCTACTTGGGAGGCTGAGGCAAGAGAATCACTTAAGCCTAGAAGTTGGAGGTTGCTGTGAGCTGTGAAGCCACAGCACTCTACCCAGGGAGACAACTTGAGGCTCTGTCTTAAAAAAAAAAATCAGGAAATACAACAAATGACAGATATGACTATATTAAAAATGAAAACTATCTTTCCAAAAGCACACCAACCCAGCAAAAAGAAAATTTAACCAAGCCAAATAAACAGGAACAACAAAACAAATAGAGAAACTTAACACCATCAAGTTCCAAATTGGAACATATACAAGCAACATATCTGATTAAGTGTTCACGGATGAATGGAAAAGGAAAGCATCTGATAGAGGATTGGTGAAATAATTCTTGGAACATCCATGCACTGTGGGAAATCACCATTTAAAAGAAGAATAATGTAGACTTGTTATTTACTGATATGGAAAGTATCGGTATTATTTTAATTAATGAATAAAAATTATAAATGGGAGCGGCGCCTGTGGCTCAAAGGAGTAGGGCGCCAGCCCTATGTGTTGGAGGTGGTGGGTTCAAACCCAGCCCCAGCCAAAAACTGAAAAAATAAAATAAAAATTATAAATGTACAGTATGATCCTATGCTGTGTAGGCTGTGGGGCAAACTCTAGAATAGTAAAATCAAATTTCCCTGGGGAGTGTGGTTATGGATGATTTTTACCATCTTTTTACACCCTTATTGATTGCCTTCCCTATAATAAGCATGTAGGTCTTCAATGATGAAATGATCTGAGCCTTGAATCATCTTTTCCACTTGATTACTAGAACAGGAATAATTCAAGAGCATAATAAGTTTATATATCCTGAGTTCACAATAATTTCTATGATGTTTTGGTGGAAAGCTATGGTTTGGGGGAATGGCTTATAATTAAAGGCCATTGAGATAAGTTACCAATTTCGACGCTTAAAATTGTAGAGCATGACCTACCCAATTCCTACTGAGAGGAATTTATTTTGTCTTAATTTTTGTGGACAAATATATGATTTATATCTGTAAATATTCCATAGGATCATAGAAAGAAGGCATTTTCCCTGTTTCATCCTTGAAATCACTGTGTAGGTGTCAAATTAACTTACTTTGTTATTGAAATCTTCTAGATACTCAGTTGGTTTTTACCTGCCAAATAGCCAAGGCTGGCTTGGTATTTTAAAGCCTCTCACAGTTGGATTTCTGTACATTTTGCCTAGAACTCCTAACGTATATATATTTTTATTATTGGGAACGTTGCAGACTGTGCTTTTTTATCAATAGGCAATGAAACTCCCTGCCCTGTTGCACACTACTTGCTACATATTGTCTTTTGTCTGATATTGTGACTCCTATTTTCTCTGTTGGGGGTTGGTAAAAGAAAAGCGTGTCTTCTCCGTAATGTTTTTAATCTTTTAAAATAACTTAATACTTTAGCTTTGGAGGTATCGCCTATACTTAAGTTTCAATTTCTAACCATTTACATTTATTGCCACCATTGATGTGGCCGGTCTAATTTTACAATCTTCTTTCTATTCTGCTTCCATAGTGATTTATTTCCATATTGCTTTGTTCTCCAAGGCGAGATGCATACACTCCAGCTAGTTTACAAGATGATAATGGTCACTGGAGCTTCACAAGAAGATACAGTGTTTTAATTTTCAAATTAAAATGTTAAGCTTCACTCATATTTAGTATGAATTGTCCCTGGAACTTTTGCTCAGGTCCACAGGTAAGACAGATACTCCCCATTTATGCATAGTAAGTAAGGTGGGTGTCCAGAAGTCGGAGTGAATGACAATGGCACTTTTCCATTCTGCTTACTTTTGACTCTGTAGTTTAAATGTGCTCATTTAGGTAGATTTAAGGATTATTTAATTTAAGTTAATTTGCAAAACTGATAAGGATCTTAATATGATTTTTTAAGGAAAAATGCAGGTTAAAAGTAATGCCCTGGGTGCAAACACAGAGCAGTGACAACCCTTCTGTCTTCACTGCGCCTCCCACCCAACTCCCTGAGGAAAGGCCTGGTTAATGCTTTCCATTCCCCTGGCAGGAATGCACCGTCCGCCACGTTATGAGGTAATAGATAGCGTTTTCAAGTTTGGAAATGTTTCCCAGTGTTTCCATTGCTATGTGATACATTGCTGAAAACGACAGAAACGTTACACCTATTAAAAAAATACTCTCATATCAACACACTTATAAGACTTAAAATAGAATTTTTATCCTCTTTTAAAAGTTTTAGAGAATTTTAAACCCTTTTGCTGAAGCATAAAAATATAACTTGTACTGATTCCTTTACAAAAACAATTGATGAGGCCTGGTACAGTGGCTCACGCCTGTAACTGAGCCCTTTGGGAAGCTGAGGGGAGAGGATCGCTTAGATTCAGGAGGTCGAGGCTGCAGTGAGCTGTGATCATGCCACTGAGTTCTACCCCAACAACAGAGCAAGACCTGAAAAACGAAAATAAAAACAGTTGGTGGATGTTATGCAAGTTGGAAATTTAATACCAAATTTCAACAAAACAATTGCATCATTGATGGGTGGAAGAGAACATAAATATTGTGTATTGAGTACAGCTACTGACACACTCTTGAGTTTATCTGTCTCTCTGGAGGATCTTATTCAGTTACTGAAGTCATGAAAACCAAGTATGAAATAAAAAGGGGTCTAGAATTGCACCTTTCATTGCTCTATTGCAGGGCGTAGAACCAACGTGTTCAAGAATATTGAGAGTAAATGATTAAATTCACTAAAAGTTGTTGTTATTTCAGTGAAAGAAAGAAGTTGTTTGTGTTATAAAATGCTAAAGTTATTTTAAATTAGTGTTAATGTCAAGTTTATCCTTTCAATAATTCTATTAATATGGTATATAATGCGCGTACATATCCATGTACACACAATAGGACATATATTTATATATAAGTAAGGATCACTATAGTAGTGCTACATTAAACAGATATTTGATCTTACTGATAAAAATAAAAGATACAATCTTTTTGTATGGTGTTTTTTCTTTAATTTCATAAAAAACTGAATGTATTTTCTTTAATTAGTGATGTCGAAAGTGAAACTATATTGATTTCCATTGTGTAAGAAATGTAATATACTTGCCTATATTTTTCCCATATGTTCCAATTTTTATTGATAATGATTTGTGACTGTGGTCCACATGATTATAATTTTCATCATTTAGCTTCTCTTTTAAGAATTGTTGTAAGCAACTGTATTAAGTTGTGAAACCATATTTATAATTATTTAAACAACTCTGTGTTTGGTTTCATTTGTATGACTGAGGCTTTCTGCCACAATTGCCACATTCTTGCATTTTTAAATTTTGGTTTATGTCTTGGTTAAATCTTCAAGTAATTTTATCCACATACATTTTTCTGAAAGCATATACAGATGGTATAATTTCCATGTTATATATTCCTGAGTACAATTTTGTGTCAGCCACATATACATAGAACAGTTGTTTAGTTATAGAATTCTTTGTCACATTTTTCCCCCTGAAATTGCTGTAGTCATTATTGTGTCTCTCTGGAAGCTTGTCATACAGAAGCAATTGTGACTAGCCTAAGTTTTGTCTCTATTATATTTGTAATTTTCACCTGAATTTTACAATTTTGGTTTCTCCTGAGCTTACTCCAATCACTAAGGTCACAGGTTACTCTCAATGGCTTCTTATGCATGGCTAGGTCAAGGGCTGCTCTCATTGGCTGCTCACGCAGGGCTAGGTCAAGGGCTGCTCTCATTGGCTGCTCATGCAGGGCTAAGTCAAAGGCTAGGTCAAGGGCTGCTCACATAGGACTAGGCAGCATTTTTCAACCTTTTTTTTTTAAATCTCAGGGCACACTTGAGCCTGTAGTTAAACTTCCACAGCACACTTAAATTATCTTTATCAAAGAAAAGTAATAAAAGAATATACCGTGCTTTGAACTTCTCTCAAAAATAATTTAGTTAATGATCTTTAAAAATTTTTCATGGCACACCAGGATGCCACAGCACGCGGGTTGAAAATCACTGGACCGGAGGGACGGAGGTAGCCTCACATACAGTTTGGGGCCCCGTATGAGTTGTCACAGGGGTGTTTCTTATCTAGTCTCTTAGCCCAGCCTCCTCACGGAGTGATGGGATTTTCCAGGAAGTGAAGACAAGAGCTCAAGGCCTGGGCTCCAGAACTCACACGCTGTCCCTTCTACCACGTTCTATTGATCTGAATGAGTCACAGGGCCAGGCAGACTCCATCCTCCTCTGGACACAAGCAGAAGCAAAGTCACACTGTAAACCTCACATGTCCTGGAAGGGGAGGGATTTACTGCCAATAAAAAAGTGTACTGCCCAACAAACCCCAGCATTCAACTTCACAAACAGAAGTTTACTTTTCCTCTTCTGCTGGACAACTCTGGTTCCCAGCTTACTTCTATCCCTGGGGACTTGGCAGCCAAAGCAGACAGGCACCGTAGAGAAGGTACTTCACTCCTGTGAAACCCCAGCCCAGCAGAGAGGCTTTGCTTCTGCTCTTATGCCTTTGACGAGAACTCTTCACTGTGTTGTACTCAGATAGCAAGGGGCAGATGGCACTTGGAATAATCATGGAAGGGGACCAGGAATTTTTTTTTTTTTTGGTGGGTAATTATGTTTGTTTTTTACCTCCACTGCTAACTCTGTTTCTGGTTTAGAAACCCCCTGGAATCTTTCTGAGATGCAAATTAATGTATTTGTATGCTTATTGCTTAAATATCTCAGAAAAAGCATTTCTATGAAGGTGATCTTCTTGCTAGGACCTACAGTTACCTTCTCAGACTGAGGGACCGCAGGGGCTCTGTTTGGGCTGGACTTCTGATCTCACGCTGGCTTCTTGCTTGTGTTGTGAGCCCTTTATTCTTGAAGCTGTTCCTTGCTGCATAAGGAAAGAGAACCAATATTTTGACTATTGGATTTTCCTTTTCCAAGATTTCTCTTCGCCTGTCCAAATTCATTGGCCGTAAGCAGTCTACCCAGCCCCCCTCGACTTCCTTGCCACTCTTTCTTTGTCACAGGGTCGATCATGAGCAAAGTCTAACTGACACCTAGGTTCATTACCACCAGGCTACTTGAAAAATGCATTCCCTGGTGTGGCGGGCATATGTGTGGCACCCTTCCTATTTTCCACCCCTGATGCTGGTTTTCCTCTAATTTTATATCCACTGGTCATCCCATTTGGCTGAGGGTGGAGGGCCGAGTGTTCGATGTCTGCTCTTACATCACCATCCGATGCAGAGAAATCGCACAGTCGTACATTTAAATGCTTGTGGAAATTATATGACCTGTGATATCAGTTTCTTTAAAACACCTTGTAAACTTTCAGTTTTGCAGAACTATCATAAATCTGTTTAATTCAACAGTTTACACTAAATACTCCATTATTCCACTTGGAAGGGAAGCATTTTTCTGCTTGATTGAAACATCGTATCTTTAGAAGTGGTTAAAGATGCCATTTGTTGCAGCCAAATTTCTCCATATCTGATAATCAGAAATACTAATAGCTCACATGTGTGCGCATTTAGCAAGGAGTTCCTGAGGCTGCACTGTTGGAGAAGGGGCGCGAAGCCTTGGGGAGCAGGCATCAGGCCTAGAGCTTCTGCCTTCCAGTTGGCCACGGTCACTAGGGAGTGGACAGTAACTGAAGGAGCAGGGTGATGTTTGGGATCATCAGCACGGTGCTGCCTCTTCCCCACTGCCTTGCAGGTGGCGTCTGCATTCATACTGTCTTTGGGGAAAGCCAAAAGGAAAGGGTAAAAAACAGCAAGTGAGCTTTTCTTTGTCTTTTTTGTTTTTCAACTTTCAAATGGGTTTTTGATACCCCTGAGGAAGATTTGAGGGGAGCTGGGGGAAGGAGGAGAGATGGCCTTGTGGATCTTGCTGGTGCAAGACATGACAGGGTCCCATCTGGATGCCCACAGACAAAAGAATGGGTTTAACAGGGCATCCACCTCCACTTCATCCGGAACCTTGCTGAACTGGAAGTGTCCTCTGCAGAGGGTCCCTCATTTCCATGGTTTGAGACAATTATAAACACCCTTAAAAGAAGAAAAAGAGTCTGTGCTGTGATAGTCTGAGAAGCAGCTGATAGTACCAATGCAGATGACTAAGGACTAAAGACTAGCAAGAGTTGGGTATATTCCCAGATGACCAAAAATCGCATTACAACAAAGACATTTGTATCAGAATGTTTATTGCAGCCCAATTCATAATTGCCAGGTCATGGAAGAAGCCCAAGTGCCCATCGATCCACAAATGGATCAACAAACTGTGGTATATGTACACCATGGAATACTATGCAGCCATTAAGAAGGATGGAGACTTTACATCCATCATGTTCACATGGATGGAGCTGAAGAATGTTCATCTGAGCAAAGTATCACAAAAATAGAGGAAAAGTATCCAATGTACACACCCCTATTATGAAACTAATTTATACCTTTTATATGAAAGCTATAACCAAATAGCCTAAGAATATGGGGAGGGGGAAGGGAGAAGGGAGGGGGGAATGGGTGGAGGCGGGGGTTTGGAGGGATCACTTCTGAGGTTTATCTTACAAGGGTACAAGTGAATCTTTCTAAGAGTAGAATGTGAACGTTTTAAAACAATAACTGAGAAAATGACATGAAGGCTGTGTTGACCAGCTTGATGGAAGTATTTCAGATTGTGTGTGACAACCCCACACTGTACCCCAGAAGTGCATTAATGTACATAGTTACCATTCAATACAAAAAAAAAAAAAGACTGGTAAGAGTGAAACCCACTTTCTTTTCCCAGAGAGTGACAATGTGAGAGTCTGAAACAGATTTTTATGCAGGTGGCAGCTGAGCAATGAGAAAAGGAACCAGGGCTCAGAGGCCCTGGCCCGCTGCGGCTTCACTAAAGGAGGTCTCCGTACCCTAAACGCATGTCCTGCTGGGTAAGGCCATGGAGAGGATGTCTCTGGTAACTCAGGCGGTGCGAAGATGGTTACGGGATGTTAGTAGTGTTTCAACTCAATATAAAGATAGCATCTAGCAAAAGATTTCGAATATATTTATATGCAAAACTTTATAAACTCATATGAATCAAATCATATGTAGCCAGATATTTAATAAAAACCATCTTCCTTCAGAAAATGAAATAGGTGTTATTCTGTATAATAATAATCACACAAAGCACAAAGAGGGGGAAAGAGTATGAGCTTTCTAACACTAAGCGTGAAGGACCTACAACATAATGTAACATATGAACATATTTTTACTTGTAGAAAAGATTATCATGGTCTCTGGGTTTCTGAGAAATCATTTTTACTATTTTCCAAGTTTGAGTTAATGTATTTTATAATTAGAAAAAAATGTGATTATAATCTTTTTGAAAATAGAAATTTGAAGATATGTTCTGATGATAAAGATTCTTTTACATAAAATTTTCTTTATAAATTATCTACCGGGATACTAACTCATATGAAAACTTGAAGACAAGGTTGTTTTTAAAATTATTTTCATGTTTTCTTAAAGGGAGATAATTTTTGTTTTTGTCTACCATACATTGGAGCTGTAACTCTACCTTAAAAATTTGACATTTTCATCACAATCAATAACTTCTAAATACTACCGCTTTGCAAAAAGAAAAAAAAAAGTGATACTATTTGTTCATTTACTTATTCGTTTACTTTTAGACAGAGTCTCATTCTGTGCCCTGGGTAGAGTGCCATGGTATCACAGCTGACGGCAACCTCGAACTCTTGGGCTCAAGCGAATCCCCTTGCCTCAGCCTCCAAAGTAGCTGGGACTATAGGCAGAAATGATTCTTTATTCTGGAAACCAAAAGCAGAGAATCATATGGCACTGTTTCCTCTAACTTATTTAATTTGGTTTGACTTATTTTAATATCTATTCCATGTCCTGTGTCAATACTCTGGTTGACACTGATCTCAACAATTCAGTAGGAATTCATGGTGGGAATAAATTACTCTTAACATTTGTTCCTTGTTCTTTCAGTAAATAAAGTGTCATTTAGATTATCTCTCCCCCTCTCTCTCTCTTTTTTTTTTTTTGTAGCCTCTTGAAGACTTTGGTACTTTTCCATTATTAGCTCAAAGACATTTATTATCATTTTCCCTCTTGATTTATGCTGAAACTTCAATGATTGAACCATGATTCTCAGAGTCATTATATAAAATTGTATAAGTGCCCATGAGCAAAAATGTTCCTTTAAACTTCTTGACAACAGACCAAAGGAGTTGGTTTCTTAGTTTTTCCTATTATAAAAGGGCTGTGTTATTCTAATGGCATAGTTTTAGCTAGTGGTTTGATCTTCTGGGTGTGAAAAGGTACAAATTTAGATTCTAGAAATGGCATTTTCTAGTGAAAAGAGCACCAGCTTTAAAAGTTACAGGCCTGAGTTTTCATTTGCAACACTCAGCTAGTTCTTTGCTATAACTGACACTTTACTTCTGAGTCTCTGCTTTTTCATGTTAGAGTCAGATTAAAAAAATACTTTCAGGGCTGTTATGAGGATGAGAAATATACTAAATATCCTGTATGTCGTAAATGCTGGGGAAATGCTAGTCTAGGGATAATCTACTCATAGTTTTGCTTTCTGTGCTATCAATTCCTACACAGGCAGAATGGCTGGCGCATGTGAATGATGTATTTGCCAACAGAGCTTTGGAATTTAAAAAGGCATGGTTTGGGACACAGGAGCTCTTATGTGTATAGCAACCTTGAAAGTTTGATTACTTTTTTTAGTGTATAAAAACCAGAGTGCTCAATCATACATTCGTGGTAACTAAGTCAGACAGCTACCATTATTGACATTTTAACTGCATACCTTGAAATATAACAAAAAGTCAGAGGTTACCTAACCTTGTTAGCTGTGAAACTCATTTGCTTTTAAGATCAATAAATTTTCATTGAGTGCCTACCAAGTCCCTGGAATAAAAAGAACAGGCAAGGCCTTTGGTTGCTTAGGAATGGCTTTTGAATAGAGAGAATGGTGAATACCTAAAATAATTAGAGCTTGTCTGAAGCATTGAGCAGACAGATAGCAACAGAGGACTTAGTAAGACAGAACGATCCTCTCCTGGAAGGCCTAGGAGTGACTTTTAAGCTGTAATGAGAAGCAGGGATTTCTGCAGACAAAAGAAGCCTGGAAAGCACAGGTAAGCCCTAAGTCAAGGATTTGGCAAATTTGATAAATATCTAGATTATTTTCAGGCCTGTGATAATCTTTTCTTTTATCATTCCACTTAGCGAATAAGAACAGATGAAGTGGGATCTGATAACTTGAGACGCGTGGTAGCCATATATTAGTCTGATACAAGATAGTCCAGAAGATTATATATAGGCAGGCATAATTTCTCTCTAAATAGGCTTAAGGGTCACTAAATGAAAGCTATTCAGTCCCTTTGTTTGTTATAATAAATAATAATATAATAATAATGAAAATGCCATTATTACTATACAGGGTCCTTGTAGTTTACAGAATACTGAGACGATATTGAGACTGTTAAGTAGAGGTGGGGAATTGCAGGTGGGACCTACTTCTTCAGACTCTCATGGCCACTGTGCATGTTCTCACCCACCAAGTCCACAGAATACCTTAGTCCAGGCAGCTCTGAAGCTTCTATCGTAGGCTTGGTCCCCAAATCTGTACTTAATCTGAGAGCCCCAGGGCTCTTCACTGCTCATAGGACCTCCCAGACTTCACAGGATTTGAGGGCTTCTCTCCCCTCTCTCCCTCTGGATACCTCTCTCCTCCACTCTAAGGTACTTCCTGCCCCAATCTCCCCAGAAAACCTTTTCAAGGTCTCACTTTCAGAGGATGTTTGACTATAAGAGAATGATCCTACCTACCCTCTTTGAGTAAGGTGGAGAAGATGGAGTAAGAACCAGTCCCTGACATTTTCCATCTTGGGAAGCACAGAAGGTTTTTTCTTTTTAAAATTTGTATTCTGGTTTCTGGATTTTAGGCCTTCCCTTTGGATTATTCTCTTGTTTTGATGGAGCACATCCCTAGTAATGTCCTAAGGAAGCCACTACATTTTTAAAGAATATCTTGTGTGTCTGAAAAGGGTTATAGTCTTCCAGCACATTTAATTGATACCTTAATTGGGTATTGTTTTATGGGTAGGATATCATTTTCCCTCAGAATTTTAAAGGCATTGCATAATTTTTTGTTTTAGCTCCAAGGTTTCTGTTTTACAAATAGGATGCCATATAATTCTCGAAACTTTATGTGAAAATTGTGTTCCTTCACTGCAAACTTGTAGGATCGTTTCTTTGTTCCTATTGTCTTGAAATTATGTATTTTTCCGCCTTGGGATTCTTTAAAGTCTATCACGACTCATGCATTCATATTCTACCTTCTGAAATGCTATTGCCCCTAACTAAGTCCTCTCTCTTTTCTTTGTCCTTGTATATTTATACTGTACATAAGCAGGTAGACATACAAGCAAACACTAACAAAACATTGTGGCATCTAATGAAATTTTCGTAGGGTTTGCGGAAGGAGGAAGCAAGGGTTAAATCGGTGAGTTCAGCCTGGTGTCTTAAGAGAAAGTATAATTAGATTTTCTTAAAGGAAAAGTTCATCTGCTGACTGCTGTGTCTTCCCTTCTTCTTTCATTGCCTCTTTTCCATAATTGAATAATTATACTACACCAGACTTTATGTTGATGAAGTTGTTGTGTCGGTGGCTTTGACTCTACATATGACTGGGGTAAACGATAGCTCTGCTCTTCCTGAGTCCAGTGCTATCAAGACTGTGCTAAGAGTTAACCAAACTGTTGCTGCCAGGTAGGGAGAGTCCTCTGATTTCTGCATTATAGGGAAGTGGGTCCCCTGTGAATTTCCTTAAGCCGTGAACCTAGGAGTGTCCATTTTCAAGGAGAGTGAAAGGCTAAAGTTCTCTGTAGGAAATATAAATAGTGAAATAGACCCTCAAGCCTACAAGTACAAATTTCTACCCACAATCTCTTTTTCTATGAGAGTGAGAACTTGGTGAGGAAAGAACCTCTTCAGCTGAATAAGGACTCCTGAAATAATAAAGGAATCTTAAAGAATTAGCTGCCTAATACTTGACATCCTTTAGAATGAGACATGGTCTATATATGAGATAAACCATTTAGCATCATGGGCTCATTAATGTGAGCTCAGAGACTATAATTCTTGTGGGCATTAATTAGTTGAGAAAGTGAGAAACAAAGTCAGAAGCTCCTGACTTCTTGTTCTATGTGTTGTGGAGATGAGAGCAGCGGTAGAAGAACTAGAAATCTCTGATTTTCTTTATTTGTTTGTATATTAGACACTATACGTACTAATCTTGTGACTTTGGTTAAGTACTTTATCTCTCTGAGATTTATGTTCCTTATTTGTAATTTGGAGAAGATAGGAATTTTTCCATAGGGTTGCTATAAAGGAATTAATTTGTGTAAAGGTATGAGCGCTCACAAGGTCTATATTTGACAGGTGTTCTGTCAGTGGTCACGTGTATTTGACCAAGAACACTGCAATTTTTATGTGTAATAAAATGATGGGGCCACACCTTCTTCAAAGAATCTACGAGAGAAGCAGGTTTCATCTGTGTCAACTGAATTACACATTCAGATGAATTTTAATCCCTCCCTCGCATACTCAATCCTCAAATTAAGGCCACTCAATTTAAGGTGGCATGAGAGCCTCACAATCAGGGAAGATTTTATAACTAGAGTTAACTGCAGCAAAGTAAATTTGATTCTCTAAATGAGAACTGACAGCTAAAGCCGAGATTAATCTAAATGGCATGCATTAACAATATGCAATTTGAGATTGGCAGTGGAGAATTGTCCGTGAGAACTGGCATTAGGCAGTATAGGTCTTGACATGGGAATTCCCATGAGCACGCACACTCATTCAATCCACCTTTTCCCTTCCAGAGATATTCACATACCCAGAGACACACATGGTCAGGGAAAGTGGCCCATTCAGATCGAATCATCATGCGTACAGACTGTTTTCATTTAATGTAATAGTCATTTGGCGGTAAAGACTCACTTGGTCTGACTTAAAAGTGACAGGGAAATTGGATGGGGCTTCAAATAGTTGACTCTAGGAAAACAATGAAGCCCGGACTGGAAGCCTTAACCTTTAAAGTCTAGTGTCTATAAGAACGTGGAGGTTTTGTGTCCCCATAAAAAGTGACAGCTGAACACAATCTGTTTTGGTTATTGGGGACTTTAAGCCGACTTGTTTCATATCTTCTCCTTGTGCTGGGTCAGATTCCAGAGTGAGGATGGTGCTACTATGACTGCTGGCTCCTCTTCCTGACCGTGGGTGATGGGGAGGGCAGAGAAACCATGAGGTCCTGAAGCTGCCTGCTTTGGAGCTGTTCACACTGAGACTGACTCTGGGCCAGCTAGGGCCTCACTGGTGTGGACCCAAAGGCTCAGTATTTGTCCTATATCATAAGAATATTGTGAAAATTTATAAAATTACCAGATGTTTCAGAAAAAGAAATAGACAAAAATATTACAGTCTTTACATTTCAATTGGCAAGTGTTACAATCCTAAAAAAGCTTTTTAAATTAATCATGCTTTATTAATAGCCAAAAGAATAAAAGTACGCTTTCAATAAATGGGAAGATGCATTTTCATAGAAAATACAAACTTACAAAAGAAAACGTATTTTCCCATTTATTGAAAGTGCTCTTTTATTGAATAAGTAATAGCTTTTTGTTGTAGAACATATATTTTTTAATACATCTACCACATAATCTATATTAGTATGTCTTTACAGAAAATACAAATATATAATAAGTGATTATCGAGTAATCAAGTATTTCCTAGATAGGCAGAATCTTGAGAATCAGGGGTGAAGTTGGTGTGTTGGTGGTGGGCAAGGATTGCCTGCAGGGTGATGACAAGGATTTGAGAAATCTCTACATGTCCCAAGAACTGCCTGCAGATTGAATCAGTGTAACATACTGTTTGTCCACGCTGGTTATTGGAAATAGCACATGAAAATTTCTTTATCGTCAAAAAGCTTTTCTCACATTGGAGAAGTTTGGTGGTGGATTTTCTCTTCTAAACTTTTAAAGATGATCTGTCTTCCACCTGACCTGGTCCAGTGTGTCATAGATCAGAAAGAGGTACTGCGGTCCATGGGCCAGATACCCAACCTCAAGCTCAGAGGTTCTATGATGTAATCTAGGCTGGGAAGCTAGTTATAGATAGGGCCAGGTTTAAAACCCATGTTGGTCTGATGTCAAAGCTCAAACTCTTTTTGTTCTCTACCATGGTGCCTTCCAACAAAGAAGATTAATTTGTGTCATATTTTTAGTGCTTTCATTGCTATGAGGAAGCCACAAGAATATGGGTGCATGAGGAACTATGTTTATATAGCCATTCAATATAATGAAAGAGAAAGGATTAATGTCCAGTGCAGAGTAGGAAGGGAAATGGCCCTGAGCCCGGTAGAAGAGTGAACACAGCCCTGCCCAGGGGGTCAGGAGGCCCCGCTTCTCACTGTAGTCAGCCCCTAATGTTCCATGTGACACTGGGGAAATCCCTACCCTGCTCTGACTGCTGTCCTCCATTTGTAAAATGAGAAGGTGAAGCCAGACCCCACAAACAAACCAGATATATGCTCTGACCTCTTAATCCAGCCATGCAAAGCAGCTATGCTGTGGAACAAAATTATACTCAAGTTTTCATTGCTGTCACTGGAGCAAATAATTTAATCTAATCTTTTTTTTTTTTTTTTAACCTGTTCTCCCCCTAATCATACTCATGGTGAAATCACAACAAAAATCATTCTCTCATTTCCTTTTTCCAAGAGGCAAGTAATGCTATATAAACCCTGGTTCTGAGACTTTAACTTCATGTTGACTTTATTGTCAAAAAAGAACAATGGGAAAATGCACACAGAAAAATTCCAAGAACTTTCTTCACAAATGGAAAGTATTACAAAACAGCCATGGGAGAAAGTGTTAAGTTAAATGGGTCCCAAGGACAGATTGTAGGTTTATATACATCATTCACCATAGAGACGTTCTCAAAGAAACTTTCCACCAGACTTAGTGATAAATGAATAAACTGTATTTTATCAGCAAGCCACCTCAGAAGTATCCTGTTAAATAAATTAGACCCAACAATAACACAAGCGTCAGTGGAACTCCTTGGTATCTAAGCATAGTGCTTGGGAGCTGCCCTTAGTTTTTGACCTTTGGGGGAATGGATAAAGGCAAAAGGATCCTCCATGGGGCAGCCCCTGCCTCTCATGGCCATTCTTTCTAACAGGTCAGAAAAGCTTGTGCCCAGGGCTCAGCTCCTGGCCTTCCAGTGACAGACTTTCTGGGACCCAATACAACTGTCATCATTTTGAATTGCAAAGAATAAAGGGCTTGTAGACATTCTGTTTTTGGATTTACCTTATAGTTAAAAGGTCTCTTAGCATCAACAAGGAGGAGCACCTAATTTTGAATCGGAGCATTTTATAGCTGGAAAGGAGCCCTCATGTTATGTAGGTTTATAAGCCACAGGAAAGCGGTAAAGGCTGTAAGGGTGTGACCTGAATTACACAGTAAGGAAAAAAAGCAGGGACAAGATGGGGGGGGGGTGTCAGCGCAGGGCCAAGAAGACAATGCATCTCACCATTTCACATCACTATAAGTTCTTGGTGAAGAAGGAAAACTAACGTTTCAACTAGGAATTGAGAGCTTCAGAGTGAGTCAGAGACAACCACCACCAGACAACTAATCTGTAAGAAGGGTAACAACAAAACCAGCAGTGTCTTTTTAGGCATCAAACATTGCCTTGAGATGGGGGGAAAAAAAAAAAGCAAAGCAACCGAGAGTTCAGAAAAGTAGTCTTGCTTTAAATCATTCCCATTATACATGCATGCAAAAAAGAGCTTTGATCTTATAAATAAAATGCAAACTTGATGGAGTTCCTCTGCATTGTGAAATAATTGTCCTATAGAACTTATAGAAATAAATAAACCCTCCCAAACAAAATCTGACTTACAATGGCAGCGTGTGAGTGTGCAGTGGAGAGGACGGCCACTGCTCTGTCCAATCCCACAGCTCACTGAAGGAGAAAACGGTGTGGATTTGTCAGGCAGTGTCCCGTCTAGCTTTGAAAAACTGCCCTGGGTCAGAACCCTCTTTTGGCATATGAGAGGTCATTGGTATGATCGACTCCATCCATCTTAACTTCATCTATCTTTAAGTGCTGCTTGGGGGATCAAGGGAGACTATAGGTGCCAGGCAATGCCCGCAACTTCTGCTTTTCAATACTTGAGCCAGAGGCCGTCCTGTCCAGGAATGGTGGGAGCAAAAATTGCAAAGCTGGTACAATTATTTTCAAGGACACAGAAAAAGAAGAAGAGTAACAATTAATCTGAGAGAAGTGGGTCCTGCCGTGGTTGGCCTGTGGTGAGGAGCACACCTTCCTACCACGCCTTTCCCTGTGCTACTCTGTCCTTGGAAGCCCAGCCCTCCAAACGGATCCAGTGGTGCTTCGTCAGCTGCACAGTGGAGCTTACGTTAGCCTGGCAGCTCATTATCCCACACGTAATCTAAGAAAATGGCTTTAACGAGTTTCTGGAGAATCAAGTTCTTGCTCGTGTGGCTCTGGGACTGCCCACCATCCACACTGATTGGCTTTATCAACCATCCTTATGTGGTGACAGTGCTCAGTGAACCTGCAAACAACCCAACTACACAACCACCACAAAATAGAAATCATGTTTGTTTTTTGAGAATACCGGCTTGAGACAAGACCAAGTTCTTTGGTTAACTCCTCCTGATTGACCCTACAGAAGCAAGAGAGAGGGGTTTTTCTCCCAGGTGACAGTGGCATCACGTCCTTATCTGTGCACCGAGATAGTCCACCCCAGGGAGGAAGGCTGCTAGGAACTGCCGCCCAGGGGGTGTTGTTCAGAGCCTCCAGCACTGGCTTCCGTCTTCTTTGTCAGAGGACAATGTGGGAACCCAGTTGTGCTGGTTTGCGAAGATATGGTGGTTTGCCCTCACCCCCTATCAAGGGCTTTTCTGGGTTCCAAGGCAAAGCCTCATGTAGGCCCCATGTCCTATTACACATCCATTTGTGATGTTCTGGGGACCAAAGTCCTTTTTATTATCAACACTGAAGTCCCAAGCAATAGGAGAGACCAAAAATGTTTCAGCGGTGTTAGGACCTTTTGGCTGGACATGTGCCATCCTTGGTCGTTGTATATTTTACCGGGTATCCATCTTTCCACAAGCCATCATTGGCTCACCTAGCTTCTGTCAGTTTCAGGAATGCATAACTATAAAAGGCCATGGGGTAGACAAACAAGTTGGAAAAAAAAACATGTGGTAAGGACACCTCATTTTGTTTTCTAGGCTGTGCTGGGAAGAACTTCGTAGGGCTCTTGGCCTATCAGGCAGGTCCAGGGTCCCTAGCCCTGGGCCCTTGCACATAACCTCAGACCCATGAATGTGGGGATGCCCTGGTCCCTGGCACACTGCAGGTCCCCAACAGTCAGGTTTGGTGGCAAACAGAGCAGTGATGCCTCTTGGCCTGTCTACTCTTCCTGAGCTGTAGTCCTCTCACGGATAAAATGGGCACAATAACAGCTTCTGGGGAAGCAGTTGCTTGCTGGGGTATCGTAAGAATCAAATGAAATAACACGTTTAATTTCCCATCACAGCGTGTAATTAATTCCATTCTTTTGCTTCTTTTTTCTCTTTCCCATTTGTGACTTAGAACCAATTCAGATTCACTATGGACATAACTTTTGTACTGCAAATCCTTGAATTGTCCTCTCTCTTGGAGAAGACAAGTAAACCCCATGCTTTTTTCCCCCATAGACCCAGCGCTCTTCATGAACTGATCTGGCTGATGTCTTCCACTCATCCGCCTCTTCACCGTCCCCATGGACCCCTATTTCTGCCCTGCCTTATGGGCCGGGCTACACCAGAGCCTCAGACAGCACTGCATCAACCACATTCCCTGGGACACCTCTGACCAGTGCCCTCTTGTCACGGTCTGAGTTACACAACATGCCACGTTTAATTCTGATTCTAGACTCTGAGCTCTGTGAGGGGAGGGACTGCGTCTTGCTTGGATTTGATACCCAGTGCCCAGTAGGTAACCAATGCACTTTTGGTTAATAAAGCATCAAAGCAGACCAGGGGGCTGAGGGGTGGTGGTGGGGATGGCCTGAATATTTTAGAGGGAGCCTCCTCCTAGTTTCTTTGAAGATTTTCCCACCAAATAAATACATATGATTTCATTTTAGAGGGAAGGATAATTGATTTTTCTCTGTGAACAAGGAAGACACTTCCTTTTTTCTTACAGATGTGTGGCGAAGGACATAAATTGCACAGGAAACGGGATGAGGAGACATAAACTTGCTTAATCCAATTACATATTTCCATCAACAGGCAGTGCGCCAAGAACTGGGAGGGTGATGCTCAGGATGGAGACCATTGGGAAACTTTCTTCTGCACTTTTCTTCGGAAAGAAGGAAAAGAAAAGTGAGGAGGAGAAGATACCGCAGCTGTCACGGGAAGTGAGAAGCAATACTTATTTGTTATAGGATGCAAAATTCATCTGGAGGAGGATGTTGGGTCTTTGGAATGTTAAACAATAGATATTTAAATAACGTTTGGAAGACAAATGAAAAGCAAAAAAAAAAAAAAAAAAAAATCCCACACAAACAAAACAAAACAAAACAAAGTGAGGAAAACAAGAACCAGGCGTCCCAAAAGAAAGGCAAAATAATTTGACTGGGGAAAATGTCAGGCTTATAGCCTGATGGAGACAACCCAGAATTCCAAGGGCAGGTTCCGGAACCGATGGTTACTGAATTGGGGCCAAGTACTTGTTCAGCTGGTGAGTGGTACAGCTGAGTTTTTGTTCAGCTGGTTAATGATACAGCTGAGATTTGAACCCATGCCTATGTGACCCATGTTCCATGTTTCTTCCTGTCTCAGAACATAACTCAGTAGATTCTATTCCCCTGGCTCCTGGCTCTGGCTTATTTGCACAGTTGGTCTTGAGCTCTAGGGCAGGACCTCACAGTAACCCTTACTGCATTGCTTTGAATGAAGTATTCATGACCTACCCCCATAGTGGTTGAACCTCTCTCTTTGCTTTAGCCTTACCTTGGCTGACCCTGTGGTTCTTACCTGTGACCCAGCCTGGCAGAGTGACCACCCACTGGCACCTCGCCCATCACCACACAGGGGGCAGAGGGTGCCCTTGAGACTCTTAAGCTCCAGCCCAGAAGTGACACTGTTTCCCGCTCATTTACCAGTACCAGACGTGTAAATTTAAGTCCTAGACATTTTTGGTGAACAGTATCAATGCATTTGTTGCCTGTCACATACCATGTCCCCTATCTAGATGTTCTGTGAGGACAGCGAGTTTTGTCTGTGTGGTCACCTGTGTATCTCCAGTGCCCAGATACACAGCAAAGGGTCAGATGAGTGGATAAATATCACTGGGTCTGGGTGATCTGAATATTACTTGCTGAGTGACCTTGGGCAATATTTATATTCCCTGAGCTTCTGAGTTCCTTTTAGAAAATGAGAATGAAGGGATGATTTCTCATTAGACTTAATGAGATAAGCAGGCAAAGCTTCTAGGACAAGTCCTGACCCTGGAAAAGCTCTGGAGAAATATTGGTTTCTTTCAACCTCTAGTTGCCAAATTCGCCTCTGACTTTTATGTATTTAGTTATGTTTTTGAGATGGAGTCTCACTTGGTTGCCCTGGGTAGAGTGCTATGGCATCACAGCTCATAACAACCTCAAAGTCTCCGGCTTGAGCAATCCTCTTTCCTCAGCCTCCTGAGTAACTGGGACTACAGGTGCTCACTGCCATACCTGACTAGTTTTTCTACTTTTAGTTGATACAGGGTCTTGCTCTTGCTCAGGCTGGTCTCAAACCCATCAACTCAAACAATCCACCTGTCTTGGCCTCCCAGAGTTCTAGGATTACAGGCATGAGCCACCACACCCAGCTAACTAGCTTTTGACTGTTAATCCAACTCTGTAGCAAATTTGCATTAAAAAAGAGCAATGGTGTAGCTTGAGTGCATTCTGTAATATTTCCGTTTCTTGCCCACTGTGTAGACCAACACTGATCTTCCTTCCAGAACTTGTTTTTTTCCATTGCATTGCTGGAGAATTCTGTAAACGGAACAAGCTTTAAAACTCAGGGTGGGGATGAGGTTGGGTATAGCCACCAGCCAAGATTTTCAAACAGTGTAACAAACGATGTGTGGACGCAACAAGGGAAAACACACACCTTCTTCATGAGTCTGGCAAAATCATATTTAGCCCCCAGGTGCATTTGACCTGTTAACAACATTTAGACAGATTTATCAGCTGCAAACTTTGCGCCAAGCACAAAAATACAGCCATTGTGGGAAACAGCATGGAGGTTCCTCAGAAAACTGAAAACAGCATTACCATATGATCCAGTAATGCCTCTTTCTGGGTATATGTAAAGGAATTGAAATCAAACGGGGATAGTTTTATACCCATGTTCATCACAGCGTTATTTATGATAACTAAACCATAGAAGCAATCTAGGTGTCCATGATGAGATGAATGTATAAAGAAAATGGGGCATATGTACACAATGGAATCCTACCCAGTCTTGGAATAGAGCAATCCTATCATTTCCAACAACATAGATGAGTCTTGAGGAAGCTATGGGAAGTGAAATAATCCAGGCACAGAAAGACACATCCCATATGTCCTTACTTATTTGTGGAATCTAAAAAGGTTGAGCTCTTGGAAGTAGAGAGTAGAATAATGGTTATTAGGCAGGGGTCCTCAAACTTTTTAAACAGGGGGCCAGTTCACTGTCCTTCAAACTGTTGGAGGGCCGGACTGCATGCCCCAGGATGAGTTGGCTGCTAAGAAGGACAGGCAGCGGCTGCAAAAACACCTGATGGGCCGGATAAATGTCCTCGGTGGGCTGTAGTTTCAAGACACCTGGACTAGGGGATAGAGGCAGATAGGGCAAAAGGAGATTTTGATCAAAAGGTATAAAATTTCAGTTAACAGGAATAAAGTCTAATGACCTATTGCACAGAATGGTGACTGTAATAAGAATAATGCATTGTACATTTCGAAACTTCAAAGAGTAGATTTTAAATATTTTTACCATCAGAAAAAAGTGTTAGGTATATGAGGTGATGGCTTTGTAATTAGTCTGATTTAATCATTCTACATCATGAACATTTATCAAAATCTTCCATTATATCCCATGACTAGACACAATTATTATATTTTAATTAAAAGTACCTGTAAATAAAATTTTTAAGACCCATTTATTTTTCTCCTTCCAAACACAAACAAGAAAGATTTGTTGTCAAGAAGGGAAATTCAAGCAAATTAAGTGGAGGGTTTGACTCTCTCTGCCCTTCCCTTGGTGGCTTGCCTGGCTGTGGCCGATGGCACATGGACTTTAGGTGCCCACTTCCTAGAAGCTGAAGAGTTGGAGCCTGGACTGAGTTAGAAAAGGGGGGGCACTTCTTTAATTGCCACCATACAAAGAGGGAAACAAGAAACGAGGCATACACTCCCTACCAATCTTCCCGAAACCTTCTGTGATTCTCTTCTCTATGTATTCTTATGAGATCATTTGCTTGGAACTGTATTGTTTGAAAAACTAGATAGAGTTCGTTTTAAAATGCCCCAGATCGAACTGATTGCAATGAGTCAGAATAGAATAAGCCTTATGTTTATGAAACATTTTTCACGACACAGTGGGAACGGAATGGAATTTGGACTCAAGAAGAGAGTCCACGATCCCTCAATTTACTGGCTGCCCGACTTTGTGTAAATTGTTAACTCTCTAAACCTTACTTTCCTCATCTGCAATGAGTGGATGATAAAACCTGATTTAGAGAGCTTCTGTGAGAATTCTATGAGCTAATGTTTGGGAAATGGTGTTATCAGTTTTAAAGTGCAATGGTGGCATTTATAATTATTCTGGAGGATCATGAACAATTTAAGACATTTTCCAATTTGTCCTTGGAGAGAAGTAAAGACTCATCCCGGCTTTCTCTCTTAACCACTTCTCAGTTTCCTATAGTGGCAATTAGTGTGTGTATATGTATACATGATTCTATGTATTAGTATATATATAATTATCCACTATGCTGTTTATATATGTGTGTGTTTCTGTATGTGTGTGTGTGAAAGACAGAGAATGAGAGAGAGAGAGAGAGATAAACACCCCTTTGTTAGCATTTCCAGTTGTCGTTTATAATTCCCTTTCTAGACTGTTGGAACTGTCCCTGACCAGATGGCTGTCTTTCTAGTCCAAGGCAGTCCAAATTAAATGCATATCTGACTGTGTCCCTTCACCTTTGGGGTCTCAGCCCATCGTAAAGCTCGAAAAGTCCTTAGTTTAATTCAGTGGTTCTCAACAGGGAAGTGGGGAAGGTGTGATTTTGTCCCCTCCCACATTTTCAATTTCTAGTCTCCACATTAGGGAAATGGGGGGGGGATGGGGGTTGCAGAGACCAAGGGTGAGCACCCTGCCTGGGCAGGACAGCCCCCTACAACAACATCTTGCCCAGAATGTAGAGCAATGCTGAGGCTGAAAAACTCACCTTCAACCCATGAGTTGTCCCTAGGAGGCCTCGGCCTCCACCAAATCCCATCACATTCCTACTCTCACACCGCAGCCTCCCACCAAAGCAGATACTCTCATGTCTCCAAGGCATTCCAACCGCCCCCCATTGCATGGCATTTCGGGGCCCTTTGTCTTTCTGGTTGAGTTTCCTGCTTTGAGCTTGCCTCCCCTCCCTCCTTCCGCTGGCGGGCTCTGGCTTCTCATTCTTTTGAGGGTCCCCCTGCACCCTCTGTCCTTTACAATACTTTCCTCATGCCTCAGGCCCCTTCTCTGCACACCCATAGCCCCTTCCGCTGCCCTCTCTCCCGGGACTTATCATGCTGCAATAAAATGGGGCTTATTCTGTCATCACGTCTTTTTTGGATCCGAGTGTCCCAGTCACGTGTGAAGTTCAGAGAGGGCTGGGGCCGTTCCTCCTCCACCTTTGTAGCCGCAGAGTCTCCACAGGCTGGGCAAGTCATGTCAGTGAATGTGCTGACTGAAGCGGAGAACACATCCAAATCAGTGACCCTCGTGCAGCTGAAGCTGCAGGGTTCTTTTGGAATGTTGCAAGAGGAACCCCTTAACCAAAGATTCTGTCCTGCCCCGCCTTGTACCCTAGGCTGTCAAGGATGGTCCCTCTTCACTGACAGCGTTAAAATTTATTGATTTGGTTGTGTGACAGGAGGTTTCAAGGGTTTTATATTGCATCCACACTCTACTGAATCTTTCTTTATTCTCGTATGTGTTCCCATCACTTCCATTTTACAGATGTGGAAACTGAGACGTGGAGTTTAAGAAAACAAGTCACAGGGCAAATGGTGGAGCCAAGACTTAATCTTGGCCTTCAGCCTCCAGGGGCCGCCTGCTCAATGGCTGAGCTGCGACAACCTGCTGTTAGGTCTACTGCCCTATGCGGGCTCCTTGGAGCACAGTTTCAGTGGGTCTGCATTTTAGAGATGAAGAAACAGGGCTTAAAGGAGATAGCATTAATGACACATCATGTGACAGCCAGGCCAGATACTGGTCTGCAATCTTTCTATTCAATAAATATTTTAATAATCCAATGGTACTCTGTCATCTAAGCCCATATTGGTCAAAATTTTCCCATCAGCTGGAGGAAAGACTAGGAGAACTTGCGTGAGAACAGACCCTCTGAGTTTTAGCACCCACCTTAGGGACCTGCTGCAAATAGATCCTTGATAATTACTTAAGCCCTTAGAAATCTTTACCAGATCTGGGGCAACTTTGATTCCTGTCTGGGACAAATCCTACATCCTGGGAGGTCTCTGTCCTGAGTCCCATTTGCTACAGATCTCTAAAAGCTTCCAGGCTGCTTAACTCTTCCCAAACTTTTGCGTTTAAAAATACATTCCTCGTCCGTGGATCTGGGTGCATTTTTTGTGCCTAGAGAATGTTGTTCCCTTCAACTTTGGAGCAGGCCAGCACACAGCACAGACCAAAATATGTGACACTCCATTTTCAGACTGTGTGGGCTGAGAGCACCATGTGGGTGGGTGGGGGGTTCCCAAGCAATTCTGAGAAGGAGGTTATGTTTCCCAGGGTGGTCTGGTGGTCTTGGATTGCAGTTGGCTCCATTTGCTGGGCTCTTTTGGGAAATCTCACAGGAGGTTTATTGCAGAAATGCTCACTCCTGTGTTCTTCCCTCTAGGGGGATGTCTTTTCCAGGACCCGTCACCTACTTTAAAGATATGTGGTTGTCATTCATCAAGTGTGTTTCCTGACTTGCTTTTGCTACTTGTGTAAGCACTCGGGAAGGGCTCCCTAGAGGTCAAGTTCACTCTTAGGGTGCTCACAGTCTAAAGGGAAAGACACAATAAAACCAACTAAGGGTGATCAGTCTTATGATAGAAGCAGGGGTGAACATAACAAGGACCCTGAATAAGTCCTAGAAGTCAGAGATAACTTTCCACACAATGGATAAACTGATCTATCAAGAGCAGAGATGAGCCAAGAAGAGGGTGTTGAAAGAGATGGGGGACAAGGATTCCAGGCAACAGAAAAAGGATATATAAAGTCCTAGCAGAAGTAAAAGTGCAGCATATTTGGGAAGAACAGGTAATTGGGCCTTGCTCAAAGGTAGAGTATGCATGTGGGGTTGGTTGTGGCAGGTGGGGGGGGGGCTTGGTGAGAGGGGACGTTGGAGACAATGTCATGAGTTGTGTCCTGTGGGACTTGGCAGTCCACGTGAAGGATTTTGGACTTTATCTTAAGGAAGAATGAGGCAGATTTTAATCAAGAACGTGACGCAGTTAGTTTTGCCTTTTATTAAGGTCCAGTTATGTAGGGATTCAGTAAAATGCCCTGGGGCCTTTGTGACTGAATTTTTATCAGAATAGAAACTTGTTTCTATTACTGTCATCAGAGCCAGCTGCAGGGGGGACTCGGGAGTCCCTCTGGGCAAATTGATGACATAGTGCCTGGGCAGAGTCTGGGAAGATCCAGGAGGTCCAGAAGCAGTGGGTGGTCAATATTAAGCCTGGGGTACAGATGGAATGCCAGGACACAGAAAGACAGGATGAACAGACTCCATTCTACCCTCTATCCAACTCTCAGCTACCCTGGAGGTAGCTGGGGTTCCAGACAAATTAGTGCCACCAGAGCTGAAATGTGGGGATTGAAATCAAGTTCTAGAAGGATTACCCAAAGGAGAAGGAGAGAGTCAGACATTTACGCAGGACCGGGCACTGAGGTAGGCACTTTCCAAACATCCATCTTTCATCAGTGTTATGGAGTAGTTACCATTTATTCATACCCTCAGCTAAAGAGAAGGAGGCTCAGAGAGGTGAGGTAACTTGCCCAAGGTTGCACAGCCAGCAAGTACAAAGCCAGGATTTTACCCCAGCGTTGACTAGCTTCAAATCTATTGTCACCAAATGTTAGAGTAAGTTCTCCTCCCCAAACCTCTCTCCATAATCCTTCATTCTCTGATGCTTCTTTTATTCTTTAAGTAAAAAGTGGGTCCGTGTGAACCACTTCCCAACCTGAACTCTCCACCGCACAATACTGTCCATCAAGAACTCTGGGGCTGCAGATGGCCCACAGAAACATCCCATCACACCCGGGTCTGCTGCCTGCACGGCCCAGCTGAAGTTCTCCCACTTTTTCACATCAGCATTCCTTGCGGCAGGTGCCCAAGTATGCCTCCTCGTTCCTTCACAGGGGCACCCCTCTTTCTTTGGAGTTAGGTGTCCATCCATCAGGTGGGAGGGGCATCGGCCCCACGTGATTTCTAGGGTGAAGAACACATCATTCTAGTTCTGAAGTTCTTCTGACTCTATTTCGACCTTCTCCAAAGGACCACCCCAGCCACCTCCCTTGGGTAACTTTAGTCCTTGGGGAGAAATAGCCCCTGTTACCTGAAGATCAGGCCAGTGTGGGGCTAGGGAAAAAGCTGGGGTTCATCAGACCCGGGTCCCCAGCTCTGTCATTTGCTAGCAGTATAAACTTGGGGAAGTACTTTAACTCTGCTGAGGCTGAATGTCCTCATTTGTATACAGAGATCATAATGTCTACCTAGACTTTTTTTTTTCTCTCTATGGACTGTTTTGAGAATTGCTTAAATAGAACTTAGCACCACGGCTGGTCCATAGGGCAGCATTAGAAAGGCAGTAACTCTAACCATTATTACTATGGGGATTCCCCTCATCCCAATCTGGGTGATGCACCATGCAAAGCATCTTTATGATTTCTGTGCATGGGCTGGGGGTTCTTGTCTCAGTCCCCCAAGCTGTGTAGATGAATCTGCAGCTCACAAACAGATCTCATGAGTCTGTCACTTTTGCGCAAGGACAGCTTGTATGTAAGTTCACTTCACAAGGTGGTGATAGGGGTTAAGGTCAACTGAACGATATAATATCTTTGTAAGCTGTAAGGTAGCGTGTGCATTTCTGTTTATTTTTATGATTTTAATCAAATTTCTTCTAGCATAATTGAGATGCAGTACAATGCACAGTCTGATGAGTTTTGACAAATATATGTGTAAATGCAACCACCACTTCAATAATGGTACATAACATTTTTATCACTCCAGAAACTTCCTACCTGGCCCTTTGCAGTTGATCTTCCCATACCCTTTGCTTCAGGTAAACACTTACCTGAATTCTATAGCTATAAATTATGTGTGATTGAAGACTTAATACAAATGCAATTCTATTGAATGTTCTTTCATTTCTGACTTCCTTCATTCAGCGCAGTGTTTAAGATGCAGCCGTGTCATCGTGCCTACTAGTAGTCTGTTTCTTTTTATTACAGAGTCGTATTCCATTGTTTGAATATACTCTAATTCAGTTATCTCACCAGCTGATGAACATTTGGGTTATCTCCAGTTTAGGGTTATTGTGAATTAAGTTGCTTTGCGTATGTTTTGTAAATATGTTTTCATTTCTCTTAGGTGATAAATACCTAGGATTGAAACTGCCAGATTACATAGTAAGTGTATGATTAACTTTAAAGGAAACCATCAGTCTACTTCCTGAAGTGGTTACACTGTTTTATAATCCAAGCAGCAATGTACAAGTTGCACTACTTCTTTGTCAACACTTTGCCAGTCTTTTAATTTTAGCCATTCTAGTAGGTATGCCATGGAATGTCACTGTGGTTTTAATTTGTATTTCTTTGATGCTATGGAAGCTTACTAACTTTTGTTAAATTTCAGGTTAATATGAGGGAATACATTTTTAGGTTACATTCAAGTCCAAGTTGTAGGAGAGCCCCTCACCAAGGGGAGCATGCTAAATACTCTCACATTGTGCACTTTAGGTGAGATCCCACCCATAACCTCCCCACTTCTCCTCTCCTCTTTCTCCCCCCCCACCTGCTAGACTATATTTGTGTTTTATCATTTGTATGAGTGTGTGTTTATACATTGGTTTCATAATATTATTGAGTACATTGGATACTTTTTCCACTCTTGAGACACTTTACTGAGAAGAATGTGTTCTAACTCCACCCAGGTAGACATAAAAGATGTAAAGTCTCCATCTTTTTAATGGCTGAATAGTATTTCATGGTACACCTATAACACATTTGTTAATCCATTCATGGGTTGATGGGAGTTTGGGTTGCTTCAATGACTTGGCAATTGTGAATTGAGCTGCAGGAAACATTCTTGGGCGAATGTCTTTGTGGTAAAATGGTTTTTGTTCTTCTGGTTAGATGCCTAGTAATGGGATAGTGGGAACAAATGTCCACTTTTAGGTCTTTGAGAATCCTCCATATTTCTTTCCACAAAGGTGTATTAGTCGGCAATCCTATCAGTAATGTAGAAGTGCTTGCTAACTTTTTATGCACTGTGGCCATTCGTTTATCTTCTTTTGATCTTTGGTCTATTTATTTTAAATATTACTATTTTTCTTATTGAGTTAGAAGATTCCTTTCTTGTAGTCTGGAATTTAGTCCTTTGTCATGTGTCTCAGCTGTGAATATCTTCTCCCTGTTTATAGCTGACCTTTATATTTTCTTAATAATGTCTTTTGAAGAGAAGAAAGTTTTAATTTTCATGCAGATAAATTTATTACTTTCTTCTTTCATGATCCAAGTTTATCGTGTCTTAAGAAATCTTTGCCTCCCCAAGGTGTACGAGTATTTTCTCTTATGTTTCCTTCTAGAATTGGTATAGTTTTACCTTTTATGTTCTGGTCTGTGATTCATCCTGAGTTAAATTTAGCATATGGTATTTGGTAGAGGTTGAGATTTCTTTTCTTGCACATTACTATCTCTCTGTTTCAGAACGCTATAAGGAAAAGACCCTCTTACTGAACTATACAGATGCATTTGTCAGAAATCAATATCTATGTGGGTTGATATTTGGATTCTTTGGCCCTTCCTATTAGTCTGTATCTGTATCTTTAGCCAATAGGATGATATCTAGCTTCTTAAAGTTTATAGCAACTCTCCATGTGGAGCAGTACGAGTCACTCAGTCTTTGCTCTTTACAGTACTGCATTTGCTATTCTTGGATTTTTCGCCTGTGCATATGAGTTTATGTGTCTTCTGGAATTTTGGGTGGGGTTGCATTAAGTCTGTGCATCAATTGAGTTTTCTGATTCATAAACATAGTAGACCTATACATTTATTTTGATTTTTAAATATTGACGATATTGAATTTTGTAATATTGAGTTTTCAGATCCATAAGCATAGTATACCTATATATTTATTCAGAATTTTTAATTATCTTCCCAGAAAGTTTTGTAGTGTTTCATGGAGAATGCTTGTACGTCTCTCGTGAATACTTTTTCTAATAATGCTATGTTTTGAATGCTATTGTTAGCAGGTCTTGAAATCTAATTTTCTAATTAAATATCTGTTGGCACTAGATATTCTATCACAGCCAGAGATGAGATTTTGTTTTTAATAACAATCATGGAAAAATTGAAACATCTTCTCATGAATTGATATTTTTCTTCTTTTAAAAACATTTCCAGGACTCTGTACAAAAATATTTTTACGAGCCTCTGTTAGATTCCAAAGTATTAAGCAGATAGTCTGTGTGGGGGGTGTGTTTGCTGCTGCTCCTGTTTCTAGGATCCCATAAATTCTCCTCTGGAGAAGTTTACCACTGCCCTACTTGTGTGTGTACGTGTGTGTGTGTGTATGTGGCATCAGGAAACTAAGACCAATCTCTAAGCACACCAGGAATACTACTCTCTATGTTTGGTTCATTCCCAAGGTTGGAAGCATCTTGACCTTCCTTATGACCAGATTAGAGAAACTGCCGAAATAGCGGTTAAATTACTAGGCTTAAAACCTTACCTTTACATAAAAAGGTAAATATTGACTCGTTTCATACAGTTGTATTTAAATTCAAGGCACGATAGGAGACCTAAAATTTCAAGACAATTCATAAGCAAAATGGGATAAACTGGGGTCCAGTTGAAAATAATTATTTATATAAATTCTCAGACCGGGGGTGTGTTACAAAATGTTAATGGGATTTTTTTTGTATGCTACCCCTACTTTTTAAAGCATTTTCAGATTCTACATTACATGTAAAGTCCTGGGCACACGTGTCTATTCTGTTCACTTTGCCTAGAACATTCTTTCCTTCTTTGTCTGAACCCAGTCATTTTTCAGCACTAAGTTAGCTCTGCTCCCAACCTCCCTACCTCCAACTCCACCCCTCCCATCGGACGTGGCCCCATCTCCCTGTAGTTCCCATCGTGATACTTTGGTCATTTAATTTAAATTTGCAAGTATAATTTGCGTCCCAGTTATGTTCAGAATAGTGGGTCAGTGATACTTCTCAGGCATTCCCAAATGCCCTAAGTAGCATTTGTAGTTTTTTCCCTCCTTTCTCTAAATGTGATGCTGCCAGGCTTTAGCATTTGCTTTAGGTAGGTGATATATTTTTTACTACACTTGAGGAAGGAGCATCAACCCTAAATATGTGTCCATACAGAAAGAGACCGCTTGATTGCTTGCGATCACATGGGGATTTTGGAAACAATACTAATTCGGGCAACACTGGGGCGGGAGTGGAAGGCTGTCCAGGTAGAGGTCCTGGGTCCTAGTCTGGACTTTTTCAACAACCAACTCTGTCACCAGCCCAATCGTTTACACCTAAAAGGTACTTGGTGATGCGTGAATGAACTTGAAGTAGTCTCTTAACCTTTGTTGACCTGTTTCTGCATCCTGAAATAAAGGAGTTGGAGTCGAGTATCTCTAACTCTGTCTCAACTTTTTAGGTCATGAAAAAAAACTTTTTTTGATCCTTTAGGATTTAAATCAATTACTATAGTAAGAACATACTGGTTTAGATTAATGGGGAAAGGAGAATGGAGTTGAATATGCATTAGAGATTTTTGGCCTATTGGGACATACTTAAGCATAATAAATTATACACTGTTCCTGTCCTCTTGTTCTCTGGGGAGCTGTCAGATTTTCATTCATCCTTCTAATTTCTCTAAATCAACTTTCAAAGTCAGCAACCATTAAGAACAACCTTCTGGGATGCTCTATGGACAGAGATAATTGCCCTGTGTTGATGCAGCTATTGTTTATAATACACGCAAATGTGTATTTCTAGCATTGATTAATTTTCTTCCTTGCCTCCTTATACTCTGTCTAAAGACCAACCTTAGTGCAACTTCTACCACAAAATCCAAATAAATAGGAGATTTGGATTAATGAGGTCTTACTGCTCATGCCAGGATTGTAAGACATGGACCAAGGAGCTTTGATACAACAGACATTTGCTTGGGCAAGAGAATCTCTGGGTATGGGTTGCTCTCAGAAGTATGACCCTGCTCCATGGTCACCAAAAAGAAATCTGCTTTGCTAGGGAGCCACCGTTCTTCCCTTCCATTACACCCAGGCTTGTACTCCTTTTACAGGTAAATTGGTCAGATTTGATCATGTGAAGTGACAAAAAGTGCCGAGATGATTGGCACCCTTTGGGGACTGGGCTCCAGAGTGAAAGTCTGGGTCTATCTTATTTCCTGACTTGCCCTGTGTGTTCCTCTGCCAGGGCTGCCATAACAAAATGCCACACACCAGGTAGCTTAAACAACAGAAATTTATTTTCTCTCAGTTCTGAAGGCTGGAAGTTCACAGTCAAGGTGTGGACAGGTTTGGTGTCTTCTTGCAGACAGCTGTCTTGTTGGCGTGTCCTCACATGGCCTCGCTCTGCGCACGTGCACACCTCTTCTCATAAGGATACCTGTCACGTTGGATGAGAGCCACCTGTGCAACCTCGTTTAACATTAATTACCTTTGTAAATACTCTGCACTGAAATCTAGTCACATTCTGAGGTACGGGGGTGTTGGGACTGCACCTTAGGAATTTGGTATCATCCTAAGAGGACCTGAGCATCTGAGTTGACCCAATAACACATCTGTTCTCTCCTGCCTCCCTCAATAGAGGAAGGGTCCAGCAGATTATGTGTGATTCGTGGTAGAGCCAGACCCTGCTCAGTCACTGAAACAGAGAAAGATTCAAGTCTCCTGTGACAAGTACAGAAAAAAAGAGCCACTCACCTCTTTTCAGATCCTAACAAACCATAGAGGTGATGTATAGATATTCTTCAAAGAGCTCTTTGGGAAAAGGAAGAAAACAGCCTGCTTCCTGTGTTTAGTGACAGGTCTAGAATTTTAGGGTATGTTCCATTTGCAAGGAAGACTTTCTATAGAAGGAGGCCATCCTGGGCCTAGAGTGGGGTGCAGTTTGTAATTCACACCCATACCGTTGTATTCATGAGCCTGTGGCTCATTCTGTCACAAGCCCGAGAAAGCACAGTGTCTTATTCTGTGGCATGTGTGTGTTTCAGTGCTTGCACCAGAGAAGTGATGAGGATCACGGCCACTGTTAGATAGACACGGCATTAGCAGGGAGACCCAGTGGGTCCTGTGGAAAGCTGCAGTTGTAGAACCAGAAGAGTGAGTGTGTAACAAAGCTGATAAGGCCCTGACTTCCCTAAAGAGGATGCTTTCCTGACTTGGCTCTGTTCTGAGGTCAACCTGTCATCAGAGGCAAAAAATCCAATGGATTTGGGAGACTTTCTGCCCTGAAGCTGTGGCTTCTCACAGGTTGGTAAAGGCTGCCACAATTCTGGAAGGCCAAAAGCCTGTGTGATGGTGATGTTGCCTGGCAGATCAGGTTGAACTCTGAAACCAGCTAACTGTGCCTCTTAGGGCATTAACATAGCCCCTGGCAGTCTCAGTGTGCGGCTCTGTGAAATGGGTGAAAAGATCGCAAAGGGACTTTCCAGCTCTAAAATGCACATGGTTCAGACAGTGACTCTTGTAAAGCTCCTGCAAGCTTTGGGATGCATGGATTCACTGAGGACTTACTCAGGACCCAGGATCACATAAACAATCTCACAGTTCTACCTAGGAGCTGGGGTTTTTAAAGTCCACTGATTTTTGGCAATCTCTTAAAAAAAAATCAGTCTTTGTTATCTTTCAGATCCAATGGCAGTATAGGGAAATAAATCACGCTTTTTAAAAATGCTACTTTTAATTAATTAATCGATTATTTTTTTGAGGCAGACTCTCACTCGGTCACCCTGGGTAGATTGCCATGGCATCATCATCCTAGCTCACAGCAACCTCAAACTGTTAGGCTCAAGTGATCCTCCTGCCTCAGCAGCCTACAGTTGCCTACCACAATACCTGGCTAGTTTTTCTGTTTTTAGTAGAGATGAGGTCTCATTCTTGGTCAGGCTGGTCTCACATTCCCCAGGCAATCCACCTGCCCCAGCTTCCCAAAGTGCTAGGATTCCAGGTGTGAGCCATGATGCCTGGCTAATGCTAACTTTGTAAATAGAGCAAATTACTGGCACTTAATTTCTAAATAGGGTGGTGTTCATATAATAATATTGGGGAATTATTTCTGTAGTGGACATTTTGGGGATCTAGAAAGATAGATTAAGAGGTTGGAAGACAATAATGTACGTGCATACGCAGATGTTAAATATTTCTGCACCTTTAATGCTGGTTTGGAACACATAAAAAACTGGCTAACCTGGAGCAAAAAGAGGAGGTCCGAGCTTCCTTCTTGTTATCCTCATGGAGAGCTGGTGATTTCATGCCAGTGTTTCAAACCTAGGTTGTGAAACTATTTTTTTCATCCTACCTGGAATACTAATAAAAACAAGGTAATAATACAGTTATTAAGTCATGAAAAGGCTATAGTCTTATGAATTTGTCATTAATGACAATATTGATAATTACCATGTATTAATTTAATTGAGGTGATTGCTTCATAAACGTTCTAAATTTTGCCTTCAGTACAAACAAACTGATTTGTCCTTGGGTTGAGAGTGTATTTTAAAACAATTCCTCTCAGAAGTTTCTCTACCATGAGCCTCAAACCCACATTTTCTTTTCTTTTTTTTTTTATTTTTTTCAAACCCACATTTTCAAGTGGGGGCTTTTCTTGCCGTCTCAGCCCTGATCAAATTCACCTGGTTGGCTTTCTCCTGGTGACCAGGACAGCCCTCTAACTCAACGCTGCCTACACCTGTCACGCCTCTCTTTCCTCTCACTAAGTCTCATGGGTGCTCAGATCCACCCCCTCCCTGCTATTTGCACCACTGTTGCCCTGGGTAAGCTCTGCTTAGCATTCCGTAGTGGACTGTGCTGCCATGTCCAGGTTGGACTTCCTAAAGATCCAATCCAGCCAACTCACTTCGCGTAGAGCCTTCAACAACCCTCCAGGGATGTGGAGTAAACCCCCCACTTCCATCTGTCATCTCAAGGGCCTCTGTGAGCTGGTTCTCCTGAGATCGGCAACCATATTCTCTAATACATTCTGTAGTGGTCCCGAAGACATAGCTCCACTGCCCTGGTCACTTTCTCCACTCTGCATCGTGGTCATGCTCTACCTACAAGGTTTTGCTGTTTTATGTTATCACTGGGGAATCTTCCAGTTCTGCAGACTCCACTGAGTGTCTAGTCTGGAAGACAGAGGCTACATCAGGTAGTTAAATACAAGCTATTTAATCTGGGAAACTAGTCAACAAGCTGTTCAAAAAGTTGGAAGGTCCAGGCCAGGTGTGGTGGCTCTGCCTCATGCCTGTAATCCCAGCACTCTGGAGGCTAAGGCAGGTGAATTGTCTGCGCTCACAGGTTCAAGACCAGCCTGAGCCAGAACAAGACCTCATCTCCAGAAATAGCTGGGCATTGTAGCAGGTGCCTATAGTCCCAGCTACTTGGGAGTCTGAGGCAATAGAATTGCTTGAGCCCAAGTGTTTGAGGTTGCTATGAGATGCCACATCACTTTACCAAGGATGACAAAGTGAGATTGTCTCCAAAAAAAAAAAAAAAAAGTTGGAAGGTTCAATGAAGGGTAGTGAGATAATTGAGGGTTTAGCATTGCTGGGGTTAGAAGTGGTGTTACTAGTGCTTATACGGTGAGGCTCTCCAGTGGGAGCAGGGGAATGATGGGGATCCAGGCACAGCCAGAGATACCACCTAAAAGCATGGAGGTGAAACAGGATGGAGGAGAAACAGTAATTTTCTGGCATCCTGCTTTCCTCCCATTGGCAGAACCTGAAGCCAGTTGTCCCAGGAGTTTGGGAAATGCAATTTCCAAGGATCAACTCTCCTGTCATATAAGGAAGAACATGGAAATGGGGAGGAATGGATCCCAAAGCCAAAACGCAAATAACCCACATGTACCTCCCCCATTAAACTGCCCATTTTCTGTTGGATTCATACTCAATCCTAATCTCTCCTTTCTGTTGTTTGAATTGCTGTGACAGTTTCTAATAAGTCTTCCCTATATAAAATCTCCTTCTTTTCCCTGTGCTTATCGGGATCAGCGGATTGGAAGTTAATGAAGGCAAGGGCTCTGTTTCGTTCATCTTCATATCCCCAGAACCCAGGGCAGTATTTGGAACACTGTAGTATTTGAGGAATAGCCCATGAATGTGAATTAGAGAGGGAAGAGTAGTTATGGCAAGAGAGGTCAGGGGATCTGTGAGGAAAGAAAGGAGACAAAAGTGAGAAAGAAGAAGAGTCAACCAACTCCTAAGAGCGGAAGAGAAAATGAGTCTTAAAGGAGCGTGTGCACGCAAATCTCAGGCATCGTAACCTGCCAAGATCAGAGTCTACATTTGCTTTTTTCTGAGCGTGGAATCCTTTGATAGGGCGTTCACTCCGGGAGACTTGGTGAAAGGCTGCAAGTCACGTGCAATCAGGCTTTCCATGACTGGTCTAGGGGAGAAAGCACTTCCTAACTCTTCCTAATCCCTAGGGGACAGTCCCCAGAAGGGGACTTGAAAGTGAAGAGGGAAGTGTGTGTCATTTCTCTGGGCTTTCTTAGCATGCATAATTCAATGTTGGCTTCTCATAACTTCTATAATTTATGAATAAACTCCCAAATTCTGCATTGAGGAGAACTTTGGTCTCCAGCTGTCCCTTCCCTGAGCCAGTAGTATCTCTGTTTTACATGAATGCTTTCTGTTCTATCAAATGAAAGAATGATAAAAAAAATATATTTTTTGTTAAAGTAATTCTTTAAAAAAAATTATAAAATCAACAGGTTTACTGCCTCATAGTTGGAAAATACAGAAAAGTACATAGAAGAATGTAAAAAAAAAAATCCCACCACCAATAACAATTACTCTGATAATCTGAGTATATAATTCCAGTCTTTCTTTCCTTTCTCAAAATGGGGTCATACTCTACATCCCGTCTCATAAACTGCTTCTTTTTTTACTGAAACATATAACATACACATTATCTTATTTCAGCTGACATTTTTTTTAAAGCTGCATTGTATTCCATGATAAATTATTTACTGAATTCCCTGTTGTTGGGTATTTTGTCAGTGTTTTTGATATCATGTGCTATTGTGTTGTATGAATTCTGTATTCTGAATATGACATTGTACCACAAATGCAATGGCCTAAAACCATGCAGGTTCCTTCTCTTAGCTCTAGTTTGGACTTCTAGTTCTAAAGGCTAGAAGTCCAAAATCAGTGTCACTGGCTAATGTTGTTGAGGCTGGTTCCTCTTGGGGGCTGTAGAGGAGAATCCTTGCTGTTTCCAGCTTCTAGAGGCTGTCTGCATTCCTTGGCTTGCGCTTCCTTCCTCCATCATCAAAGATCAGGGGTCTACTCACTGCCTCTGTTGTCATACAGCCCTCTCTCTGACCCTGATTCCTCCCTGCTTCCTTTTATGAGGATCTTTGTGATTTTACTGGGCAATCAGCATATTCTGGAATGATCCAGAATGATTTCTTCAACTCTAGATCCTTAACTTAACCATATGTGCAAAGACTCTTCCTCATATGAAGTAACATTGATTGGTTCCAGGAAAGAGATATCTGGGGGCAGGGGGCATAATTCAGCCTACGTTATTGCTATAAATAGCAATGTCAGAAACTTTCCAGGCCCATCCCAGCTCCGCAATTCTAGGATGAGGTTTTTGGAAGGATGACTGTAACTACTGTAGCTTCGGAAAGATTTATTCAGGCAGGTGAAATAGTAGACAGAAAACAGAGGCAGAATACTGGGGTAGCCCTTGATCTGCTGCTGACTTGCTAAGGTGGTGTCTCTGCTTTAGAATCCTCATCTGTAAGGCAGTGGCGGGCAAGAATCCTTCACAATCAAACATTCCATAATTCTGTGAACTGAAGCACTGTAAGTGGTATAACATGAAAACAGCAAAGATGTGTGTTCAGAAAGATTAATGGAGATGATGTATGCACAGTACCCTTGAGCCAGACACACGGTGCGCATGTTTAAAGAACTAAAATCTTGGAGGAAAGCATCCTTTTAGCCTTAATGATAACTACCATTCATTTTGCACTTACCGTGTTGATACCATCAATAATTCTCAAAGAAATCTCATAAATTACAAGATGTCCTGCACGGTTTTCAAACGGTGTGAGTAATTTCTTCAAGGTTTCACAGTTACTAACAGAACTGTTGTCTTATGCGATATCCATATGGATGCAAGTTTAGACTCTTTCACTTAGACTCTGCTGACTGTGCACATACTGTATAGAATTAAATGCAGAAACGGAGTTAGAACTTTCACCCGACATTTGTAGAGTAATCGGTAACACCGTATCATGTCAGTTTGGGCATATTCGATTCAGTTAAATGGGCAGTTCTTCATGGACTGCTTGCTATGGTTTGAATCCGCTCCCCTGCCCGCCAAATTGGATGTGTTGGCAATGTAATTCCCATATTTATATGCTGGTAGTATTTAGAGATGAGGCCTTTGGGAGATAACTAGTATTATATTAGGTCAGGAGATTGGGGCCTCCATATGGGACTGGTGGTTTTATAAAAAGGGGAAGAGAGACCCCGAGTGGGCACACTCTGTCCTTCTCATCATGAGATACCCTCTCTCTGCACCCTGTTATGGTGCAGGAAGACCCTCAGCAGATGCCAAAGCCATGCCCTTGAACTTCCCAGCCCCTGGATAGTGAGCTTAATAAATCTCTTATCTTGATAAATCAACAGTCTATAGCATTCTGTTATAGCAAGAGAAACTAGACTAAAACACTGCCCATCAGAATTGTAGAGCGCTCCATTCCTCTTAAAAGCAACTTCTCCTTCCCTAGACTGTGTGGAGAAATGGAGGGAAATTTGTCTGTTCCCTCTGGCCCCTTTCGCTGGTGCTCGTGGTCAGGGTGTGCACGTGCTGGAGGGATGTGGCCAGCCAGTCGCCAAGTTCCCCCGCCTTATGGGAACCAGATGGAGGCTGGAGTCGAAGTTCTCAGCCACAGAAGTGAGACTGGGCCGCCTCTCTGGACTGAGTCTCAGAATTTCAGGAGGCATAACCCCCTGCACGCCCCCTCCCACTGCCCTGCTTCTCCTTCCAAAAACCAAGAATCACTTTTAGAGATACAGTCTTTCTCCTGCCTTGTCCCAGCACTCTGTCCTATTTCTTCTTCTTTCTTTCTTTCTTTCTTTTTTTTTTTTCTGAATTAGTAATTGTAACTTTGTTTGTAGCAAAAGCCTGTTTGGTTGTCATAAATTGTAACCAAGAGGAACAATAACCACAAAACAGTCAGTGCTAGCATGTTCTTTGAATAGCCTAGATTGATAATGTGAGGTCTTGCATAACTTTATAAACCTCTACTAGCCTTTGGGAGAATTAAGCAAACACACAGTAAGACAACCAAACAAACAAACAGAAACAAAATGCAAACAAATCTGGAGGAGAGGGGAGGGGAAATTTGAAATGTGCCGGTGACCAGTGAAAGTGAAGGAGATCAACTTGGAGCCTTATTTAGAAGTTTTCAGGGAATCAGCATTTCAAGAGGAGGAGCAATCTTAAAGCTCACCCAATAATTAGTTCCATCTAGTGATTCCTTACTGGAAGAGGCTAGAAGAACCCAGGAGTCATTCTATTGTGAAATATGGTTGCCACAAAACGTCCTACTTGCTACTTATTAATTTGTCCACTTGTAGGAGGAGTAATGATAATTACAAAAATAGAGCAACTGGTGGGATGGGAGACATGAATTACGGAGAATTTCCCAGTTAAATGGTGAGCCTGTAGCAAGACGCTTTTGCAGATGTTCAGCGCTGTGGTGAGAGCAGGGGGCGTGAGTCAGAGGCACACTGGGCTGTCTTACTTGGTGGTGGTGAGGATTCGGGCAACATACTTATCCACCCTGAGTTTCCGTTTTGACACCAGAAGCAATGGTGGATTGAGCTGAGAATGGGCTGAGCGCTGGGAACGTGGAAGGCACTCACGGGGTGGTGGCTTCTGTGTTCATTGTACCTGAACCATCAATTCTCCACCTGTGTGTTTGCTCTACCCGTGGGTTAAGCTGGCCACAGAGGACGACAAGGAAATTTACCTTTGGATCCAACCCCTGGTTTTCACTGACGAGTCCTTGCCCATTTTTGGAAATTCAGAGTCCTCTTTGAGGTTCATGGGACAGTGGAAATTGGAATCCGACAGTCTTAAGCTCAATCTCTGAACCGTATGCTCTTGAGACAGTTCACTCAAAAGAGGGCGGGGCCACTAGAGAGGCTAAATACATTTTTGCTGAATGAATGAGAAAGGACTGAGTTCCACGTTGTTGGCCCTTTCTTTCTGGAATAGTTTTTACTCCTTCTTCAGGGTCCCATTTGCACGACTCCTGTGGGAGACTTCCTCACAACCCTGTTCAGACCTGCATGATAACACGGGTCGCAGCCTGTGTCCCCAGAGAAGGATAAGGAGCCTCTCACTGGAGGAACTGTGACTTTGCATTCCCTGAATGTAGCACAGTTTCTGGAAACTATTTAAGAATTAAAGGGTAATTGCAAAAAAGTCCTAAAGACAGCATCACAACCTCTCTCCCTCCCCCACTTCTGGGCTATTAAAAAAATGTTTTAAATTTATTTATTTTTTTCAGAGACGGTGTCTGTCTTTCTTGGTGTCACCAAGGCTGGAGTATAGTGGCATCTGCAGCTGTAGCTCGCTGTAGCTCACTGCAGCCTTCAATTTCTGGGCTGAAGCAGTCCTTCCGCCTCAGCCTCCCAAGTGGCAGGGACTACAGGCGTGTGCTGCCCAGCCTCCCTCGGGCTATTTTGTGATGTCCGCAGTCGGATCCTTAACAGAAAACTGGTCCCAGTACTTACTCCTTCCCCCTGTACACTCACCACAGTTTACTGCCAGTTCTTATGCTTATCGTGTCAGGAAGATGACCCAGAATATTTCCTGAGTAGAAGCAGAAATTCGTTGCCAACGTGTGTCTCAGAGCTTTGCAGCATCCAAGACAGAGTGATTAATTAATCAAACATAACTTTGGCTCTTCACTTCTAAGACACCAGTTTACCAAGAAATTTTGTGCTGCTCAGCAAATTCAGAACATGATATTCTCTAGACCAAACTCATCTTTCCTGTCCTGTTCCAAAACAGTTTTCCTCCTAACTTCCCTATTTCTTTTCAAGTCAATGTTCTTCCCCTGTCAACTAAAAAGCCCGTCTCTCCTCTCCTTCCTCAACACATCCAGTCGGTTCTAGGACCCTATTATTTCTATTTTGTTCGCAGACCTGAATTTTCACTCTTATTCCAATATTCACTTATTAACTATTTGATTTGGGGTAAGTCATTTGCATCCTCTGAGTGCTGGTTTTCTCAGAAATAAAATGGAATAGTAACCTGTTCTGCCTTCCTCACGTGGTTGTTGGATGGGATCCCTCTAGGATGAGATCTGATAGAACAGGAAGAGCTTTGGTGTCTGTCAAATGCTAACACTGTTAGCTGCTGCTACTTCTATGATTTGCCCTTCCAGGGTGATTGGCCATCCTACTTTGCCCCAAACTGTCCTGATTTTAGCACCAAAAGCTCCACATCCCTGGAAGCCCTTAGTTTTGTGCAGACCAGCACTGTTGGTCACTTTCCCCCTCATGTCTGTTGTTTTTGCCTGCTGGCTGGTTCAGTTCCTTCCCATCCAAGACCTCTCCTATCTGTCTTCACTCAACCTCACCCAACCATCACCAGCATGATTTCTCTGAAGCACAGTGCAGATGGAGAATGACTTCTATACCCTGAGATAGAATGGCTGCCCTGGGGGAGACAGAAAGAAGGAGACAAGGTGGGCACCATCAGAGCTTCTCTGTGAGCAGGGAGAATGTTCCCTCTGGCACTAGTGTGGGGGTCCCAGAATCTCTGCAACTGAGCTTCTGGGTTCTTGTGTGGACATCTGGTATTAGACTGACTGAAGCTCTCTGACCTCAAATTCATACTCTGCCTGGCAAGATCCCCATCCTTATGGGTCATTGCAGGAAACAGGGGCCTTGAGGTCATTTTGATAGGAATTTGGGAGCTTGTAATTTACAGAGCCTATGGAAAATTGAAAACATGAGGCCCTATCTAGGGAAGTCAATCTCTCCTTCCCATATGATTGGCATTCCAAAGAATGAATGGGTCTCTTCTAATGGACTACACCCTCTGTACAGGGACATTCCCCCTGCTTTGATGAGATGGGTGACCTTCCAGGGTGTCATGGTGCTGCTTGCCCACAGGAAGGACAACGACTACCTTGCCCCATCCAGGGATGCTGTGGAGCAAAGGCCTGACACTAACCCTCTCTGTGCTCACAGATCCTTGCTGGACTGGAAGACATAGGCAAAAGTCAGGCCTTTCGCTGCCAATAAGACCCAGCTGCTGGCCTGGGCAGAGGGCCTAGTGGCTGTAGGGAGGAGAGGACAGCCAGCGGGTGCCAGGGTCAGGAAGCAGCAGGCCAAGAACCCACCCAGGCAGTCAGGGAAGTAGGGAGAGGAGAGTGCTTGTGACCTGGAGGCTCCGAGCTCCTGGAGCAGGTTCCATTACCCTATCAGACTTTGCTTGTAAAACTCAAATTCAACAATAAAATTATTAAAATTCCAAGATGGCAGTAGCTGGGGCCCTTCTGAGCACAATTGCACACCTGTGAGGCCGGTCCCAGGTGCAGGTCCAGCTCACCTGCCTTTTAGTTCTTTAGCACCCTGCCTCTTGTTTCGCACACCTGCTGTGCCAGTTTGTACCTGGATTCTTTCCAATCCCTCCTTTCGGCCTGGAAGGAATGGGTGTTTAGTGGCTGTGCTTTGCCAGGCAGGAAGGGCTCAGCAGGAACCACATGATGGGTGAAGGAAGGCTTAACATGAATGAAGGTGGCTCCAGGTAACAGGGCTGCTAAGTTTATAGCCAATACCATCTCTACTTTTATTGCAGCTCCCTGCTGGGAAGACTTGGATTTTCTGCTAGCAGTTCTGGCAGTAGGTGCCAGATTCTCAAAGCAAAAGCAGGTTTATATTTTAAAAAGTGTGTGTGTGTGTGTGTGTGTTTTAATATCAAGAAAATAGATATTAAACTGGTGGCCACGTGGCCAAAGTCAAGACTTTTCTCTTTTGTTGTGACCCAAATATAAGCCCAGTTTGGTTTAAGGAGGTCTTTTAATCCTTTGGTTCCTGAGGCATTGTGACAGATCATTATTTATGTGTTGCTAGACCAGACAAGGATTTGGGGGGTTTTCTTATTTGTTTTCTGTTTTTTTTTTTTTAAATAATAATTTAGTTTGATGGCCTGACAAACAGGTGCTCCTATAAAGCTCTTATAGCTTTCAAAAGGTATTTGTGGGGTATAATGAGGGCTTGTTTGAGACTAGAAATTATAAAACTCCAGTATATTTTAACCATAGCGTTATTGTTACAAGCATCTGACACTTGTTGCTAAGGCATCCTTGCCTGATGGGCTGGAAGCCTGGTACCCTTGACCAAAAATTTGAATATGCTGCATAGGTAATGTTTTATCAAATATATATTATAAATTACAACATATTTTGTTTTTTTAAATGTAAGGATTTCTTTTTATTTCTCCTTCCCTCATCCTGAAAAAGCAGCTGTGTCTGTGGTCTTCCGGACCGTTGCAGGGGCCTGGTTGCTTCCAGATTGTGACTTTGAACTTCATGTAATGCTCCTTCCAGTAAATTCTCTGTCTCTATTAAAGTGCTGCTGCCACTTGCAAACCAAAGAGTCTTGTGTGTAGGTCTCTCACCACGCTTGCCACTTCGCAACCTCCTCCCTCTAAGTTGAGTTTCTCAAAGTCAGAGCCCTGCTTCTTCATATCCCCTGCACTCGGCTTATATTTGCCTCAGTGACTATTACATGAATGGATAAGTGAATAGAAGATGTCAGCTTAATCAACTCATCTATGAGACCTCCCTGTTAGAACAGTATACGTGGTTACCGCTCATGGTACAAGTATACAGTAGACCCCCTCCTATCCATGGGGATACATTCCGAGACCCTCAGTGGATGCCTGAAACTGTAGATAGTACTGCACCCTATACTTAGTATTTTTTAAATAGTATTTTAATATTACAGGTAAATATATATGTTTTATAAATATATATGTATATATCATATATATGTATGATATATACATATATATATATTTACCTATAATAAAGTTTAGTTTACAAATTAGGCACAGTAATGGTTCAACAATAATAACTAATAACAAAATAGGGCAATATGATATGTTATTAAAAGAAGGTGCATAAATGTGGTTTCTCTCTCCTCCCCAAATATCTTATTATACTGCACTCACCTATTTTTGGACCTTGATGGACTGTAGGTAACTGCAGCTGTGCAAAGCAAAACAGCAGGTGGGGGAGACTACTGCTCTGTGATTCATCTTAGATACATCTCAAGTCAATACTTAACACATACACGTGTGCATCTCTTCAGGAACCTGGGAAACCATTGTGGCAATAAAAAGAGAAATCAGGCCAGGCACAGTGACTCATGCCTGTAATCCCGGCATGTTGGGAGGCCGAGGTGAGAGGATTGCTTGAGGCCAGGAGTTCAAGACCAACCTGAGTGACATAGCACGACTTTGTCTCTATAGGAAAAGAAAAAAAAAAAAAAAGAGAAATCGTTTGTTTAGATGCAAAGTGGGTATAAGATAAATTTAGTAAACTGGGTTCGTATCTTCCAGGATTGGTTCTGGAAATGGAGTGAGAATAGAGATTGGTCTGGAATAACTTTAGGCCTGCTTTGAGAGGACTTTATTTCCCAGAACTGGTCCCAGAAGAACTCCTGAATCCTCAGCTGTGTAATATTGATGTGTCTTCCAACTCCCAAGGGGGCTGGATGCCCAGAGAACTGTGCAGATTGTTCCCTTGGGAGGGATGGCGGGTAGTCAAGAGCTCATTCCCATGCCCAGGCACACTCACAGGAGCCTGCCAAACTCCATAGCTACGGAGGCCTTGACATGTTTCCATTTCTGATTTTGTCCTTATAAAATGTGTTGCTAATTAAAATAACTGCCAGCTCATACTCCTGCAGGGAAACCCATCCACGTGCTCAGAGGCTGTTGTTTTCCATGTTTCTAGCTTTGCCTAAATAAATAAAAACTATAAAACCAGCAGCAGAACCCCAAGCTGGGCAGCTTGAGAGGGGCCCTCCTCCATGTGTAAGTAATCAGGCGGCACATTAATCCAGCCCTCCTGTGCTGGAGGAGGAAGGGGTTAAGGAGCAGATTATGCCACTTCCACACAGTGCTATAGGCATGTTTGATTTGGCAGTGGATAAAGAAGCACAAAAACACATGTCCTGACAAAGTCAAGTATTAAATCGAATTCAATACACTTACCAAATTGAATTTGGAGTGTGTGTCTTTCTTCTCTATCTGAGCCATTGTTTGTGCAATTGCCCAAAAATTTATATCTGGTCGTGTTATTCCTAGCTATTCTTCTTTCACGGCCTCACATCACGCTTTGCAGCAAGTTGAAGCCCCTTCACATGGCTAGAAGACCTTTTGTGATCCACATCTCACTTACCTCCCTAGCTTCTGATCCCATTGCTTACTTTTTCAAGACACCAACCTACTTTCAATACCCCGAAAGTGCTATTTTCTCTCTCTCCTCTATGCCTTTGCACATGCTGTTCTATCTGCCTAGAATGCCCATCACAACTTCTCTGGCCAACTCATGAACAACTCTACAACTCATGTCAGGAGTCTACTCATCAAAGGAGTCTTCTCTGACGTCCTTCCTTCCCCTCTTCCACTTCCCAAACCGGAGAGATACCTCCTTTGCGATTTCCCTGCTTTTATACTTAGGCTTACCGTTTGCAATTGGCATGAGTGAAAAAACAAACTGCTTCATATTTTTACCCCTCAAGTCTGAGGGCATTCAACACTCTCATGTTGCAGACACCGACTGACAAAACAGAGCTTGCACTGCTGAAACCATACGGAGGGCTAAGGATCACAGGCACTACCCAGTCTTAGAAATGATGTGTTGATCAGAAGCATGAAATGATAGACCCACTCATTCATTGATTTTATACTTTATGAATTTTTATTAAGCGCTTACTGTGTATTGGACCTCTAAAGATTACAGACAGGACTGTAACTTAGTTGGACTCTTATTGCTTGAAATTTACAGCTTATTTAGAGACATATATTCATATAAGTATACGAGCAATTTTTTAATCACAAACTTGATTAGACCTCCATAGTAAAAGCAAGGCATTAAATGAGGGTTGACTAAGGGGATCTAACTCAATCTGACAGTCAGGGAAAGTACTCCTGAAAAACTGCTACTGTAGCAGCTTAGAGAGCAGAGCATCAACAAGAAGGTACCAGGCAAAGGGAACAGCACATGCAAAGCCTGAGAAATAAGAAAATAGATTGACACATTCAAAGAACAAGAAGAGATCAGTGGAGTTAGAGCAAAATAACAGAAAGATATAGAGGAAAACAATAAACCTGGAGAAGTAGACAGGAGACAGATCACACAGAACTGCGTAAGACAAGATGACAGCCCGTGACGTTTACCCTAATTGTAATACAGTCTTCAAAATTATTTGGCAGCAACGTGGAGAATGGATTGGCAAGGAGCATAAGTGAAAGACCATTGGGAGAGATGAGTGGCTTTCTCTAAAGCAGTGAGAAACGACGCAGAAGAGTAGATGGGATCAAGAGATGCTGAGGAAGTAGGATCAGTTGCCCTGTTGGGTTAATAGAATGCGGTTTCCACACTCCACAGAAATTGCTAGTCACTGCCTGTTGAGAATCCCGATGCTGTATGTATGGAGGCTAATTAAAGGATGACTCTAACATAAGTCTCTGGTAGCCTTCCCTCCATCATTGTAATACAAATATGTTGGTAAGAGAACATTTTAAAACTTTTTTTTTAAATTTCTGAGACCTGATCAACAGTAAGCCTTTACAAAGATTTGCACCAAGCTTTTGTTGGGTCCAACGTTCAGCTGATCATAACCGCACAGCCTCCTTTCCATCTCTGGCCCCTGCAGGCAATTCTTCCATGAGCGTGACTTACAATGTCACTTACGTGTCCCCTTGTTTAGTTCTGCTTTGTCCATTTAGGATATTTTATAAATCTGCCTATCAGCCCTTACTCCCTGGCTTGCTGGAGCAGGTAACCTATTGAATTTTGCTTCAGTCTCTTACAAACTGTGCGACTTTAGGCATGTTACCCAACCTCCCTAATCTCAGGGTTATCCACTCTACACCGTCCCACTTTAACTGATGTCCGTGTAACTAATATCCTTTATGGACCATTAGATGTCCTCACCTGTGCGGTATTCTTGTCAAAAACATGTACCTGGTATATAATCTAACCTTACATCCAACTTCCACCTTACTAGAAACAAAAGGCCTAGACATAAGGCACACTAAGAAAACAATTCCAGAAAATAGACAGTCTACGTGACAACTGGCCCGGCCTCTTCAATTGTCCCAGGAAGTGGGCACTGTTCTAGATTAAAGGAGGGTTAAGAGAGAAGAGAAGTGCAGGTAAATGCTACATGGTCCTTAATTGAAGGTAAAACTGGGAAAACTGGGGAGGCAAGTCTGAGGATGTGAACTTGAACATTATACTAGATGATGTGAGGGAGTTGCTGTTGATTTTGTAAGTTGTTGATTTATTAGGCATTATGATTTGCAGGAAACTGGTCTTATCATTTAGAAATGCACGACAAGGTATTAAAGGGGGAAATATCCTGCTACGTCTTTTACGTTGGAAATTGTGGGTGTGTGTGTGCATGCCATGTGCATGTCGGCATACATAAGAACTAAAACGTCCTAAGTATTATTGTTGTTTCAATCCCGGTGATGTATGTATGGAGGCTTATTACCCTAGTCCTTTCTATTCTGTGCATTCAGTAATAAAAAGTGAAGTAGATAAAATCAAACCCACATTACAATGCTTTGAGAGTGAGAAATAATGTTTCCAAAATGACTTAATGTGTATTAAATATCATTAAATAAATGAGTATTCTCTTTCACAGCACCTTCTTTCAGTCTGTGCATCAAAAGCTCACTCAAATCTGTGATCTTGTTGCGTTCAGTTAGCAAAGGTTGTCCAGAAATCTCTGCAGCCCCTTGGAGGAAAGAATGAATGTGAGTTGGCTGACTGGCATCACGCTTGCTGGATACATTTCTAAATTTTCTGGCTTATTCACCACTGTGGACAGAAATGCTGTGATCCTTTTAGCACTTAAAAATCAAAACTCATATAATATATTCACGTTTAGAAGAGCAGACGTGTTCAAAAGTAGAAAGATCTTTGCTGAGCGGGTCACATGGTCTCACAAGGAGGATTTTGGCTTAATCATGGCTCTAAACCTCACACTTACAAAGGGGTCTTACTGGGTTCCAAACCACAAGCTATTTTCCTGACATTCTTTGTTTCTCCTATGTCTGCCCCAGGTGCCAAAGGGAAAAAAAATGGAGTGATGCATCTTCAACACCTGGGATAGTGGGAAAAGCATTACACCGAGGATGAGGTTGGAGACATTAGTCTGTTGTATAATGCAAGTGCGTTATACACATGCACGTCCCAGTTTGATGTTTCCGCTCCAACAATTACAGATGGCGCCCCTTTCACTCTCAAACTTCCCCTAGTTCAGTAATAAATTACTCAGTCCTCCTATGTATACAGTATGTTTCTCTCCTGATCTGTGAACCAGCCTTTGTCTCATTGCTGGCCAGACCCTGTCCTGCACCCGCTTCCCCAAGCCCCACTGCCATGATCCAGCCTTGTCAGTCTGTCTGAAAGTGCATCTGTGTGCTATGCCTTCTCTCACCTCTACGATTCTGCTTGCTGCCCCCTTTGTCTTCCCCACCTTTCTTTCTCTGCCTGGCTAACCCTTGTCCTTTCTCAAAGGCCTGACTTCAAAGTCATCCAATGTGGGAAACTTTCTTGGGCTCCATAGAGAAGAGGCAGGTCTTGTTTCTTTGTGTTTCTACCAGGGCCAGGATGAAGATGAGGCAAGTGAGGTATCACGGCCACAAGCTGTAGGAAGTCCTCGTTGTCAGGGCGGCATGAGTGGTACAGGGGCTGACAAGTCCCATGACCCTGAGAATGGTGCCTCTTTCAGTTTTGCTCTCTAAGGTGCTAACTTAGGTTACCCTATCCTGGCACTGGTGTCAACGTCAACTCCTATAAACCTTCATCATGATCACACTCTAGAATTTATCTGTTGTTCTGTCTCCTTGGCTAGAATGTGGGTGTACAAACATCTTTAGCTCAGAAATCATGTTATTTATTACTACAGCTTTGGTCCCCACCACTGTGCCTGACACACAGGAAATGTTTATAAACGATGATAGAAATAGGAGAATGATGGAACAAGTCAAATGGTATTGGAAACACGTACAGCATTAGAGATGTGTTAAACTATCAGAGACCAAATGGCATGGCTAGAGAGTGAGGAGAGAGTACAGAGATGGGGAAAATGGATAAAATATGAAATTTATCATCTGAAATGTTCTTAGTAGTCAGGTACTGGTGAACTGTTTAATAAGCCTACCTGCCCCCTAGGGAAGCCTGAAAAATGTTGCATAAGTTCGAGGTTTAAACATCAGCATAGCTGTGGGGAGGATGAAACCAGGTTGTCCACAAAACCAGGTTTTTCCCTGATCTCACATCTTTCTTATCTTTCATATCCATTTACGTGATACATCAGGGTGTCTGTTCAGAAGAGTCATGCAGGTTGGACACTGACTTGGAAACTTCTTTCATGTACTCATCATCATGCTGAGCCCCTCACACAGATTATGATGTTTATTCATCAATGCAATGAACCAAGAGTCAGTGGCCCTGGTCTATGGATGGGTGATGCCAGAGAGGTTGTATAACTTGCCCAAAGTGACATAGCCAGAGGATGGACGAAAAGAAAAATCTCCAATGTTAAGAGCAATTAGAAGACTTAATTATAGGGGTGGTGCCTGTGGCTCAGTGGGTAGGGCGCCGGCCCCATATACTGAGGGTGTCGGGATTGAACCTGGCCCCAGCCAAACTGCAACAACAACAACAACAAAAATAGCCAGGCATTATGGTGGGTGCCTGTTGTCCCAGCTACTTGGGAGGCTGAGGCAAGAAATTCACCTAAGCCCGGGAGTTGGGGGTTGCTGTGAGCTGTGACGCCAGGGCGCTCTACTGAGGGTGATAAAGTGAGACTCTATCTCTAAAAAAAAATGTAAAAATAAAGACTTAATTACATTCCCCATCCTACAAAAATATTATCACAGACTAGAAATATAAATATATTGTATCTATTGATGCAAAAATCTGAGCACCTACTGAGTGTTCTATTGAGACCCTAAAACCTGAAAAGTTTGTGTAGGGCAGCTTTATTGGGAAGGTGTGGCGGGGAGGGGGCTGGGTACCGAATGATTCTTAGGTGGCTTTGGAAGAGCAAACATATTAAAATGTTTTTCTGGGGAGAGTGCATACAGATTGCAGTTACGATATTTGCCTTAGTGCCAAAAGCCACAGGACCAAAGAACCCCAACAAGAACATCAGCTCCTGCAATGTTCCCAAACACAGCTCCCTCCTCTGTGTCATGCCTACAGCCAATGTAAGGAAGGCCTATGTGTGCAGGTTAAGGAGAGAATGAGACTGTAGTGCAGGACATTTTCAGGATAAGTAGCTAGAAATGGTTTTTTGGTGCACTTTTTTTTTTTTTTTTTAATGTGAGAAAAATACTTTTGGGGATAAGGGGCTCAAATCTCAACTTCATTTTTGTCCCTGTCAATGGAGCTCTGGCCTTTCCCCAGCAGACCTACTGAGGTGTGACTGAAAGGCCCAAGTTTGGCCCCTCTGATTTATGTGTTTCATGGACAAACAACTATTGTGTGTGAGCCTCTGAAAACTTCAGGAAAGTCATTAAGGCTGAAATGTTTCTCAGTTCATTTTCAAATTACTCACTCATCATTTCCAAAAGCCCACAGCAGAGGGGCTCAAGTGTTCCAGTCAAATTCTCCCAACCAAAGCCCCACTTTCTATGACAGAATTACAAATGCTTTTAGCTCCATTTTGCATACATTCTGGAGAACTTCTTGGCAGGGTCCTTAAAGTGTGTTTTCATATTCTTTGGGTTTCATCTTTGTAGCACAGCCTCATGGAAAAACATCACATTCCAAGTGCAACTGGGAAATTTCATTCACCACAGTGGTTGCCAGTAACATGTGGGGATTTTATTGTCCCTCCAGCAAGCTCCTCAAATCCAAACAAAATGTGCTCACTGCAAATTCAGCTGATTCATTTCCATAAGATGCAAACTGATGCCATTTACACGCTATCCAAAGACCAATTTAATACTCTAAACTATGGTGGCATTAAATATGCAATAGTTTTTAACTCAATGCTGTATCATTAGAGTCTTAGTAGGAAACAAACAGCATACCTAAAAGGGTTTCGCTGAATATATTTTCAGAAAGAGAGTATCCACAGAGGGCTGAGCAATATTAAGAGATGAATAGGGTATGTTTAGGCACCCAGGAATGGTCAACAGGAGGAAAGTATTACTGCCCAGGCAGAAGGGCAAGGGATAGGACTTTGAGGCTGGAGCCCTGGATGTGGTGTGGCTTAAGAGGACCTGTAGCTGTGGCTCAGTGCAACAAGACTGTGGGTGCATGGGAGAATAAATACTCTAATCCTGCTCTCCTTGCACCTTTCAATGGCTTACTGGAGTTGCCCATTGGTTGAGGCCAACCAAAACCAGAAAGCAGGGGTGATTGGTAATAACTCATCACAGATACCAGCTTTGCAGAGGTCCGTAACAGACAGAGAAGGGCAGAGACCTGTCTGGGGAAAGAGGGTGGTCAACAGAGGGAGAATAACCTGGTAGCCTAGACCTACTGATTTTAG
>NW_003852409.1:12038649-12044854 GCF_000181295.1 Otolemur garnettii | reverse complement strand
AGGAGATGACTGCTACACGGAGGTGGGAGAACCAGTCTGACCATTTTTTATTACTGGGTTCCTGTGGGGAATCCCCTGTTGACTCACATGTGGACTGATGCCTGGGACTTTGTCACTCCTGGAACCTAATTTATTGTGGCCCCCTGTTAAAGAGAGAACCAACCATTCTCCCAGTATCACTTCTCCAAAGGAAACCTAGTGAGACATCTTCAGGAAGACAATTTTCTGTCTCTGTGGGGACATTGGTGCTTAGGTAGCTGTTCCATTCATTATTGTACAAGTCTTCACCATTTCTTTATCAAATGTCATTCCAATGCTCAGACAACTTGCCTTTCCTCCTACGGTACATTAGCTGTTGACAAGGCATATCAACACACCCCAGTTCTGCCTTTGCAAGAACTCGGCCAATTCAGTTCCTGATAGTCACAGACCTCGCCTTCCTACCTGAGACACTAGAGAGTTTTTTTTGTTTGTTAGTGCTGTTTTCTAGTTTGGGAATAGGTGGAAATATTTGGTTGCTTGTGAATTTTCACTAGATCCTTGGGAATAGAAAGGGGACAATCCCCTTTAAATGGGGATAAAAAAATAAAAACCCACATCAGTCATTTATTTAACTACTTATCGCTTTAAACTACTGTTTAAGTGATAGGCATATCCCTAATTCTCACCACCACCGTGAAGTAGTGTTTTATTTTGAAGTAAAGAAATTGAGGCTCAGATAGATGGGGTACATGTGTAACTACCAAGAAGCAGAGCTGGGCTAGATAGAGATCATGGATCTACATGAATCAAAGCACAGAGCTTTGTTTGTCTTTGAGCTGGTTATGAAGAGTCAATTGCAACATTTTCACCCAGCCATGATCTCAAGGCCTGAGTTTCTTGAATGAGCGGGAGTAAGACTTACTCATCTTTCTCTTCCAACTGCTGACTAGTGCCCCTTCCCTAATGTAGGTGTCTGATTCGAGTTTATTGAATGAAAAATTGGCTGAATGAATCATCAATGCAAAGATGTTTTTGCCTCCATATAGCATTTTTCTAATGCATATTTATATTTTATTTGACAGTATTTGCAAATTGCATAATATTTCCCTTCAGTATAACTTGCAGGGTGGAAATGCTTCCAGATGCTAGATGTTTCCCCTTCATTGGACTGAAGGGGAGAAATGACGAGGAAAAACATCACCTAGTAGATAAGCATTCATGTAAACACAAGCTACAGCATGTACTGTCCACAAATAGTCTATTTTGGAAGGAAGATTCTTCAAAAATTATTAAAGTAGACATTCAATTTAGATTGATATGGGTTACAAAAATGCTCTTGTGCAGCTGAGTGTAGTTTCATATGAATTTACTATGTGTGGGAAGTGAAGGAGGGAGGAAGGACATGGGTTCTAGAGAAGCTGCCTATATTCAAACCCAGTCTCCACTACTTAATCACTATGTGACTTGGGCAACTTAATCTGTCTGTAGCTTAGTTTAACTCTGTAAGTGTGGGTAAGAATGCTTGTTCATGAGATCATTGGGAGAATTGAATGAATACAGGAAGAATGCTTAAAATAGTAGCTGGTAAATGCTCAATAAATATTATTATCAACCAGCCCAATGGAGTCTTGTTCAGAAAAGTGAGAACTCTCCCATATTCTCCATCCCATTTTCTGTATCCTATTTTTTTTTGGCCAGGGCTGGGTTCGAATCCACCACCTGCAGCATATGGGGCTGGCGCCCTACCCTTTTGAGCCACAGGTGCTGCCCTACTTATACCTTCTTTACTTCAACCTCTAACCCTCCCTTTCTATAGTCACTGCAGTGACTCCTTGAAGACTCACACTAAACGAGGTTCATTGCTTCCTCGAACTCCTCCATTGTTCCCCATCTACCTGAGGACTAAGTGTAATCCTCCTAGCCTAACATTCAAGGTGCTCCATGAACTCATTCCTTGCTCCTCCTCTGGACTTGTCTCTCAGCACTTCCATAAACACGCTATACTGCAAGTACCAACAAATGCCCAAAGCAGAAAAAGTTCTCTAGGCTTGATGAATAAGGGCTACTTGAGTAAGAAGGGTGAGAAGCTCATTTTGCTGATGGGCTCATGAAAGGCTTCAAAGAAGAAGAGACATTTAAATTGTGCTTTAAAGAATAAGTTTATATTGGTCAAATAAGGTCAGGTAGAAGGTGACTGGGTGCATGCCTTGGATGCTTGGGCCATTCACTGTCCTGCGTTTGTGCACTGGCACATCCAACAGGATGCATTCTCAGAATAGGACCCTAGTGCTGAGAGGGGTGACCTAGAGGGATGTTCCAATGTTGGGGTGAAGGAGGAATAAATGAATGAGTGAATGAATGCGTGGATAGTGATGTTGTTAATGGAGACGAGGGATATAGAGGAGAAAGGACGTGTGTGTTTAAGTGAATGTGTGTGTGTGCAGACACATGAACATTGAATAAGAAATAATAGGCATCTGTTTTATACACATTTACGAAGGCCATGTGGGACTATTCAGTACTAAGCTCCTGATCTTGTTCCCAGTCTACCCCCAGACCTGCTCCTGTCAAACTTCCCCTTCTCGGTAAGTGATGTAGAGTCTTGATGATGACTCCTCATTCTCACATCCCATATCAGGTCCTTCAGCCAGTCCTGTTGGATTTTTCTTCAAAATATATCCAGCATCTGATCATTTGTCCCCATCTTCATGGCTACTCCTCTCATCGAAACCACCATCATCTTTCATGAGATTATTGAAATAACCTCGCAAACTGCCTTCTGCTTCAGTCTGTCTCAATGCAACAGCCAGAGGGGCCCCCTTAAAGGGAATTCAGACCCTGACTCCTCTGTCCAAAGCTTCCCAATGACAGCACATCTCATACAGAGTGAACTCCTGGGGGACTGACAGTGGTGGTCTGCATGACCCCTCTCTCCAACTAGGATGTCCTTTTCTCTAGCTTCAGCCTGCTCTGGTGCCAGCCTGCCTTAGGATTCCTCAGACATACCTGCTGTACTCCTTCCCGGGAGCTTCTCCAGTGACTGTTGCCCTGTCTGGAATGGTTTTTCCTCTACTTGGGCAGGTCCCTTACCACGTTCAGGTCTTCACTGCAATCTCACCTGCACAATGAGGCCTCCTATGGCCACCTCACCTATGAGGTAGGCTCCTACTCTGATCTCTCAATGCCTGCTTGCTTACGTTTCTCCTTTAGCGTGGCTCACCACTGATGATTCTCTATAAATATCTTACCTTTAAATTTTATCTATGATTGTCTTTCCCCCACTCTCTTGCATCTGTAATGTATGTTCCAGGAAGGCATTCACAGTTACGTTGTTTTCCACTGCACTTCCTGTACCAAGAGCAGTGCCTGCCCGTGAAAGAAGGAATCCAGGCAGGGACTACAGAAATGTGTTGCTACAAGGATCTGGTATTTAGGGGGCAGATCTGGGTTAAAGATAGTTTTGGGAATCCTTCGCAATGAGGAGACAACTACATGGGAGTAGCTAAAACAGACCAAGAAAAAGATGTTTAGTGAGATAAAAAAAAAAAAAAGACTAATATAAAACCTGGAAAAGAAAAAATATAGATTGTGCAGATGAACTAGCAAAGTCGATAGCAGCAGTTTGGGGTTACAAAGTTGAGTTAAAATGATTGCTCCACCATACGTTAGCTATAGGACCCTTAGGAAGTGACTAGATCATTCCCAGCCTTCCCGTAAGAGGATTAACCAATAAAATGCATATACATCAGTTAGCAGAAGATAACAAAGACTATAGGGTGATGTTGATAGCAACACCATTATCAGTATCAAAATCCAGGAAAGAGTCTGAAAAATAAAAAAGAAGTAGGAGTGTGTAATGGAAGGTAAGGGAGGAGCAGAGGTTTTTAAAACAAAGGAGTAATAAACTCCAGAGAGATGTTTCTCATGCTCCTCTGTGGCCAAGGCACAAAATCCTAAGAGGTATGTAGGGTCCTGGGGTAGAGCTATTTGTGAGAACAGTTACACTTGAACCAAAAGGTCACAATCTCATATTTTAAAATAAGCCAATGTTTGTGGAAAATGACAATAATTGTCCTAGAAAAAAATCAAATAAAAACCAAACAACTCTGGGCCCTCAATTGTGTCCAGCTGACAAATCAGTAGGAACATGGTGACCCAAAAACTCTTTCTTTCTGGTCTTTGAGAGATTTACTTGCTCGCCAGTCAGAACTAGTTTCCTAGTTTTATGAGGTTAAGCAGTTGTGCAATACAATTCAGCAGGCTCTGTGGGTGTTTATTTACAGATGGCTGCCATCTTGATTTATTGTCTGTCAAATTATAATTATTAAGGATGGAGTTAATTGTCATTTCAACCACCTGGTAATTACCCACTGTGCTTTCATGTGGTGACAAATCTGTCCTTTAGATCAAAATTGGAAGGTTCATAAGATATTTCACTTCCATGTTTATCTCCACTTATGTCTTGTTCAAAATAAAAGATTAGTAGAAATTATTGATACTTTTAAGTATAATTTACAGGCCTCCAAGTAAAAGGATTGCTGATTGTTGTAAATATTCTTTGAGTAGTAGGGCTGGTATAACAAGAATCCAGTGATGCGAATTGCAATAATTGAGATTAAAATTACAAGTTGTAGTCTTTCAAAGATTGGTCTAATAAAAAACTTTAACAATGCTCCTAGTGTATTCCATGGTGCATCATTCAAAATGATGGTTGATCATCCTCTTTGTTTGCCCTTGGTTTACTAACTCCACTTTATCCTTGTGCCCTTTGAACCTTTAGGACAGTGGTCATCCTAGTCTTCTAAGGCTTATCACTTTGTCCTAGAGCTAGGGATGGGATTCCCTGGGTCTGCAGGGAGACATCTGATGGGAGAAGAAGCTTATGTGCTAAGAAAGCTACGTCCTCCCTTCCATTTTGGGCTTCTGGTCCCTTCTTTGCATCTGGTCCCTTCTCCTTTTTTAGCTTTTCTGAATGTGTACATTTTTAGGAGGGCACACATAATTTGCCAAATGAGTCAACAGAGGATCAAGTGGATGCCACCAAAGCACAACCTTGAGATGCTCCAATGATCTGACCATCTGTTTCCTCTTGGGAGACCCATCAAGAAAGTATTATGCATCCATCTTCACCGGGCTTTTGGATGAGAGACGCAGAGAGAAGCAGCCCGTGCCTCAGCTCCTCAATATTTCCATGTAGAGTCACCTTTTTCTTCTTCTTCTTTCTTTTTTTTTCCCAAGACAAAGTCTCATTCTGCCACCTTGTGTAGAGTGCTATGGTGTCATAGATCACAGCAATTTCAAACTCTTGGGCTTGAGCAATTCTCTTGCCTTAGCCTCCTGAGTAGTTGGGAATACAGGTGCCCACCATTCCCCTCTGGTTAGTTTTTCTGTTTGGTTTTTACTTTTTTTAGTAGAGACAAGATCTCGCTCTTGCTCTGGCTGGTCTCAAACTCCTGAGCTCAAGCAATCCACCTGCCTCAGCCTACCAGAGTGTTAGGATTACAGGCATGAGCCACCCTGCTGGGCCCCTCAGAGACACCTTCTAATTGATAACAGTCAGGTCAGTCACCCTTGGTAGCCATGAAATCTCACCTTAGCATTTGCTCTTCAGTGAGACCAATTTCTGCAAACATCTCTTCCCAGCAGAGGTGCCCAGAGGAAATCCATCAATAACTTCTGCTTCCCTTCTCTTCACAGCATTGTCAATCAGTCATGAAGGAAGAAGGAAGGTTCAGGGGGGTGGCCAGGACCACCCTGAAGTTTGCACTAGGCCTGTTGTGTTGTCACTTTTCTCAGGCATTTCCTGATCCTGCTTGAGAGACACTCACCTGCAGTGTAGGTTCCCTCCCTCCTTCCCTCCTTTCCTTCCTTCTTTCCTTCCTTCTTTCCTCCCTCCCTTCCTTCCTTCTTTCCTTTCTTTCTTCTTTCTGTTTGCTTCCTAGACAGGCAATCTTGGGCAAAAACAGGTGGCTGCTAACTTTTATAGAGAAAAAGTGAAAAGTCTCTCCTCATGTCAATAAAATCCTTCTGATGACAGATGAGGCCATCTCATCCTCAACCTAATATTATAACTGAGGCAGACATTTCTGTAAAATTCTTTTCTTACTCAGTGTCAGCTTGAGAATCATTGCTTTCTTGGCCCAGCTTGGAGAGTAGGCTCATGAAGGGAAATGTCTTTTGTTAGTTAGAATTGTATTAGAACTGAACTTTCTAAAATAAAAGA
>NW_003852409.1:12036608-12037106 GCF_000181295.1 Otolemur garnettii | reverse complement strand
CAATTTACAGGTTAGGAACCTGAGTCTGCAAATGTTATAGTTATTTAGTCACCACTGCTCTTAATGGGCTAGTGCTTAAATTCAAATTCAGGGACAGTTGACTTTGTTGTTCATAGTAGTTATGGCTTACAAAGTCTCTGTGTCTCCATGAACACTGGATTAACGACTACTGAACCATTTCTTCTAGAGGAAATGCGGGGTTATATTCCTACAAGCCTCTGGTCACAACATTTTTGTCAACTGAGTACTATATAACCTTGTTTTACCTCTGTATAAGCTTAAAGGACATAAGTTCAAGGACACATTATTTATTATATATTGTTGATTTATTAACATTGAACTCATGGCCAGTAGTACTATAACTCAAGCCAAGTGAAGCTTATCTAACACATATATTTTCTGTGTACGGTACAGCCTTCTTGCATGTGGGAACACTCGATATCATTTCAGCACTGTGTTTTGGGGCCATTTTAAATAGTAAAGTCACCAAACAGAAAG
>NW_003852409.1:12029678-12036483 GCF_000181295.1 Otolemur garnettii | reverse complement strand
CTTTGAGCAACTCAAACTTTTTAATACTCTTCACATATCTGTGAATGACTGTGAAATTGCTATATTGATTTGGGGGTTACAAATAAATTTGGAAGAGTAGGCAAATTCGCAAACACAAAATCCATGAAAAATGAAACCAACTGTGCATTCATTCATTCGGCACATATTTGTTGTGTGTTTTTTATGTGCCAGACACTCGTCTAGTCTCTGGGGAGTCAGTAGTGAATGAAGCAAAGCGTCCATGTGATGGACCGACTGACCTACCCGTCTGGGGAAATGGTGAACACAGGTAGCACTTTAGGGCAGATGGTGATCATTTGTGGGGACAGGTTACACTGGGGGTGGACTAGGGAGGGCCAAGTGGAGGGGTTGATACTCTGCGGGGTAGTCAGGGACCAACCCACAAGGTAACATTTGAACAGACACCCAGAGAAATTAAGTCATAGGGCCATGTGTGGCAGGAGAGATTGGGAAGAGGGAACATGGGAAACACTCTCTCCAGTGTGGCTGCAGCCAGGGGTGGCCGTGGTGGGCGAGGAGATGGAATAAAGAGTGGACTGGCAGATGATATAGGACTCTCTTCCTTCAGAACCCAGCTCTTGCAAGGAATGTAGCGTGGGAATGCAGTGTCAGCACTGCAGTGCTTTCTAAATTGTCATGATGTCGGCCAAAGCAAATGCTGTGTGCTTTTGCTCTGGGGAAAGGCTCAGGTAAGATCCAAAGAGAGGATCTGACATTGCACTGCAGAGGGGTGGAGGCTTTGCCAAGACCCCCAGACCTCTGCTTCATCTGGGGCTTAAGGGTGGGGCACCTCAGGGTGCCAGTTTTAGGCAAGTGACTTAAAAGTCAGCCCAGGCTTGGGTGAGATTGCTGGGGAGATAACGTGGCCCAGGGCTGCAATACTGAAGACAATTTCATCAGCATTTACAGTGCATCCGAGGAGAGGCTGGTCACAACAAACAAACCATCCCCAGGACAACAGGAGGAGTGGAGGCAGGAAACTAGTCCACACGGTGAGAATTAGCTTGTGGAAAAACGATACCCGACCAATGCCGAGTTCTGCTCCCTGCGCTGGCAGAATGTGAATGCCACAGCCCATGCTGCAGCCGCCTGCAAAACTCCTTGGTGTGAGAGATCCTGACTCGACCCTCACCACTGGCTAATAGGGAAACTGAGGCCCAGAGAGGGGAAAATGATGGACTTCCCGTCAAATTCCATAGGAGGGGCTGAGCCAGGACTAAAATTTAGCTCTGGCACCAAAACATCATTCTAGACAGTTATTACTAGAATTTAAAAGGAGAAGAAATTTGACAGAATTCCCAAGTTTGCGGTGAAGCCCTGGGTTGTGCCAGCTGCTGTGTTTATGCCCGTGCCAGCAACAGCAGCCGCCCCTATAATTCAGTTCGGTGAATTTTTTTCTTTTTTTTTTTGGCAACCTGGCCATTGGACATCTGGCTCTCACAGTGCCCTATGCAAATCGATGTGGCTGTAATATGCATATTCTCAGTCAGCAAGGGTGGTTCTATGTTCTTTAGCTGAAACTAGCTAGTCCCTTCTTTTGTATGGAGGCCTGTAGTTGGTAGGTTTCTCTGGATTCAAGTTTCTGCTGATCATCTGTGAGGCTCTGATTTCCAAAAGAGGTTGAAAGTAGTTGGTCAAGGATAGTGGTGTTCCAGTAAACCAGGTCTCTGGGGGCCGCAGAAGGCAAGCCTGGGTTTGTTGTGTTTGTCAATATCTATGGTATAAATATTTTCAAGCTACCAATGATCAACAGTCGGCTGGCAGAATCCCTGCATATTTAACAACCTGTTGTCAAGAGCCTGCTCTAGCCATTTCCAGCACACCTCTGGAGCTCTCTGAAGAGTCAGGACGTGGGGTGGACCTGGGGCAGGAGTGACGTGGTTGATCTTGCCTAGTTCTAGAAATTAAACCACGCCCAGGAGGGTGTGTCTAGTTTCAAACCCTAGATGGTAAGGGCAATATTGACACATTAAAAATGGTTCAATTTGTGCAAGAAGCAATTTCATCTGAAAAACCTCATTTGGAGAATTACTGATGGGATGAGAATGAAAGAAAACAGGGCATCTCATTGTTTTCAAATCTCTGTGAGGCCGAAAGGTACTGTTCCTGAGAAGTAGAAAGAACCACTGGGGTAGGAAGGCATCTAGAACAGGGAGGCTGACGTCAGCTCAACTTCAGAACCCTGATAAAGCTGCCCAAAGACAGGAAGGGCTGCTTGGACGCTTCATACTAGAAACTGGGACACCCACTAGGTGGGGCTGTGGCAGTGGGGACTCCAGAGGCCCCTTCTAGGGCCTGGGGTCTGATCCTACAGTGGTCTCTTCTCTCTTCTCTTGCTCCTTTCCCCTTTTCTCTCTTTCTCCTTTCTTCTCCACCTCTTTTTCTTAGCTGTCTATGGCATATTCAGCTGGTCAAGTTCCCTCCTTGGTCACTGACCTCTAGAACTTTCTGCAGAGAGAAGGAAGACCAGCTCCTTAGCTCTCTCTGGACCTCTTCTCCCCGGGGGTGGGGGGATATCACAAGCCCTCTTTCTCCCATTTTTCTTGACTTTCTCTTCTCTCTTCCAACATTCTCAGCTCCACATTCGTGATTAAAGAAGGGCATATAAACAAATTGAAACCGAAACTGAGCGTTGGCCATAAAGTCAGGACATCTGGGAGGCTTGTAAGGAAATTTACATGCTTGCCGGGTTTCAGGTTACATATTTTGTGTTGCCTGGTAACGAGCCCAGGGTTCCCTTTCATGCTTTATTCTCCCCCATCCCCTGTTTATAGTGTAATTACCGTGATGACATCATAATCCCCCATTGAACAGCTGTCAGGGGGGCCCAACTGCTGAGTAAACAGGGCTTTATAATCTGTCCTCCCACGGGCTGGTTTACTAAATAGATCAATATTTGATTTGTAGGCATAGAGATTAGGAGGTTGGAAGAGTTCTTTGAAAAAGCCCTCTCTCTTCCCAGGGCCCCAAGTGCACCTGAGAATGCTGGAAAGAAAAGCCAAGTTCATGGACAAAAAAAAAGAATCACCCAGTCTGCTTTCACCTATCTTCCAAGTTCTCAAGGAGCAACAACTTGTCTTTAGAAAGTGAGACCTATTTGAAAATGAGTAGTGTCTTAGGCTCTTTATCCTGCTGCTCAGAGAATTCCACTTTCTTCTCTCCCTCTGCCTCCCCCTGCACTCTCCTTTCACTGTTCCTGGCCCCATTTTATTTAATCTTTCTAAATGGATGTTGTAGCCTCAGGGACAACAAGAATGACACATGGATAAACAAGGACTAAGCTCCGAAGCTCTGCCCACCTCCTGCCATTCTCCCCACCCCACTGGAGGATTAGGGGCTCCATAAAGAACGAAGCCTCGGAGGTTTCTTTGTCAAACTAGAGATTACTGGATGATAGTTTGGGAAGGATGATATAGACCTTGCCTCTCCGGAGTCAGAGAAGTGTGACAGGAACACACAGAGGCTGAGAACTTGGAGCCCAGGTTTGAGCATCGGGAGATGGGAGTTCTAAACCTGGTGCTTCCTGTAACGTTCTCTGTGACCCGGGACAAGTCCTTTGTGGACATGGCAGGGGAACTGGGCTGCAAGGATCTCAGCACCTTCTTCTGGGGAGGAGAATGGAAGAGTGTCAGGCTGAGCCAAGCTCCCAGTTGTCCTAATACTGATCAACCGCAAAGCTCCCAAAGCCATAGGCAATTTCCTTGGAGCTGCATTTGCTTCCCTGTGGAAAAAGAGGAGAGTTAATACATCAGTGTGAGGGTCAAATGACTGATGGATGTGGCACACCTCTCTGGGGGAGGGGTACTGGGTGGGTGTCTTCTTAAAGCTAACATGTTTAATTACCATAAAAGCCCAAACTGGGTTTTTTATTTTTTTTAAAGGCTTGGAGATAAAAATTAAAAGGAAAGGGAGGAAAAATAGGGAAGACAATAATAGCAACATCCAAGTTTCATGCAACCCATTCACAAAGCGCCTTTCACATATACGATCTCAGGCAACCAGCATAACACAACCACCTCAAAAAAAGGGAAAAGTACATTTCTTGTCTCTCAGAGTGGGCCAGTCCCTGTCCTGGGTTTTCAGAAACATCATCTTGGAGGGTTATTTTCCCTATTTGGCAGATGATGAGGTTCAGAGAAGTGAAGGTCAGAGTGAAGGTTACCCAGCTGGTGAGTGTTGGAACTGGCTCCGGTGGATCTGGTTCTAAACCTCTAAACCCTGTGACACAGAAGTGGCCAGATCAGCATGGACAGGGAGGAAGCAAATGGGAGAGTGCTAAAAGTTAGTGACCTCGTCGAAGGAAAGGAATATTTGTACAATGTCCCGTTCTTCCTTCCCCGTTGTCAGGCAACATGGCAGTGCTTTCCTGAGTCAGTCCTTTCACAGAGTAATTAGAGTCTGCCTCTGAAAAATGAAACACCACAATTTGCCGCTGTCTCTAGGACTTTGTGAGACTTTCTTTTGTCTGGTTGGTACAAAAGGCCCACAGCTCTCGAAGTGTCCTCTGAAGCTCTCATATGCCCAGAATGGAGAGGGGAATGGTAGGCTGCTGTGGGGAGGGGACAGGTTGGCCTCAGACCCTGTACACAAACCCAGTGTCCTGATTCTTCTGTGTGAGGAATAGCAGCATCTGATAATTCCACGGCTCTCTCTGGCTGGTGGCCTTCCCTTTGAAAGACTGCATGGTTTCAATTCGGTTTCATATAGATCTGTGTGTAGATCTGTACAGTGATAACATTCCTTCGTGCTAAGTCAGTCCAAGATAACTAACCTGTTTCCAAGATCTAATTTTGTACGTGGGAATCTTACTTTGCCCTGATTTCCAGACCCATAGGCGAGCTTGGCAGGTTGTGGCTGGGGGAGGCCCTGTGCTTACCCTGGTGCCCTGAGCGACAGGCCTCTTCCTTCTCCTCCATGGTGTGGCAGAGGCACCTGTCCTGCCATAGGAGGCACTGCCTGCTGCAGGCAGAGCTCAGTCTCCTGGATGGGGAAGCTCCTTGTGATTCAAGGGCCCCTGAAAATTACAAAACCCATCTTTTTGCCAATAAATGAGATAAATAAAATGCACCCTTCTTATATTAGCCTCTGTGAATTCTATATGAAAATACAAAAACAAAACTACACTGCAGTCCTCTGGGGACTTTCCATGAACTAGTAGTTCTCAAACTGTAGCACGCATGAGATCACCTGCGTGACCTGTGAAGACACAGATTACTGGGCTGCGTCCGCAGAGACTCTGATTTAGTAGTTCTGGAGTCGGGCCTGAGAATTTGCTTTTCTGACCCGTTCCCTGGTAATGCGGAGAACACACTTAGAGAAACACCTGTCTAAACTGCCCATCATAGCTGCTTGAGTTTGCAGTTTGCTGAGCTGCTGGGGGCCGATTTCTTTTTGAACTCACTTTCCACGCATTTCACAGTTGGCCACTGGTTTGATTCCTTTGTCTATCAAAGAGTTCTGGGGAATGCCTTTCTCCTCAAGGCAAGATAGCAACTTAAGTTGCTTTATCTGGTATCATTTTCCAAATCTTGCAGCCTACATAATTTCAGGATATAGATTTGGGGGTGAAAAGTCCCTGATCTGTTTTCATTCTCACAACTCTTCACCTATGGGTTGCTGTTTGCTCTCTGAGCTGGGAAGCCTGACTTTGTCTGGTACATTCTAAATTATACATCCAAGTGGAACTCACAGCATGGCCCCGGGAGAGTCATCCCTGAATAACCTACCCAAGGAGAGATAATTTTTCTTCTCCTTTTTTTTTTTTAATCTTATAGCTGCTAGTCCAAAATTTTATTTCATTCCTTTCTGACCAGCAATATAGTATATAGCACTTTTTCTAGGATGAGTTTGCAAACTTAATTGTCGGCCCTCATAGACTCAAAGTTTTCCATGAGAAGGAATGACTTATGGTCTAATATGCTTTTTGGATCATTGTCACCATTCTTGTTATTAGTTGCCAAAGGACAACTGTGAAGTGTCGGTTCTTATTACTCTCAGAAAGTCACCTTCTTTCTCCTGTCAGTCAAACGCCTCCCTTCCCCTTTAGCTCTTGCTCTTTGAGACCACATCACTTTCCAGAGCCCTTTCATGATCACATGGCTCCCCGAAATTAAAGGCTGGACTTTATCAGGTGCTTGGTGGCTGCTTAGGGGCTCTCTTTTCCCTTAAGTGAATTGGAGTAAGTTGATGTACTCAGCTATTAACATCTTTGATATGTGAAAGACAGACATACTAATTAAACTGCTCTGTGATGTGAATTCATCATGAAAGCAAGTCCCTGGAAAGATGGGCTTACAACTGTGAATGTTCTTGACCCTTGAGGTTGGCCAAATGAATAGGTGAAGGCCATTAGGGAAAGTACAAAGAGGTCACTTAGGGGAGGAGGAGAATATTTACTGAATAAAAAAGTAGAGCTCAGAGTCATAGTGAATCACCAGTTGTGCATCAGACATAGTGTAGATGTTTTTCCATCACTGGAAAGTCTAATTCTCATAGAGCTGACTCTGGGCATAGGAGTTATTTATTGGGATCTTTTGACTCAGAAAAAAAGAATAGAATTTAGATACAACCTAGGGATAGGCTGATAAACCTAGTTAATGATTCTAAGAGGATATTGTGAGGAAGAACCAAAGGAACTGGACAGAGTTTAAACTAGAACTGGCACAAAAGGAAGCCATACATACATTCAGTTATATTCTGCCACGATAATGGGTGAGAGGTTAGGGGGTTTCTCAAGCTGGACAGAGCCAGCAGAATAGCAGAGCAAGTATCCCCGCTCTTCCTC
>NW_003852409.1:12021140-12029349 GCF_000181295.1 Otolemur garnettii | reverse complement strand
GGTGAGGGTGTGATTAATTGGTTTCTTAAGTAGCCCCAACAAAACCATACACCCAGAATTGTAGTTTAATTTGGAAGAAATCTTCTTTTTCATGATTGTAAGGTACAAGTAGAAATGGATCTTGAAGAAGCTGAATCTCTTTTTGAGATGAAAATTAAAGAACTAAAACAGAAAGGACTGTTCAAAGAATTTTTAAAATGCTGAGCTGAGGACAAGCCCTCCCAAGGCTCTTTAAGATTGTCTGTTATGTGACAGATAATTGAACTCAAAGAGATGTCCAATGGAGAAACCTATGATGTGTCTTGCTCCTAGGAAGGCTGTGGGGCAGGAGCTTTCATCATGTGATTATAGAGATATCTTGAATGGCTGTCCAGTTCCAGGTCTGAGGAACCCTCAAAACCAAAGCAGTAGGGAGGAGTATTTCCAACTATGACACATCAGTTGATTTTTTTTTTTTTAAATAAAGGAACATGGAGGCACTCTGACAGGCCTAGAATTGCAACTACTGTCAGCAACATGAAAGTGACAGAGGTTACCTACAGGAAATTTCCATTATAAAGATAGTTAGGTAATCAGTTTCTCTGGCCCCATTCTCTTACCTCCTCCCAGGCCCACAGTCTCACCTCTGTCCAGCCATTTTTCATCATACCGAGGAAAGGAACTAGCATGCCAGGCACTTACCTACATTACTTAATCCTATGAGCAGGTGAATCTATTCCTGGCTTGCAGACAGGAAACTGAAGCTTAGTAATAGTAAATTGCTCAAGACAAAAAAAACCAACCAACCAAAAAAAAAAAAAAACAACAACAACAAAAAAAACTTGTTAAGGGTTAGAAACTAAGTTCAAATATACATCTGACTCCCAATTCCATACTCAAATACTCTGCCTCTGAAAGCCAAAAAGAGTCAGATACTTTCTCTGTCTCTACCCATTTTTTTCTCTTTGCTTGGAATGTCATTCATTCCCTTATTCATTCACTTAGTAAATATTTGTAGAATGCTTACTAGCTTACCCTATGTCTGGAAATTGGCTCAGATCCAGGAAAATAGATGGACAAGAATATGTGGTTACCTTCCAGAAGCATAGACTCTAGGGAGGGACTGGTATGGGCTAGAAGAAATCAGTATTACATGGAGAGTTCTGTGGGTGAAAACCAGACCCCGTGCTTGCTGTGAAATCATAGACAACAAAACAATGAAGTCTACTAGCAGATAGGAAGATAAGTGGGAGATGGGGGTTGGGGAGGTGGGTGAAGGGAGGGTGAAGGTGTTTGAGAAGGCATTTTTGAGATCATATGTATGCAGGCTTGCTACCACGGTGTCTGAAAAACAGCAAACACTCAAAATAAATTCTCTTGGTATAACCTAATCATATGTACCCTCATATAAATCCAGAAATAAATACATTTGACATTAACAAGAAAATCCACTTAATGGTTTTTTAAAAATTAGTTCAGAGGGTGTTCTTTGAGAGGCCTCTGTCTGCAAAGCACTGTTTCAGGCAAGGACTAAGGTTCCTGGCTTCATGAAGCTTATGTTTTAGTGGAAGAGTCTGAGGCAAAATACTGAAAAATTCTGTCATAGAATCCCAAGTGGTGACTAATGCAATAACGAAAAATGAAGTCGGGCAGGGAGCAGCAGGAAGCAGCTGCTGTTTCAGGCAATCTGGCCAGAGGAGGCCTTGCTGAGGCTATGGGGATGGAGGATAAAGCCATGTCGTGTGGTTCTGGGAGGAGATCAGCCCAGACCCAGGAGAGAACAAGGCTCTGACACCGGATCAAGCTTCCTGATGTTGAAGGAAAAGCAAGAAGCCTGTGGCTGGACAGAGCCACAGAGGGAAGACTGCTGGCAGGTGGAAGTTACCTGGCGCCAGAGCACGGATGGCCTTGTAGGCTGTGGGAAGATTGGGGAAGCACCCGAGTCAGGTCATGTAATGACTATTTCTTATATAACCCTATGACTGGGTGCAAGGTTGTTCAGTGGACACTTAGGACATAATCACTTTTATAAATCTAACATAAAACACATTTGAGGCATGATTCTTGGGGCTGGCCCACCCCCTTTTCAATTTAGTCAAAACAGATACTCCAAATCTCTGGTTGCTACATGCTCTAGAACCACTTAAAGGCAGGATGTCTGTCGTGCAGAGCATAGGAAAGCTATTTCTTTTTCCTTTTAGGCTCATGAAATAATTTTATTACGAAACATGATCTAACAATTAATGAAGAGTTCAAGGATATAACTATCCCTTCACCTGACAGATTAATCCATGCATGGCACAGGTCATCACCAATCAGTCATAGGAAAGCTATTTTTAAAGGAAAACTTGGAAGTTGAGAAACTACACAACTAAAAATTTCAGAGGAATTACTTGGTGAACCAGTTCCACATAGGTCAGAACCAGAAGTTGTCTTTGTCTGGTTGCTTCACTTTGGTTCTGTGTCCAGGTCCACTCAGAAAAACAGGCAGCATTTTTACAGATATTCTTGCCTTGAAGTTGGCGGTGACACCCCAAACCTGAGTGAGAGCCGAGAACTGAAGGTCGCAGTTGTGTACCCGAGCCCACCCTCTCTGGCTCTGAGGCATCCACTGCTGGGTCTTCCTGGTGTGGACACAAACCAGGGACGTGGCTCTGTGCCCACTTGAAGACTAGAGAGGCCTGACTTAGACCCCCCACCAAGAGGTGGGCGTCTAAGCTTGCCACCCAGCATGAGGGAACCATGCATTGTCCCCCAGCCCTGGCTCTGCTCCCTGGCAATCCCAGAGTGATTGACGCCAAGAAGAACCTCAAATCCCTGCCATTTCCGAGGAAACTGAGCCATGAGGGAGGAGCAGTCAGTCAGTCCCTTGAGATCTAGTTAAGCAAACCCTTAGCAGAAGAGGAGTCACCGGGAAGGGGGCCCTGGAGGGGAAATCTCTACTGTCTTCCCACTGTCCTTACTCACCCTAGAAGCTCCCAGGTAATGTTTATCTCCCAAATCTCAAGGAATGGTGAAGGAAAATGGTCAATAACCACTGAACTCCCAGCTATCCTCACGCACGTGTCTCTTCCTGATTTTGGAAGATGCTGAGAGATCTGGAAGTTCCCTGTAGATCAGGCCCCTTTCCCATTGCTCTTACTGCAGCTCTGGAGGGAGGAGGAGGATGGACTCAGCAAATGGCAGGAGGTAGGTCTCTGGGCGAAGGAGTGGGTTCAGTCCTCTGTGCTGTCATTAGCGCTCCCTCTCATGAGGCCCCTGCCCAGGGGACACTTGGAGCCATTCCCCATAGCTGCAGTGTCTTCCCCACTCCTGACAAGCCCACCTGGACCCCAGGTGAGTCTTCAGGGTGTTGACTCTTTCCTCTTGTTGGGGGACATCTCTGTCCTTGCCCAGGAATCTGAATCCTGCTGCCTTTAGGATATCCACTTTCACCCCTGTACTCATTTTCAGGTTTCTGGGTGCCAGAAGCTGCTCCCACATTTCATTAATATTTGGACTAAGCCACTCTCTGAAAACCGTCCCCCACCAGTTGAGGAAATTGAGGCCAGAAACAGGGAATGGGTTAAGTCTCAGATCTAATCCACTTTTATAGAAGGGCTGTTTTTCAGAGGAAGGTTACAAACCAAAGTTCTCCTACAGTCATTTTCCCATAAACACTTTGGGGGACTTGCTATGCAACAGTTTCCTCTAATTTGCTCTTGGAGAAAATACCCAAACCCTGTGACTTCTCACTCTACAGTTAAACCCTGCTCAGGGGACCACCCCCGCACCCTCACACTCCCTTCCCTGGGGAAGGGATGCTTGAGCAACCACTGCCTTGGAGCTAAGCATTTGAGCTTCTAAAAGCAGTTTTTAAAATGTTCCAATTGCAGAGGCAGCTCTTGGAAATTGATCTTGCCAGGTAATCTTGACTCTGGGTTTTCATTAAAGTTTTGAGTGTAATTCTGGTCGTGTAATCTTGCTAAGAATTTTCAATGGCTTCTGACTCATTTTCTTTTCCTTTCTTTCTTTCATTCTTTCTTTCTTTTCTTTTTGGAGAGTCTCACTCTGTTGCCCAAGCTAGAGTGCCGTGGCACAGCAACCTCAAACTCCTGGGTTCAAGTGATCCTGCTGCCTCAGCCTCCTGAGCAGCTGGTACGATAGGCACTCACCACAATTCCCCTGGATAATTTTTCTATTTTTAGTAGAGAGGGAGTCTTCCTTTGCTCAGGGTGGTCTTGAACTCTTGAGAACTCCTGAGCCAAAGGGATCCTCTATCTCAGCCCCTCAGAATTCTAGAATTAGAGGCATGAGCCATCATGCCTGGCCCTGACTCATTTTCTTAAAATTAGACAAATATGTACATTTGTATGCGTGCACACACACACACACACACACACAGACACTCTCATCTCTTTCTTATTCCACATGCTAAATTCAATTTTATTTTTTACTGCATAATCTTGTAATGAAGAAGTAAATTTCCTTTGAAGAGACAATTATAGATGGCAGTTAGTGGGAAGTTCAGAGAATGTTTCTCAGTATTAATCAAAGACTATTTGCATTACCATTTAGGAATCTTGCTGTAGTTTCGAAATAATAAAGTGAGAATGCTTATAAAAATGCCAGGCACACTTCTTTGCTCAAAGCCGTAATTATTCAAAGAATCAGTATGTCACTGCAGGGTTCAGGACGGATCTCGTCTCCCTGTCACCTCTTCCCACATCTGATCCGTAGAATCTGAGGTGCCTGAGCTACGACTCAAAGTGTACAAAATCATTTCCTGTGAACTAAATTCATCGCTATACAAAGAGGGCAGTCAAGTACACAGGGGGCAAAGTGTCTGGACTGAGGTCACACAGGGAGCCGAGCATGGAGTTGGACCCGGGCCCCTCGGACTCCTGAATCTCAGCCTGAATCATCCCATTACTCAAGATCCACTACCCAACCTGATGTTAGAGTTTTTCAAAAAGATGCTTCCTCAATCCAATTATTCTCTATACAGGGGAGGGGCCAGGCAATTGGATGCGTAGGTACAGAAAAACCTGGGCATAACTAGAGGTAGGAATAGTCGATTATACAGCAGCACTGCTGAGGGAACAGGTGATTTTATAAGAATGTGTCTGCCTGTTCAGGGCAGATCTTGTGATTTGTTTGCTTTGGTAAATACAGCATTCGGATTCTTGCCTAGATAAAGGCACTAAAACTAACATTTAGTGGGCCCCTATTGTGCAGCTATGCACAGTGACCCTGTAAGAGAAGTTCTATTATCTCCATTTTATGGATGAGAAAATTGAGGCTCAGGAAAATTGTACCTTATAGGATGTCAGTTAGTTAGGAAACAGTGGGTGTTTTAACTCAAACCCAGGCCTTGCTGGCTCCAAAGCTTCTATGTTCCTTCTTCTTACTCCAATGTGTTTGTTGTACCAGGGCAATGGGTGGAAACCATGGAGGCAAATTTCACTTAAATTACCTCAAAGGAATACAAACTATTCCAGATGTTTAAAAATTGAGTTGGTTGCACTGCATAAAGGTGACCTCCCTGGTCCTGAAAGTGTGAGAGGAGGCTGGTTACACCTCTGATGGGTGTGTTAGCAGAGATCTGGCGGAGACACGTGGCCAGCCAGGGAGGAGCAAGCACTGTCTCTGCAACCCCCAGTGCTTCCTTTCGGTCTGAACGTTAGCCAGCTTCCTTTGTGGATAAGTCGTCTGTGTATGTGTGTGCCCGTGTGGTGTGCATGGTGGAAGGGCCTCTGGTTTCCCGACTGGTCTCCACGGCTGAGCCTCTGCAGATCATTCTAACTCAGTGGCCAGGGTAAAATGGTACTTTCCAGCAGCACCAACCCCCTTGCTTTGTTCTCTTATTTCCACAGCATTTCTCCTGGGGTAGCCCAACTATGTAACATACTTGTGATGTACATTATTTGTGTTTATTTTCTCGCTTCTCTTTGCCTCTACAAAATTTGAGCTCTACCAAGAAAGGGATTTTTTGTTTGTTTACTGATGTAACCAAGTACTTAGAGTCATTGTACAGCACATAACAGGGATTTGCTAGAGCCTTGTTGAATACATGAATAGATAGGTGCTTCTTTCCTTTTTTTTTTGTTTTTTTGTTTTTTTGTTTTAATGGCTGGAGTATCTGCAGAAAGGCACTTGCTATATCTGGCTCCTGACTCCTCAGATGCTTGGCTGATACCACTCTGTACTGGTATCTGATAAGGGGATGTCAGGCATGGAGTATTGAGAGTGAGGACTTTGGGCCCTGGACTATAGTTGCAGAAATTCCAAAAGCAGGGCACAAGAGTAATTTGAGGTTTAATTTAAGGACCTTGAGCTATTTCACATAAGAGTGGGGTAGTGTTCTGGGGTATAACAGTGCTAGACCAAGAATCAGAAGATTAATTCTGCCTTCTGCAAGTCCATTTTCACATCAGCAGATGTCATTTTTCATTCATTCTTTCACCATTCATCTATCCATTTATCTATCCATCCAACTATCCCTCCAGCTATCCATTCCTTCATGTACTGAAATTTTTTAAAAGAGATTTCTATGTATCAGGCATTATTTTAGGACGTGGAAGTACAGCAGTGAAGAGGATAGCAAGGGGCCAGCTCTACTGGAGGTTATAATCTAACAGGTACATTAGAAAAGAAACCTGGAAACATTAAAATTATTTTATTTAAATTCATAATGCATACCCTGAAGAAAATAAAGTGGGGGAAGGAAAGAAAGATTAAAGTGTGTGATTTCACAGTTCTTTTCTCAGCTCTGGTATTTGTAGACTCTATGAAGTCAATTCCTCATTATAAGAAAACACCCCACAATTCAGCTGCCCAACTAATACCAAATAGTGTTTGGGAACTATTACTCCTCAAAACTCTCAATGTACATTTTTTAAAGTACTATCTCTTCAACTGGGATTTGATAATTATGTCCTGACATTTAAAAAATCTTAGTTTCATTGCACTTAAGCAGTAAATATAATTGTAGACATGTAAAATAACTTTTCAAAGTTTCTTGCTGTATTGATTCAATGAATAGCATTGAGCAACTACTGTATGGACAGCACTGTGCCAGATGCTGACATTACAAAGAGGAATAATACATAGTCCTTCCTCTTGAGAGACTGACCACTATCTCCCAGGACATGTGAACAAATAGTGACAGGACATCAAGTGTGGTAAGATGTTTTAAGGTAACACTGGCAGGCAGTGCCAAAGGGGAAGATCCAAGATGCTCACCGAGAGGAGTTGTCTTTTAAGCTGAGTTCAAAAGGAATGGAAAGGCCTCACATCTATACTTACCATTTATCTACATTTGAACTAAGTCAAAATGATGCAATGTGACCATTAATCACTCAGTGAAGGCTCTTGATATGGGAATAGGTTGGCCTGGTTTGAAAGGAACAGGATGGTCACTTTGGCACCAAAAAAGCATAACATTGGAGGGAAACTTTAGCAGTTCCGAAGAAACACAGGAATGTGTGCAACTGCAGTTATTTTTATATGTAAAGGAAATAAAACCAATAAAATGAAACTGAATCTCATAACAACATTTGGGAAAAACTTTCAAAGTCCATAAACATTTAACAAATGCCTTGCAATGCCCTCACTTTCTTTTGCCATTGAGCAAATTAAGAGAGCTCTGCCAGAGGTGGCCGGCTTGGGTCCCAGTGCCACCTGCCCTAGTGACCCCTCCCCACCCCAGTGTCATTCTAGTGAAAGGGTTGGAGGCTGGCCATCATTTCATTTGGTGGATTCTGCCCTGCGTGATTGTAATGGCTAGAGGAAGAGAGCAGGTCAAGAAGACTTAGACAGATACAAAGTATTACTTCTAATCTACAACCATAGCTCAGACCTCAGAGTCACGAAGATCATGCCCCTGGTGTGTATGGGTGTGGCCATTAGGCCATTTAGTCCTCACAATGGGACATGAAATAGTATCCTCTTTTCTTTAATTTATGGACAAGGGAGCTAAGACAAGGATAGGTGAAGTGACTTACCTCATTTGGAGAGCTAGACAGAGAGGTAGGGCTGAGGTTCTAAATCAGGTTTTTTGAATATATATATATAAAACAGATTACTTGGAAATTTCAGAAATGGTGGAAAAATAAAGAATTGCTGGTATGTTTGCAACAAAATGGTAGAGCAGACATGCAGAAAAACACACCTACTGGGGGGGCACCTAAAGAGTTAGATTAAGTAGTTTTGTCAAGGGTGATGGAGCTTATAGCAAAGGAAAAAAAAA
>NW_003852409.1:12016800-12020961 GCF_000181295.1 Otolemur garnettii | reverse complement strand
AAAAAAAAAAAATCCTCCAAGATGCCCAAAATGTATGACCTCAACCTGCCTCACAGAGGGGCAGAGCAATATACTGGACCATTTTGGCCTCGGTTCTCGGTTGGTAGCTGACCGCAGAGTTAGAGGGAAGGGAGTGTGTGTTTCCTTTCAGAATTTCTAACCACAAGTCTGCCTCCACCCACATTGGTGCTAGAATTTACTCTATTCACTTGCCTCAAAGCACCAAAGCAAAAATTAATGTGGCTCCTGGTTGGTAGTTTCCAATACATGTGTCATTGGGGTTCCAGAATGAGAAAATGGAGAGGAAGAATAATTTAAAGAGATAATAGCTAAGAACTTTCCAAAGTCCACTGAGGAAAAACCCAAGTCTCAAGAGATTCAATAAATCTCAAGCAGTATCAATAAAAAAAAAAAATCTACATCTGAAATTTCAGAGTACTAAGACAAGAAAATATCTTAAAAGCAGTTAGAAAGAAAACATCACCAAGCAAACATTGACAGACTGACAACTGACCTCTTAACCATCATCAACCTCTTCCTGTTGATGATCAGATGAAGGATTCCTACAAATGTGGTGACTTCTTTTGTCATCTGCTCCCTTAGTGTGGGGACGCCGAAGTGACCAGGTGGCAGCCAGAGCTTAAAGTTCAATGGGATTTTTCACTGTGTTCTCAGGTGGAAGTTTTCACTCTCTGAAAAATAGAAAGATTTTCTAGAACAGCACAGCCTCAGACTTCAGAGATGGGAAGCACAAATTCCCCCAAGTGGATCACTGGGGATCATGGTAATTTGTCCACTTTTACGTACACCTCTTGGCTCCTGGACCCCTGTGTTCTACCTATTAAAGATGCATCACCATAGCAAGATCATTGAGTTAGGAGGATCCTGACTCAGATCCTAACAGACCATCTCCTGGGGGATGGTGCCTTATCTCAGCAGGGTCCTTTTCCAAGATGGCACCCAGCTGCGTCTTCAAGGGGCCATGTTGCCATTCGCTCTGTCAAGCTGGTGGATTTTGGGTGGGATGGATTGTGAAAGAAACAGTGGATTTCCTTGGGGACCACTGCTACACTTCCTTTGCTAGAAAATTGGACCTTTGATCTGAAAGTTTTGTACAGGATTCCACAATGGAGACAATTCACTCCAAAAATTCCATTTGGCAAAAAAAATACAGACCTATTATTATCTACTAATTTCAATCATGCTTCCCAAGATTGGTAGCACTTTCACAGTTCAATTTTCTCTTAACATATGTATCTATTCCTTCAAGGAACAAACAAACATTTTCTTTTCCTCATGGCTCTGTTTGGAATTTAGAATGAATTCTCATACCAGTCAGATTTTTGTTAATGCAGGACTGAAACAAATTTGTAGCAGAAACATTTAATGCCCAGCAGGCCACAGAATCCACGTGACATTTATTTGTAACATTTGTTAGTGGTATATTTAGCACCTCAGTTTTGCAGCTAGGGAGGTCATTTTACAATGTATGCAATGGGGGTTCGGGAATCACCATGTTTAAGCATATGATACTTGTGGATCTTTTTTTAATTTTCACTAAGGAATGGATGAGAGCGTAAAAAGACTTACTTGGAAATCATCAAAGCTTAAGATTTGGGGCCACTCACCTGCTCAAGCCTTTTCACATGGTCATGTGATTTTGCAATGTTTTCAAAGAAGTGTATTCGTCGTTTGATGTGATTTTATTTCTCATTCCAAGTAAATCCTCATTTTTATAATTTATGTTGCACTTATAACTCAGTGTTCTTTTTCCGAAAGAGTTTAACCCCCCATTTTATAAACACTGAACCAGAAACAGCAAGGAGTTTCTCCCTGCTTAAATGTGAAAATTTGAGCTCCACTGAGAGACAGACAAGTTGGTGCTTATTGGTCTGAGACTGGCTAAGCTGAATGTTTGAAAATTAAAATGTTTCCAGGCTCTGGCTGGCTCCACTTTATATAATGACTCATCTCTGAATTAAAAGTATGCTACTAACGACTTACATATGAACAGTGTAAATACCTACGTCATTGCAGTTTGAATCTCTGAATAACTTACTCCTTAGGTATCACAGATGAGAAAACAAAGAATGAGAGAACTTAAATAACTTTCCAGATGCACAAGGTTAGGAAGCAGCAAGCTGTTACTAACTTGGAGTTCACCTCTGATTCCTCTCGTGTGGAGACTGAAACTCGGCCTTAGTGTCTTCCCAATAGAATGTCTCCATCTCTACGATACATTTTTTCTATTAAAATAGCACCAGTATGGCATGGCTATGTTCCAATAATGCTTTACTTATGAATATTAAAATTTGAGTTTTATAGAATTTTCATATGTCATGAATATTATTCTTCCATTTTTTTTTTTTAACTATTTAAAACATAAAAACAATTCTGAGTTCATGGGCTGTACAAAACTATAGTTTGCTGGCCCACAGGTGGTGGCTTATACCTATAGTTCTAGCACTTTAGAAGGCCGAGGCTGGAGGATCACTTGGAGCCAGGAGATTGAGACCAGCTTGGGCAGCATAGGAAGTTCTCATCTCTAAAAAAACAAAAATAAAAAATTAGCTAGGCATGGTGGCACACACCTTTAGCCCTCGCTACGCAGAAGGCTGAGGCAGGAGGGTTCCTTTAGCCAGGAGTCAAGGATGCATTGACTTATGATCCACTGCACTCCAGCTTAAGTCCCTGAGGACTCCAGAGGGAGACCCTGTCTCTAAAAACAATATATATGTTATTATATATGTATGCATATAGCCATATATATGTACAAATATACATACTTAGAAAAGTATAAATTTATTTATAAATGTATATATACATATATACAAATAAAATTGTCTGTTTGAGTCTTATTTTAACTACTTTGTAGCTCTATCACTTTGGTTAAATATTTTTAATTTTCAGTCCTTCTCATTTATAAAATGGAGGAGGTAATAGTACCTGTATTAATAGGTTATTTTGAGAAATCAATGAGATAGTGCACATAGAAGATTTTAGCACAAAGGAAATACCTAGTATATAAAAAGTGCTACGATATCTCTTATTATATTTGAGGTTTATATGTAGAAAAACATATACATGTGTACATACACATATGATATATGTCACATATCATATTATATATATGTTAACAGAAGGAAATACATATACCGTGTTTCCCCCAAAATAAGACACTGTCTTAAATTTATTTTTTCTCAAGAAGACACACTAGGGCTTATTTTCAGGGGATGTCTTATTCCGCACCAAAATGCATGGTGCTGATACTCTGCATAGCCACGCCCATCACTAGGTTTTATTATCAGGGTAGGGCTTATATTTAACAAATGCATAGAAATCCTGCTAGGGCTTATTTTGGGGGTAAGTCTTATTTTTGGGGAAACACGGTAATACTGGAGACCCTTCTATACGTGCTGTTTTAACATTTGCTTTTTTCCCTTAATATGCGAGGAACAACCAGGAGATAACATAAAGCAGGGGTTAAAAGCAAGACTTCTGCCCTCTGACTGGGCTTAAGTCCTGCTTCCATTATGATAAAGAACTTGGTTAAGTTACTTTACTTCTCTAGGGCACAGTCTTTTCCTGCAAACATTGATAAAAACAGTACCTACTGCCGAGTCGCTATGAAGATTACGTGAGAAAATACATGTAATAACACAGTTAAGATTCAAATAAATAGATGAAAGTCATTGGAGTTTAAGTGAAAGTCATTAGCACAGAGCCTCACTTAGTAGCCTAGTATTAGCCTAAAAATGAAAATGTATTACTTTTTTTCGGATTAGTATGAGGGTGCTAAGAATTAAGTCACAATGTTTGCGTTTTTCCGTATAAGGTCCCTGTCGTAGTTGGGTCTTGCTCCCCGGAGGTGCACCACATACCCTTACATTGTGCCCATTATGTGGGAGCACAGGAAAATGGATTACTTAAGAAAAATTCTAATGACCTGGAATATTTATCTAGCTTTCTCATAACACTCTTAGCATGGTAGCAAGAGAAAGCAGGTGAGAAAAGCATGTTTGGAGAGAAAATGAGAAAGGATGCAAATTGCTTCTTGCAGCAGGGACAATAGGACGTCTACAAAGTAAGGTTGTCAGTTAACAGGCAGGGTAACGCTTTGCATTTATGCAGCATCGTGGTCAAGCAGATGTCAGAAGTAGC
>NW_003852409.1:12015832-12016769 GCF_000181295.1 Otolemur garnettii | reverse complement strand
TTTTTTTTTTTTAAGAAAAAAATCAATTAAATCAATCAATTAAATTTGATTAAATCAATTAAATCAGTTAAATGTGATTTAATTAAATCACAGCTGTGTACATTAATGCAATCATGGGTACAATGTGCTGGTTTTATATACAATTTGAAATGTTTTCATCAAACTGGTTAATGTAGCTTTCACGGCATTTTCTTAGTTATTATATTAAGACATTTATATTCTACACCTAGTAAATTTCACATGTACCTTTGTAAGATGCACCATAGGTCTGGTCCCACCAATTACTCTCCTTTTCAAAATGTGATTCAAGACTTATTTTGACCACAAATAATTCACTTTTTAAAAGATATGATACATAGAGATTTCTTTAAGACAAAGGCCTCAGTTTTCTATGTGACTTATGGAATCACCCTTGAAGTATAAGATTGGGTGGGTGGATTTTTGCAGCCTTATTTATTTTGTGCAGGGGTCATCTGAGTCAGCTTCAGAAAACGTGAGCGTCTGGACACATAAGAAAGAGAGTGTCCATGTGTCCATGTCACCAAAATAATTTGTCAGAAGGTAAAAATTGGAATCATTTTTTTATGTTTGTGTCTGCAACATGAGGGCACTACAGTGACCAGCTTTTCATTGAGATGACTTAATCAGCCAGTGGTGCAGAGGTGCTAATGAGGTGACAGGCAGCTCCCTCAAAGTAGGTGCTCAATTAATGTGAATTGTTCCAGCAACTGAGGGTTTGCCGTGTGCCAGCAGCTTCTGGTTGCTGTCTTGTCTCATTTAAATCCACTAAACTCTATGAGGAAGGTGACATGACCATACAAGTGAAAAAATTCAAAATAAGAGGAGTTGTATTTGGAGATTACACAGACTGAAATGAATTGGGTGAGTTCTGCCCTTTTCTTCATGAGTTACATTCCTTTGTTCTTTTTTTTTTTTT
>NW_003852409.1:12005221-12014762 GCF_000181295.1 Otolemur garnettii | reverse complement strand
GGCATCACAGCTCACAGCAACCTCCAACTCCTGGGCTCAAGCGAGTCTCCTGCCTCCGCCTCCCAAGTAGCTGGGACCACAGGCACCCACCACAATGCCCGGCTATTTTTTGGTTGCAGCCGTCATTGTTGTTTTGTGGGCCTGGGCTGGATTCGAACCTGCCACCTTAGGTGTATGTGGCTGGTGCCTTAGCCACTTGAGCCACAGGCGCTGAGCCTGGGTTAGAGATTTTTAAAGAGGAAAAGGATAATCCACATAGAATAGGGCCAAATTCAGTACACGTGGAGGCAGTAGAAGGCACTTTTCTGAAGCTAGAAGCATTAGGTTTTGGTATCAACTCTAGTGCTAAATAGTCGGGAAACTTGAATCAGTTAGCCTTCCTAGGTTTTAATATTATTACTTGTGAAACGGACAAAGTGCTGAGGTCTCAGACCAGGGCTGATTCGATCTTACTCAGCCTTCAAGAATAAACAAAGAAAACATAATACATATGTTGGCAGATTTTTAATGAAGTAAATAAATATTCAAGTCCCAAATTCTTGAAAAATGACCAAGTATAAATTAACATATAGTAGAACCAACTTAGTTAACGTCCTGCCTACATTGACCACCTCCTTAAGTTGGCCTGATTTTCATAGACTGCATGTGCCATCTATTTTCATGACCATGTGTGCGTATCAGTACAGTAGGCCTAGTTCCTTATGTATCTTGACTAGTTTGTTACAGTCCCTTGGGTGGTCAACTTACAGAGGTTCTACTGTATTTTATAAACATAAATGTAAAAGAGCCAACATCCTTTCTTTAAGGAAGATTTTCAGATTAGATTCCACACCCTAATTCAAGCAATATTGGATCTAAAGGAGACACACCTAAACCAAATAGTGCAGAATGGTAAAACTAAAAGGATGGTCAAAATATAACAGGAAAATACAATTAAAAGGAAAGCCAGAATTGCAACGGTAACACAAAATAAAGTAGAAGTAGAGAAAAAATAAATAGAAAAAATGGACTCAAGGAGAAGTGGAAAAATTTTGGGTTGGGTCCTCATAAAAGCTATGTTCACATCCTAACCCCTGGTACCTGTGAATGTGATCTTATTCAGAAATAGAGTCTTTGCAGATACAGTCAAGTTAAGATGAGGTCACAGGCAATTAGGATGGGCTCTAGTCCAAAGACTATTGTTCTTATAAAATTAGACATTTGAGCATGTAGATGCATTGAGGGAAGACAGCCACATGAAGACAGAGGCAGAGATGGCCTCTGTCACCCGGCCAGGAATGCTTGGGGATACTAGATGCTGAAACATACTGGGGCGCATGCCCCTGGAGGAAGCACGCTCTGCCAACACCTTGATTTTAGATTTCTAGCTTCCAGAACGATCACAGAATGAATTTCTGTTGTTTTAACTCACCCAGTTTGTGCTAGTCATGTCTGCCATAGGAATAAACATAATCTATAATAAGTATGTTTGTACCTGTAAGTGTTGCTAAACTGGATCACGACTTTTAATTCTCAAAACTATTTTTATGACACTTATCCAAAGAATGTTTTAATAGAAACCCAATTTTTAATTTTTTTAAGTAAAAAAAAAAAATATGCCGTGTATCGTTTTCCAGATTAAGAAGAGATGTCACTACAAAATCAAGTAACAGCAGGATATTGTGTGTTTAAAAGATTGGGAATCATTATTAATCACTCTAACAATTCTAAAAGTTGATCTTTTAGAAGTGCATAGTATAATAATATAGGTGTCTAATATAGTTTAAAATTTTATCTTCCCCTTCATTTATAGATCAAATAACTTTTTGGGTTTTTATTGGGTTCTTGGCACACCTCATGAATCAGACAAAAATCCTGCTTTAACAGAACTTGCAGTCTTTAAAGAAGTGAAGCTAAAGACTATTTTACATATTAAAAAAAAAATGCAGTGGGGAGCAGAGTAAATTGTCCAGAAGTTCAAAGGAAAGAGGAAACACTTTTAGCAGGGATGAGGGGTTACTTTCCCCTGCATGGAAGGCATGGCAGAAAAGGAGGTTGGTCCTCAGAGACCTTGAACACAAGAGGAAGGCCACCCCAGGGAAGGGACACGTTAGTCAAAGGCAGACTTGGTGATTGCAGAGACAATAGGCTGACTCACAACATGTTTGCCACCCTATTGTTTCAGTAAAACCAAGTGAAATCAGTGAGTTGTCTAGATAATACTATTTTCAGGATCAAAGACTCCAAAATTATAAAACAGTTTGTAGAATGAATTTCAGTAGGAAGTTAGCTTTCCTTACTAATAAGGTAACGTTTGAGGGAGAAGGGTTGTCATGACGCGTGTGTAATGGACTAAGTATCGGGAAGCCTGGAGGACCAAAGGGGATGCTTTTGGGTCCTCACTGGCAGCTCTGGGTATACATGTATTCACTCTGCCCTGATGCTTCAGCACCACGTGGCACTGTGGCTCTGGAATATATTACTCAAGAAGGTTGTCAACTTTCTCCCGAAGGCTTACACAGCTGGAACAGATCGTTCTCTACGTGAGTTGGTTTAATAATAAAATATTCCTGTTTCTTCTTGAGATTACTTAAGATAGTCTAGCAGAACCAACCATCATGTGGTAGAGGGAAATCTGGGTTTAGAGTTAGGTCTAGGCAATGATCGTAGTATTTTTTGTGTATATTTATACCAGGACTATTTCCAAAACGGGCTTCAAGCACCTTACAATAGAAATCTCAGACAGAGTAGAACTAAACATCGTACAGATTCAGACACTGTGTGAACAAGGCAGTTGTCTAAGACTAGGCTCATTTTTGTTTGTTCTTTCCCCACATATTGGAAAGGGAAGGAAACCCAGCAATAACCAATATAAAGGATGAGGGGAGGGTTGTTGTGTGCGTTTTTTAAAAATAACTTGGGCAACAAACAAAACCTTGGCAGCCAATGATGAAGCAAATGTGTATTTTTTAATCACAATTTGGCTTGGCTTTTTTTGTTGGTGAACTTCTTTAATACTCTAGACAATGGACATACTGCAACTTTCTCAAACTATTACTTAAAGAGTCATCGTAGAGGTGTGTGACTTGATTCATCAGATTTTATTATTTTCTGTATTACTTGAAAGCGAGGTTTTGTGGGACTGTATTTTCTTCTGAGCATTCAGCAGGCAGTTTGATTAACTAACTAGGCAAAAAGTGACTTGTGGCCAGGGCAACTGGGTTTAATAGGCAGGTTCCGTGCTGCTACACATAACCCAGAGAAGCAGGAGAGTACAGGTTGTAGCTAATACTATTTTTTAAAGGAAAAAGCACAAATCATCAAGCACCTACCATGTTTTCATTCTTAATACATATAGAATCTGGAGCAGAGTTTAAAGACACACAAACAGCTAGATTCAAATCACGCCTTTTCACTAAGTTCAACTGCTATTAGGTAGCGTTGGACTTTGGGCTTCCTTTCTCCTCTAGGGACTCCCAAGTCCCATTGCTTTCCAGCGTGTGACAACTGGAGGGCCACAGTGTTGATATTCTTCTTTGTGAACTATTTGTGGATTGGCATCCTCAGCTGGGCTTGCATCATTTTGGAGCAGTGCTTTCCAACCTTCTTTATCTCATGCACCCTTGAACTTATAGTTAAACTTCCATGGAACACTTAAATGATGTTGATTAAAAAAAAAAAAGGAGTAAGAAAAAGAAAAAAATTAATTAATGATCTTTAAGAATTTTCCTGGTACACTGCTGCAGAGGGTCCGTGGGCTAGCTCCTGGCTAGTATACATCTCTGATTAGTTAACAAGTCCCACCTCCATCTGTGTGTCTGTGCAAACACACACGTGTGAGTGTGGGTGTATTGGATAAGTCCAGAAGGTGATCATTGTCCTCCTAAATACCACATTATTTCATTAATAAAGGAAGTGGACTGAGTTTTACATTCATGTTTATTTTTGGTCTGTATACAGTCCTATGGAATTTTTAATGAAATAAAAGTTGTCTTTAGCAATTCAATTACTCAATAAATATATTTTGTCAGGTAGAGAAACAAACAGCCTCTTCGCCCTGAGTCTCATAGCTGAATAAATGACTCTGGCAGACCAAACTTTGTCTTACAGGCATAGCCTTTTTTTTTTTTTTTTTCTTTTTCCTTTCTAAGCAGGGTTATGAAAAGAGTGTCAGCACAGTGAGAGACCATGTTATGATGGGTGATGCCACTCTTTCTCCCTAAGCAGACCCTTCTAAATCAGAAGCTTCTAGAAAGCCACTAACAATTGATCCAGATGAAATGCCACTTGAAAACAGTTTTTCATCGGTGCTGGGAGTTTGATCGACATTTGCAGTTAGTTGCCTGGGTTTTTTAAAAAGCGCTTACCCTGCCCTCCTGTGATCGCCACACACGTGGCTCTTTGTGAGCGGCGACCTGAGGGTGTGGTTTGTCTGTTTTCCTCTGTTTTGCTCTCATTCCGAAGTTCCCCTGGTAAGACTTTTAAAATTGTTTCAAGAAAACCATATTTGGTAATACCTACCAGTATCACCAGTCTAGATGGGATAAGTACATTAAAAAAAAAAAAGAAGAAGCGTTCTTGCCTTCAAAATCTTATGTTCAAAAAAAAATAAAAAGGTGTTTTAGGGACTAATTCATTCTGTCTTCAGGAGAACTGTTTGGATTGTCAGAACTCTTTCACAATTTTTTTTTGGATAAGCAATAGTCTCAGATACAAATTCTGTGTGTAGCATTCTTCTGAAACGATCTAGCCAGTTGGCCGGATCTGTGATCAACACCAACTGCTTCGCAGCTTTGGAGAAAGGCATGAGAGTGCTTGCGTATGCTGTGTGTGATGCAGGAACGCCAGTGAAATCCAGCTTAATCCATTAACTCATAAAACAGATTCAATGTTTGTTTAGAGCTTGGCAATGCATTTTCTTCTATTTCAAAACTCATTGGCAATCCCACTCACATTTGAATGTACTTTTTTTCCCCCCACACTTTTTTCAAAGTAATCTTTGCAACACAGGAACATCAAACAGATCACCATGTAACAAGGATTGAAATTCCTATCGACACCAGACAGCTTATCATATTGTAAATACATGGCCTTTGATGTCAGAAAGGCCTTCTAGTCTGTGTTATGTGAACCTTGTCAAGTCAAGCAACATCTCTGAACCTCGTTTGTTCGTATCTTGAGTGGGGATAATGCCATTTACCTGCCTGCACCATTGTGAGGATTAAAAGGATAATGCATATTTAAGTCTTGGTGCATATGAGGCACTTCAGAAAAATCAGCTGTTTTTCTCATTCATCTTATTATCCATAGTAATACTGTCAAGGGATGTAGGTGAAGCCTGCACTCATCACTCATTCACTTATTCATTCATTCATTCAAAGAGTGTGGGCAGCAGTGTCTGCTATATACAGGATCCTGTGCAGAGCTAACGTTATACAGCGGGAGTGGAGTGATACACGCCAGTGAATTTTGCCTTCAATGATCTTGTTTTCTTTTTGGGAAACAAATATGTACATAAATAATGAAAGTAGACAGTGCTAAAGGGAGGCGGACTAAATAGTGCAGTACTTAAAACCAATTTGCCCCCGGGTACCTTGGTTCTTTCTGGTTAGTGAGCCCAAATTGAAGTAACCTGCAACTCTCCTCCGATGTTCTTTGCCCACCATGTTTCCAGAGGCTATTGGCTGCCCCTGGGTCTGCTGGGCCCTCATACTGGTCAGCAGAAGTAAAAAGAGACATTAGGGATGTGCTCCTTTATTCCCTGTAACTCAAAACAAGCTGGTTTTGACAAGCAACCGTTATCTTCCTTTGCAAGATACGAAGCAACTGTGTGTCTCTCTCGTACCTGCCTGTGGGCACCTTTATTTCAGTTTTATATCATAAACCCCCGGGGCAATGAGGTTTGAGGTTTTCCACATAAATACTTGATGCTCGTTCAACTTCACGGCAATCAATTTGCCCTCCTTCGACTGTGTGTCTTCGTTTATTTTAGAAAATACTCTGAAGTTGTTTTCATACTGTAGCTAAACTTGAGGGTACTAGAGATGTGTATTCACAGAATTCACACCCTAGAGGTGTGTCCTTTCCGGTTACAGGCAATGGATACAATGTAACCAAAGTTATTCTCTCATTTTTGCCTGGAAACTCCCTGCCCAGCTGCAGGAATTACTTCCTATCAGGAACATGATAGATACTGAAAAGGAATTGGAAAACTTTTACCCGTTGTTGCTTCCTCAAAGTCCAAGAGGAACAGAATTAAGATGCTTTTATAATAAGCATACATACATGTGTGCATATGCGTCTGTATACACACGCACCCCACGAACACATGTTCACACACAAGGTCATTTCCATTAAAGGAAGACACAAGTCAAGATATTATTGTCACTATTGTTTCACATTGTTTGGGAACGTCTAGCCATACAAGTAGGTAAGAAACTGAAGCAAGAGATATAAATATATAGAAAAGAGTCAAATTTCCAATTTTATAAGAGGCCGACTCAAAACTCCTAGATACTAAAACAGAAATCAATAAGATAGTTGACTAAGAAATGATTATCTAACAAGAAGGATCAGGCAGGAAATACAATACAGAACAAGTTAAAGTATAAAATTTACTTAACATCTAAAACATTTAGGAAAAACCTGGAAAAAAAAAAAGGTCTAGGACTTACATACAGAAAAGTGTAAAACTCCATCCAAGGTCTTAAAAAGGGGAGAATAAATGAAATCATGCCTTGTTCTTACGGGAAGATTAATTCTGATGATGCTGTTATTCTCTTACCAAATCTATGTCGTTTAAAATTCAACCAAAAGTTACTATAGTTAAAAAAAACTTCTGAAAAGGAGCAAAAATTAGGAAGGACGCTGAACTTCCAGATATTTAAATGCCAATAAATATACAATGGCCAATAAGCATTTTAGCAGATGTGGTACCGCAGATTGAAATAAGAGTAGGAATTCCTTTTTTGCTGTAAAAAATATGAAGTTATCTAGGATTGGCAACAATGAGGATCAAAAATTCATACATATTGTTACGATTGAATGGGTATAATTTTCTTGAGATAAAGTTGGCAATGTATTTAAAAATTTTAAGTGTGCGTGCTCTTAGGATTATACACCCGTGTGTAGGTAGGAACAATATGTGATGTGTCAATTGTTTTGTCTTGGAATTTTCCCCATGTAAATAAATAATATGAATAGCTCAAGATCTATGAACAAATATATTCATTGAAGTTTTATTTATAAACAGTAGGAATACAGGTAAAAAGAAAAAAGAAGCAGCAGCAAACACGTTCCCATTTGTGAAGAATTGACCAATGATCTGTATGCAGGATTCTAAGTCTTTAATAGAAAAAATATAGATCTGTACTTACGGACTGGGAGACAGGAGAGGGGAAGAAGGAAGGGGACAGGTGAGGAGGGGAGAGGGCAGGTGAGAATGGGAGGGGAGGGGAGGAGAGGAGAGAGTGTGTTTTGGAAGACTACACCCAAAATGTTACTAATTTTCATCCCCAGGTGGAATGAGTGTCCATTTCTTTGTTCTTCCCTTGCTTTACTGGCTGAATATTTAAACATAAGCACTTTTGATTTGAGGAATCTCGGGCTCCTAGCCTATCGCTCATCATCCAACTTCCCTTTCCCTGAGCCCTGAGCAGACATCTCTGCTATTTTAGGGTGACGGCCATCTTCGTCCTTGCTCTTATTGGTAGATGGACATCTTTCATGTCAAGCGGGGGTCGTGTCCTTTCTGCCACTCTCATTCGCATCTGTGCCCTCATCAGCATGGCTTACACCGTGCTTCATGGAAAAAGCTCCTTTAGCTGTGGGCTCAGCCTTCTTTCCACAGGGCTGGTATGTGATGAGTTCATGAGCCCAGCAGGGAATATTCTCAGCTACCTGAGAATGTAGATACCTGATATTCTATCTTCCTCTTCTACCTTTCACTGGGTACGCCTATTCTAAACTTTTTATCTTTTGGCCAAAACCATTGTACATTAGAGAAAGCTCCTCAAGCACCTTCTTCCCAAATTATTAGCTATGCTGGGAAGCCTGAGGCTGATCTGGGATTCCTGTTATGCTTGCAAACAGCTGCCTTGTTTCTTAGGATGTAAGTTTACAAGCTGCCAAGTCTGAATGGAATAAATTGGGAGCGGCATCAGTGGGGAGGTTCAGTTTAGCTGCTGCTCCAGCGGGACCAGACCTGGGTTTGAGCCCTACATCCCGCTCTGTGCTGTGCTGAACTCTCTGACTCTTAATTTTCCCAGCAGCAAAATTGAAAAATAAGTTAAGTCCTGCATGACAGGCACATTCTGAGACATAGATGTGGCGATCTTTGTAAATTGCTTGGAGTTAATGGCCACACTAACTGGCACGTAAATTTGATAAGATAGAAGATAATGACAATTATGGAAAAAATGTTGGGAAAAATCCATTGCATTGAAATTTCATGGGACAAAGGGGGAGCTTGAAAAGAGAGATACTTGAACACTCTGAGGGTCAGCACTCGACCTTGATCAAATTAAGTTCTATTAGTGACGTTTCAATATTGCATGTGCTGCGTAGTTATAAGATCCAGCTTCTAAGCTACCATGACGTTGGTAACCACTTGCTCTGCAACGTCTGCGATGCACATTTCCTCCTCTCCCCCCAGTTTCCATTATTCTCCTTTGCTGCATTTTATGTGAATGTAGATATTTTCAGCTGGTTATTATGCCCCATTGAGTTATTAGCACCTCCTGGAGTACGTCATGATTTCATCTCCTCAGTATGTATTCCCATGGAAACAGAATATAGTATAACACAACCGAGAAGGGGCCCTATGCGCCTGTGTATATGTGCAAGAATGACATTGCTAGGGGAAGGAAGCTAAGAGTAAGGAGTTTATTGTAGCTTTTCTCAGTGATTCCCTTTGCATCTCTCAAAGAGTTCTGTTTTTAATAAACTTTACTCCATATGTAACATTACCAGAAAGTATAATCAAGTACATTGTATATGTATGAATCATAATAAATAGGGATTAGATAATGTTTTTGCTTACATAAATAGAGTGTTTCACAGTTGATATTTATTTTTTTAGTGGAAAAAATTTATTTGGGTGAAGTAAGGGAATCTGAGTGAAAGGCTTTAGAACAGGGTTGACTCATAGTCAAGGACAATTTATGAATATACATGTAGTAGACCACATTGCTTGCTCTAACAATTTACAGTTAACAATTTACAACTCAGCGTAGGCTGGGTTGGTGAGCTCCATGCCCTCTAAGAATGGTGATCATCTGAATTTCCACAGACTAGCTTCCTGATAGTTCTTTAGTTTGGAGCCTTGAACACCTAACATCCCTGAGTTTGGGTTTTCTCATTTGAAAACCACCACTGCTGAAAGTAATGTGCCTAGGCTCGCTGCCTGTAGCTCAGCAGCTAGGGTGCCAGCCATATACACCAGGGCTAAGGGGTTCGAACCCAACCCGGGGCCTGCCAAACAATAATGACACCCACAACAAAAAAATAGCCGGGCATTGTGGTGGGTGCCTATAGGCCCAGCTACTTGAGAGGCTGAGGCAAG
>NW_003852409.1:11978574-12005150 GCF_000181295.1 Otolemur garnettii | reverse complement strand
AAAGAAAGAAAGAAAGAAAGTAGTGAGCCTAGTAGGCTTGACACATGGAAGTAGGCCATTTTGACCCCCTTCATCCTCTAAGTGACAAAATAATCTTCAGAATTATTTTGAATCATGAAATGAATGAATAATAACATCAGGAAAAAAAATGCAGACAGTGAAAATTGTTCTAAGAACACATATATAATCATGCTAATAAAAATTACATTATACAAAGGGGAAAAAATTTAAAGATTAATATTTTCTAATTATATATTTTTAAAGAAGGGAACAAGCTCACACTAACATACACACAACATTACACGTTCTCTTTTCACACCTTCTGTCAGTGGCTTTGTCAGAACTGGTCTTCTTTGCCTATTTAAGTTCAATAGATAGCATAGTCAGAATTGTCCATCTGTCTTCTGTCATAGTTGATCAAAAAAATTGAGTTTTTGTTCATTTTTATTTCAAAATATTCTCACAAAAATCAGCAGATGCACCAACAGTTAAGAAAATTATTAAATGTAAGGATACATTTAGCAGAGTCGTAAGATTCTAGAAATTACTATACTGACCGTGTCTTTATTCTGTGGGATCTATTCTATTAGCTTTCATATGTCTCTGACATGTTTTTCTGAAAGGGACTAAAATACCTTCACCAAAAAGTTTATCAAAAATGTCTATCATACTTTATAAAATCTTCTGTAAAAATTACGGAAAATGGCTTTATGATATTAACATTATTTGATCAATTGCTTTAGAACATTCAGTTCCTTGTGAAACTGATTGAGGCAATTGAACATCCTTTTGTCCTTTTCATTTCTTTTTTTAAGGTAAAACCTCTATCTTTTCCTGTTTCTCCTAGCATTTTTCTTAAAAATTTAAATCTTTTTTCTATGTATGTAAAATATCCATTTTTTCACATCATCTTGTATAGTTAATGGCCTCTTCCACAATTGCTATGCATCAAATTTCAAATGTTAATTTTAAAATCTGGTGTTGGTAAATTAGTATCTAATCTCATCTAAAAATTCTCATCAGAAAAATTCAAATTCAGAACAATATTTAATTAATTAATTAATTAATTTATTTTTTATTGAATGGTAACTATGTACATTAATGCACTTCTGGGGTACAGTGTAGGGTTTTCACATGCAATCTGAAAACAATATTTAATTTATAAAGTAAAATTTGTACTTGCCAGCCAGGAACATAATACCCTGTGCCTTTTTCTGCTTTACTGTTTTAATTTTTAAATGTAAATTATTTCTCTAAGTACTTCCCTAGAGTGTCAGAAGTGACCTAACTCTAGTTCTACTGCTTTATCATTTTTAGTCACTGTACTATCAATGTTCATCCAGAATCCTTTGTTTAAATATGGGAATATGTACTGTCGCAAATACTAGGGATGTGAACTGCATTTGGAATGATCTGGAATTATTCCAAGTTATCCCAATGTGAATGCCCATAGCTGGATTTATGCCTGTTGGGGGTTGACCGTATAACAACGGTTCCCTGAATTAACTTCTGTGTAGAATATGTTTACCAAATGATAAGTCACAAAAAAGTGTTAATTTAAGGCTAACATGTATATTATTAAAACTCAATAATCACCACAACAATTGTGTAGAGCTTAGACTAAGAAAACATTTTTCTTGGAATGAAGTATTTTATCACAGATATTGTTTATAATTTCTGGCTCATGGTGATAATGAAGAGCAGACCAGCTTTTCAGCCTGTGTTCTGGTATTGTTTTTAAATTCCTTATAGTCATTGCACCCCTTGGCGCCTTATCCAGGATAGATAGCTCACACCATCCTGCCCTTGGTACCATGCTGGTTTGGGAAATCCAACAAGTGTTGGCTTATGTAAGGCTGTCAACAAACACCCCTTTCTTTAAACATTTTAGAGTTTAGTCATACCCGCTGCACATGTTACTCTGCAATTTATTTGTCTATGGAAGTGTATTTGCATGTAAGTTTCATGTGTTTACAGAGATTCCACAAGGTACTAGATCCTGATCTAAGAGTTGGGAATACAAGACTGAAAGATCTAAAAGTTCTTCCTCTTAAAGAACATACTATTATAATAACAATTATGAATAAACCAATAAATTATTTTTTAAGAGTTTTAGCCATCATTGGAAGTTTTCCAATAGTTTTCCATATAGCTTTAAAATAAGAGTAACTGACCATAATAGAAAATCACCGCATGAATGTCTTCAAAGTTAAGGTCACTTTCTGTTAGATTAGCAGACTATCTAGAGATGTGAGGACTAGGTTTGGTTTCTAGCTAAACAGTGTCATCAAAGACTCCCATTCCTTTGGGTTTTTTGGCTCTGCTATCCTCAGTTTGTGTGCATTGTCTCCCCTCATGGTCACAAAATGGCTGTTGAAGCTCCAAGCATCATGTTCTTACAGAATAACCCAGAAAGTAGGTGCAGGTGAGAAAGCATAATGACATTCTTTCTTTGTGCCTCTGTGCTAATGGAGGTGAGGGATTTCTTTTACAGAGTTCCCCAGTGACTTCTTCATGTTTCTCATCAGGTATAACTGATCACCTCCCAACTGATCACTGCCCAACTCCAGTGAAAGAAATGGTGTTATGACTGGTTCATAGCAATCATGTTTGATTATCTTGGCTTGTGCACATGGCCACATAAATTAAACCAGAGTTTTGTAAGAAAAGAAGCAGGGGATGGAAGTTGGATTATTCAGTCAATATTGTCTGTGTATCTCACTCAGGAAAGCTGTATGCAACCCTCATGAAGGCATAATCTCTCCAATCATTACCTCGGTTGCTTCTTTGTAAATAATAACTGCACCTGACCCTACTTAGCTCATAGAAATGTTTGAGGCAGAGACTCAAACTTTACATCAGGAAAGCTCAAAATTCTTTTTATTTACAGCTTTACTGGGGCACAATTGACAAATAAAGATCATATATACTTAAGGTGTACATGTGATGTTCTGTTATACATACACATTGTGAAATAATTACCACATCAGGCTGGTTAACATATCTATCACCTCCTATAGTTAATCTTTATCATCCCCCATGTGGTGAGAGTACTTAAGATCATCTCTTTTAGCAAATTTCAAGTATATAATATGTATTACATCGCTATTACCATCGTCACCATGCTTTACACTTTACTGCAGAAGTTATTCATCTTACAACTGGAAGTTTTTATGCTTTGACTAGCATCTCGCCCACTTCTGATAAACACCCTTCTCTCTGTTTCTATGAGTTTGACTTTTTTTGATACCACATATGAGTGAGCTTATGTTGCATTTACCTTACTGTGTAGGGCTTATTTCACTTGGAATATCTCTCACATCCACCCATGCAATTGCAAATGACAACATTACCTTCTTTTTTAAGACTGAATAATATTCCATTGTGTGTGTATATATGAGAGTGTGTATACATCACGTTTTCATTATCAACTCATCTGTTGTGGACACTTAAGTTGTTCCCATATCTTTACTATTGTGAATAATGCTGGAATAGACATGGGAATGCAGATATCTCTTTGACTTACTGATTTCATTTCCATTGGATATAGACCAAGAAATGGAATTGCTGAATCACATGGTAGTTCTATTTTTATTTTTTAAGACATCTCCATACTGTTTTCCATAATGGCTGTACCAATTAATACTCCAATCAGTAGAATACAAGGGCTCCTTTTTCTCCATACCCTCAACAATACTTATTATCTCTTGTTTCTTTGAAAACAGCTATCCTAACAGTGTGAGGTGACATCAACTGTGATTTTGGTTTGTATTTTCCTGATAATTATTGGTCTTGAGTGCCTTTTCATATACCTGTGGCCTTTTGTATGCCTTTGGGTAAATGTCTAGTCAGGTCCATTGACCATGTCTAAGTTTTTGCTATTGAATCATATGAGTTCTTTATATATTTTTGATAATAAGCCCATATTAGATATACAGTTTGAAAATATTTTCACCCATTCTGTAGGTTGCTTTTTCATTCTGTTGATTGTTCTCTATGTTGTGCAGAAACTTTTTAGTTTTCTGTGGTTCTAAGTGTTTATTTTTGCCTTTGCTGACTATGCTTTTGTTGCCATAGCCAAAAAATCATTGCCAAGACCAATGTCTCCTTGTGTTTTTTCCTAGAGGTTTTATTGTTTCACATCTGACATTTAAGTCTTTAATCCATTTTGAGCTTTGGCACATGACATAAGATAAAGCGTCAATCTCACTTTCATATGTGTAAATTCAGTTTTCCCAACACTATCTACTGAAGAGACTATTCATTCACTATTGTGCATTCCTGGCTTCCTTGTCAAAGATTAGTTGACCATATATTCCTGGGTTTATTTCTCAGTGTTCTATTCTGTTCCATTGGTTCGTGTGTCTGTGTCTGGGCTGTTTTTATTACAAGACTATACTGTTTTGATTACTATAACTTTGTAATATAACCTGAGATCAGGTATGGTGATGCTTCCTGCTTTTCTCTTTTTGCTCAAGATTGTTTTAGCTGTTTGATGTCTTCTGTGGTTCCATATAAATTTTAGGATTTTTTTTCTATTTCTGTGAAAAATATCATTGGAATTTTGATAGAGTTTGTGATTTACAGATCATTTTCAAGTAGTATGAACATTTTGACAATATTGATTCATCAGATCTATGAACATAAGACATTCTAAATTCTGTCTGTTTTTGATAGCCAGAGAAAAGGCAAGACTTTCTTTAGTCTTTAGTCTCCTTCAACTTTTAAATGAGGAGGATTAGATGAACTTCTCAGTTCCTTTGTTTCAGACACTGCATAAAATGGCTCACTGGTGCCCAACATTTGTTGATGATGACAGCCTCTGCTTTCCTGTGCTATTGTCACCATTCAGATAAGATTCTCTTATGGGCCTACTACATGTCCTGTCAACAGAGGTATGGAAGGCATTTACTCCAGCCATTTGGTGACTAATTGAGAATCTCCTTCCTCTCCAGTATGACAGTGGAGCAAAAATATGAATTGCCTCTGAATTATTTCAGTCTAGCTACTGTCAAAATAGCATAAAATACCAATTTTTCCAGCTACAGGAAGAATCAGAGCACTGGATGCAATTCAGACAGCATAAGTCATTGCAAAAATTCAAATATTTCACTCTCCCTAAGGCAGTCTGGCTATATACTATGCACTGCAGCCACACAAAACTACTTTAAGAATGGATAAGACAAAGATTCCCATAGAACTATGCCTGTTTTCTGAGGAAGAAAGTTGGCCACAAATCATTGTCTTAGATGTTTAAAGGACACCTTAAGATATATCCTCTTAGCTGTTGTCTAAAGATAATTCAGTTTACTTGAAAGAGAAGTTTCCTTCAGGAGACATGAGATGTAAGTGATTCCCTCCCCCCCTTTTTATTGTTTGGGATTCATTGAGGGTACAAATAATTAGGTTATATTGATTGCATTTGTTAGATAAAATCCCTCTTATATTGTGTCCCATCCCTAAGAGGTATGTCACACATTGTGACCCTCTGTCCCCCCTCCCTCCTTCCTTCTCCCTACATGCTCATTCCCCTCCCTACCCCTTGTATTAGCTCATCTACTGCCTTCATATTAGAATAGAGTACATTGGATTCTTGCTTCTCGATTCTTATGATGTTTACTAAGAAGAATGTGTTCCATTTTCGTCCAGATGAAAAAGATGTAAAGTCTGTAAAAATACGAAAGATGTAAAGTCTCCATATTTTTTAATGTCTGAATAGTATTCCATGGTATACATATACCACAGCTTGTTAATCCATTCCTGGGTTGGTGGGCATTTAGGCCGTTTTCACATTTTGGCGATTGTAAATTGAGCTGTAATAAACAGTCTAATGAAAATGTCCTTATGATCAAAGAATTTTTTTCTTCCAGGTAAGATACCTAGTAGGATTGCAGGATCAAATTGCAGGTCTAATTTGACTTTTTTGAGGATTCTTCATGCTTCCTTTCAAAAAGGTTGTATTAGTTTGCAGTCATATCAGCAGTGTAAAATTGTTCCCTTCTCTTTGCGTCCACACCATCCCCCTCCTTTGAGACTTTGTGATGTGGGCCATTCTTACTTTAGTCAAGTGTTATCTCAGGGTAGTTTTAATTTATATTTTTCTGATGTAGGGACAATGAGCATTTTTTCACATGTTTGTTAGCCATTCATCTGTCTTCTTAAGAGACGGTTCTATTTATGTCTCTTGCCCAGTGATATATGGGATTGTTTTGTCTTTTTTTGTTGATTAATTTGAGTTCTGTATAGGTCCTAGTATCAAATTTTTGTCCAATTCATAATATGCAAATATCTTTTCCATTCTGAAGGTCCTCTGTTAAGTTATTCTTGAAATAAATTTGTTTACCTAGATTTGTTCCAATATAATGTAGCAGGAAAAAGTGGTGGAATCAAAGATTCCTGATTTATATGCTTTTTTCACTATTTTTTATCCATGTGATCATAGATAAGGTTAAATCCTCTCCAAATCTCTATCCTGCCATCTTTGAGACAAGAATGTTAAAATGGTAGACTAGAACTCCCAAAGTGAAGGCTTGGCACTCGGGTATAAGGGGATGTAGTTGAGAAGGCTAAGCTTTCCCCCAACTGTGTGGTATTGGTAAAGTCCCATCCCTTCTTTGGGTTTAAGGTCCCATATGTGTGCAGTGAGGCGTTGCACCCAGCTCAGGTAACCTGTAACTCAATGTAGCAGTTTTTATACAAAGGATCATAAGAAACAACTAAGACTATTTTTTAAATGTTTTATCCCAAAAATAAGTACATGAGGTGATGGTTATGTTAATTATTCTTGATGTAAACATTCCACATTGTATATCAAAGCATCACATTGTACCCCATAAATGTATACAGTTATAATTAATAAAAATTAAATTAAAAGGGGGGGAAGAAAAGGCACATATCAAAGTAGAAAGGAACCAAGGAGGAGCCTGTGGGCTGAGCACCAAGAAACCAGGTGTAGAGACTTCTCAGAGGCTGATAACAAGGTAAATGGCAATGCTGGGAAAAATTCTGGACAGTTACAGGGCTGTCTGGAGCACAGGTCATCCCATCATGACCTTTTTGTCTTTGGAGGTTTCTCCTTAATCACTACAAAATACATGTAGGTCTCTAGGTCAGCCAGTGGTCACTAGAGAGTGGCTGAATGGTAGCAACTTTGGTGTTTACCTTGTTTATCTTCTCTTCATCATCCTATTTGCCACATTTTCCATGGTGAAAGTAGGATTGGGAGTGATAGAGACCTTTTCCTAGCTACTGCTTAAAATACTGAGATTGAATTCTTCGTAGCTCCCTTTATCCTACTTCAATAAGCAGCTGGTATCTCAAAGAAAGGAGACTGCCAAGCCTCTCTTCTCTAGAAAGCCATGTGGTCACACCAGCTTCTTCCTTTGCTGCCTGCTCAGCTGTCCTCTCTTATTTCCCAGAGTATATCAGCCAGTCTTAACTAAAGTGGCAAGCATATCCACAGGAATAGAATTCTGGGTCCTTTGCAACTTTGGGTTTTCCAAAATCACTTTCCACATAACACATCCAGAAAAATATTTGCCTCCTTATTGCCCTGGTGAATTTTATCCTCCCTACATTGGGCCATGTTAAACTTTCCTCAGTGACTCTCTATTCTGTCTTCTCTACTTTTATGCTTACTTCTTATCACACTCCATTCTAATGATCTATTTAGTAGTGTTTACTTCAACAGACTTCAAGCTCTTTGTTGGCAAGATGTGAGTCTCACCATCCTTGCAGGAGGGTACCTGGTGCAGCACATGACAGAGGGAGAAGGTGCTGGGCTCAGTGACTGGTAGCTGGAGGCATAGTCTGTGAGTCTGGCCCACCAACTGATGGTGAACCCAATCTCTTTGACAGATGGAGTATTCTGCACTTGCCATAGGCTCCAGTTTTCAATCTCTGGCCCAATTTGTAAGGAAGCACTTTCCCTTTTGGATGGAAATCCCCACCTGGACCGTATTCCTTTGCCTCAAATGTAGATAAAACAATTCAGGAGTTGATAAGCTGATTTGGGGGGCATGTGCTCAAACTGAGGCATCTAAAAGCAAATGGAAGATGAGGCAGCTACTATTCCAAACTTCTCTCTCTCTCCCAACCCCAAACCCAAACCATATTCAAGCAGCCTACAGAGAGCATCACTGGAAGAGTCTCTCCTGGCGGGTCAGGGAGCTGACTCTCAGGCAAAGAAAGATCAAGCAAGTTTCATGGATAGAGGAAAGGGACATCCCTTTCACACCCTTGTGGTTGGAGAAAATTAAAAATGATTAAATGATTTAACCCCAAAGGTAGCACAAGAGGCTGCACTTGAGCTTAATTCATAATTAAGTCCAAGCAAGCATTCACTTAATATCCATTCTGAGTGCTTAGAAATGGAAAGGCCCTTATAGACCTCCACGTCAAGTATAATGACACAGAGAAATGCAGGGTACAATGTGAGACCCCTGGGTAGGTCTGGAAAGGAAGGGCTGGGTGCTGGATTGGCTTTCTTGGAAAGTATAAATTATCATCAGATAAAGAAGGTAGAGTTAAGGAGAAGTGTCCCAGGAGAGAGGCCTAGACAAAGGCCAGAAAAGGGACCAGAAGGCGTAGAAAACCAGCAGGGGTATAGTAAATAATTCCATATAGCAAAGACAGCCAGAAAACAAACACAGAGATGGGAGAAATAAGTGGGAGGTGTGGAGAGCAATCACAGCAGAAAATAAGGGTGGAAATTTAGTCAGGAGGCAAATCCTAAAATGCCTTGGAAGTCGTGACAAGGAACTTCCAGCCCTGAAAGGCACTGAAAAGCCACAAGAAGACTCCTTTGGCACAACATCATTTCCCTCGATGACAGAGGAAAGGGGTGTTCATTAGAGTTTCTGCTTTTCCAGTGCAGCCCCAGGAGGGAAGGGGGAAAATGAACCTTTACCTTTCTAAGGCCAGGATATAATTTCCCAAGGAGCATAGCCAAAGTTATATGAATAGGAAGACTTATATCAACTAGACAAGCAGTTTACAGAAGGAAATCAGCCATCACAGTTATTGTATTTAATACCAGGGAACTGGGAGAAAATCAGCAAAGGACCAGAATGAATGAAAGCATCTCTCATACCCACCCACCATCCTCTTCATCTGTAGATCCATCAGAAACTGAGTTTCCAAAGGAAAAACTGTGGAGTTTGAAAGACTTAAGGAGTCATGGTGGGCAGGACCACTTTATCATAAGCTGAGAAAAGCAAGTGGGAAGGGACAGATGGATAAAGTCCTTCAGGGAAGAAAGTCAGAAAGAAGTAGAGAGAGAGAGAGAGAGTAAGGAAAGAATCTTTGTGGGATATCCTTCCAGGGCCCACGTAGTAGGGGCTTGCCCTTATAGGGTATAGGTGGTAAATTTAAGTAACTCAAAAACCAACTTTTAGCTATTACTAGAACCCTTTAGTAAATAATTGGTCAAACTTTCCTCAGCGTATACTGTGTAATTATGGAAAGTTGGGATGGACATTATTTAGGATGATGCAGAGAACTCTGATTTCTAACTATCATATGTCCGTAACCAAAAAACCAGTGAAGAAAGCTAATCAATAGAAACTACCAATTGAAGAGCTAGAAGGCTTATTCTAACTTTCTCTTCTTTTGATCACATTTAGAGATAATCTTTGTGGGGCAAAAAGAATGAGATTAAAGGCAAAAACCAGCCATAAAGACCCATTGCCATTTACTGGGGGCCTTTCTGTGCCAGAGACTAAGTGCTTTGAGTGCAGGATATCAGGTAATCCCTGCAATAGCCCTAGTTCCCAGCAATAGCTGTCTTTAGCCTCGTTTTAGCAATGAGAACAAAGTTAACATTTAACTTGCAATTTAGGTATCCTAAGATCCTTATGTTATCAAATCCATAAAACTTCCGAGTAAAATATTAAAGGAGGATGGGGGGAGGAAACATTCCTTTACAATGAGTGTTTTTTAAACTGTAGGCTCTGCAGTTTAAATATCCCAGGGGTAAGTAAGAAAACCAATTTTGTGGGTTGTAACTATCATTTTTTAAATGGAATGGTATGAAATAAAATGGAATGAAATGGAATGGAATAGGACAGAGCAAGAGCAGAGTGAAATAGAACAGAATGAAAACAGCCTAATGCCCCGCAGGTGGTAAGGTGAAGTATTTGTTCTATGAGTTGAAAGGTTTTGTGTGTACTGGGTTACCCTATAAAACTTATATATTTAAGTGAGTTATTGTCATTATTTGAAAACCACTGTTTAAATGCATAGCTGCACTTGTTAGAAAATTAGGGAAATCTGTAGAAGACAAACAGAGAAGGAACAGGAATCTAGAGAAACAGTGGATCCTGAAGCCAGCAATCAGGGAAGCTGCAAGTGGTCCTAAGGGGCTTTTCTCCCTCAAGTAATTTAAATCCCTTTGCTCTTACGGTCCAATAGCAGAAAGGAGACATAGCTTTGAGCTGGAACAAGGCGGAAAGTTATAGTGGTGACCTCTGCAAAGAGCTGGATCTTCTATTTCTACACATTTAGGGGGAGGCTAGGCTAGAAAAAATAAATCTGTGTCCCAAAAGGAGATAACAAAGTAATAAATCAGAGAAAAAGATAACATCTATTCTGTCTTAAACATTTGAAATTATCAGTGAGCTTTTCATAAACCTGGAATCTAAATTCATACTACTATTTTGGTTTAGAAAATCTGAAACAGAGAAGTTAATTTAATGTAATTATACTTGATGAGAGATTTTGATGCATATAAAAACTTTATATATGGAAATGATGAATTAAAAGTGAGGAAAGACTGAATTAATGTACTGAATCAATTGGTTGTTTCTATAAAATAAATCTACTTAAATAAAATAACTAGTTGGTATGTGAAAAACAAAACTCCAAAGTAGATAAGGGTGTATATAAAGAATATAACAGAACTCCTATGAATCAGAAAGAATAAGTATAGGAAAAACACCTTAATTAAAAAGTGGAACAGTATACTTGAAAATTGCTAAGAGAATAGATTTTAAGTGTTCTCGCCACAAAAAAAGATAAGTATGTGAGATAATGTATATGTAAATTAATAATATATACTTAGCCATTTCACAGTGTATACATATATCAAAAAATCATGTTGTACACCGTAAGTATGTGGACAGCTTTTATTGGTCTATTAAAAACAAATGAAATCTTAAAATGAAAAAAAAAAAAACCTCAAAGTGTAAACCAAGGTAAATTAAAGTTAAGAACAATCACTTTACAGGAAAAAAGAAATAGAATGATCAATGAATATTTATGCTTTGGTCTTAACTCAGATTTGTTTTAGGGTCTTCTTAAGAAATCTTTGCCCACATCAAGGTTCTGGAGTGTTTCACCAATGTAGTTTCACAGTTTCAAGTTTTACATTTAAGTCTTTAACCTATTTCGATTTGTTTTTCTATATGGCAAAAGATTAGGGTCTAGCTTCATTCTTCTGCATATGGATATTCAGTTCTTCCAGCACCATTTGTTGATAAGACTGGGCTTTCTTCTATGTATGTTCTTGATACCTTTGTTGAAAGTGAGTTGACTATAAAGGTATGAATTTATTTCTGGCTTCTCTGTTCTGCTTTTGTCTCTGTGTCTGCTTTTATGCCAATACCATGCTGTTTTGCTTGCTATATCTTTGTAGTATAATTTGAAGTCAAGTAATATCATGTCTCCAGCTTTGGTGTTTTTGTTTTTTTGGGTTTTTTTGCTCAAGATTGCTTGTCTATTCTGGGTCTTTGGTGGTTACATATACATTTTAGGATTTTTTCCCTATTTCTGTGAAGAATACCATTGGTATTCTGATAGGGATTGAATTAAATCTGTAGCTTGCTTTGGGGACTGTGGTCATTTTAACAATATTGATTCTGCCAATTAATAAGCGTGGAATATCTTTTCATTTTTTTGTCTTCTTGTCAATTTCTTTTACCAGTATTATATAGTTTTCATTGTAGAGATCTTTCATTCTTTGGTTAAGTTTAGTCCTAGGTATTTTATTTTATTTATAGCTATTGTATACAAGAGCACTTTCTTGTTTTCTTTTTTTTTTTTTTAAATAATATTCACTGTTGGCATATAGAAATGCTACTGATTTTGTATGTTGACTTTATGTCCTGTAATTTTAATTTGTGAACTTTTTCAGAAATATGGGATCTGAATTCATACTACACTTTTGGTGTAGAAAATCTCAAACAGAGAAACTGATTTAAAGTAATTCTACTTGATAAGAGATTTTGATACAAATAGAAAATTTATGAGTTCTAAACACTGTATGTGGGAGCTGCCAGTTTGGGAAGGGTCATGGGGAGGGGGATAATGTGGGGTGGGTTAATGAGTATTAAAATAATATTACATACATGGAGTAAGATCTAGTGTTCAGTAGCACAAAATGATGACTGTAGTTAACAATTATTTGTTGTACATTTCACAATAACATTTGTACATTTCACAATTCCTAGAAAAGCAGAATTGGAATGTTTCTAACCCATAGAAATGATAAATGTTTAATGTGATAGCTATCCCAATTACCCTGATTTGATCATTATACATTGTGTGCTTGTATAAAAAAATCACAGATACCCCCACAAATATGTACAACTACTGTGTATCCACAAAAGAAAGAATGGTTTAAATAAAACATAAGGTAAATCTAACTCTACAGATATAACACAAATCCTCTGACTAAAGAACTGTGGAGTTTTAGTTTCAAAGACTATGATCTTTTAAATTGCAATTTAAAGTCTATTGGTAATTTTCTGCATACTTGAAAAATTTGGAAGAAAAAGCAAATATTGAATGCCAGATAGATTTTGTATAGGAGGTAAATGTTTGCAGAGCATTTAATCTTTGGGATTTTTTTATTGAAATGTTCTTTAATGAGTTACTTTTATTATCAAATTGCATTCTGGAGGCATACAAATTTAGAGCATTAGGATACAATAACCACTGAATTATACAGGAAGATTTCATGTCTAAGGCAGTTTTATGAACATATATCATCAGAATGATTGTTGCAAACTGGTGAACAGAAAAACTGGAGCATTATTTTTTCCTTTGGAAGCAATTCCCGAAGGGCAGTATCTCCTCATCTCTCATTTAAAAGAAAGCATTGCTCTCATTTCTGTGATGCCATCTAATATCGCAGAAGGACACACCGAGGAATATGCTTAGTAGCTGGCAAACAGGCTCAGTGTCTTAAGAAGGAAATCGATTACATTTCAGGATTTCCACGCAGCTGCTGTCCAAACCACAGCGCACATGATGAGCCATAGTTAGGCTGAGCTCCTGCTGATATGCCTGGGACACCATCAGGATCTATTTCCAAATATCACAGAAAGGACCATGTGACATGTGGAATCCTCTGTCTTCTGGAGCATGAGATTGAGTGGGGAACCTGTTTTTTATTATGGTTGGGAATAAAAAAAGATATGTTTAACTATTCCATGACTTTAATGGAAGACAGATTTGGCTTGTCTTGGAAGTGAATGCTTGGCATTATAATTACAATTCACTTGCAACGTCAGTGAAGGCACACAGTGGTCCAAACCACAGAAGCAAAGAAGAAAGGGTACATGCACTGTGATACGTGTGTGCACACATGTACACGCACACATACATCACCCTCTCGTTCATTTGCAATTCATGATGCTGAGGAACAGAGAGGATTTTTTTTTCCAAAAGGCAGCATCCGTTCCCTGACAAACTCATAAATCATTTCATTTCTCTAGTACAAAGCAAAAACCATTTTTAAAACCAGTGCGATCACTGACTCTCTGTTCATTTGGCAAACGTGTCACATGCTGAAATAAGCCTGCTGTCAAGTGTGACAAGAAGTCCACATTCCCCAGTGGGATGTGCTTTGCGGTGTTCATCCAGAGGCAGGCCGTGGTGGAGATGCCCTCGCAGGCTGCTACTGCGGGACTGCTGCACTTAGCATTGACGTTCATCCCTTGGGTCCCTGCCAGTGTAGCCCTTTTACCACTTTGGAGGGCTTTAAAGTTTCACCCATGGCTTAAAAGTGATAGGATAGTCTGGAACGACTCCAAATGGGGCAGAAGAAATGAAGCAGATCCCAGCTAATGAGGTTCTGTGTTAATACTGGTGCTTTCACTGCTTTCTCTGAGAAAACATAATCCCAGGCTGAGTGAAATTGCAGGGGGGATGTTGGTTGTAAATCATCCAGTTACCCACGTTTCATCAGGGGGGCCTTTGTAATCACCATTGTCTCTCCCTGAATCGTACATCCTCCAAGTCTTTGCAGGACTGACTCCTTGTTTCTCATCCTTTATGTTTCAGCTCATTCTATTCTGATAACTCTCCATTGAGCTTAGTGTCATTATTATCACCTTTAAAAAGATAAACTGGTTATCTATTATCATCTTTTAAAAGATATCACCTAAAGAGTCTAGAGTTTGTCAACTGGTTGCAAACTGGCAGGGTCAGGATAAAAATCCCATAGGTTACAATTCAGAGACCATATTCTTAAATATCACATTATATTGCTTAGTTCTCTGCTCTAGAAAGGATCTCAGAGTAGTCCGGAAGGAAAATATATTGTAAATTCCCACTTTTTCAAAAGAAGTTTTAACTTTGCAAAATCCTTTCTATACCTGCTATTGTTGTACCCACTGTAATGAAGTTTTCTGGAGGAAACAAGGCTTGGGTTGAGTTGGGAAGGGAAAAGAAAAGATATTCTCTGCAAAGACGTGCAACACTTTGCAAAATGGAACATGCTGTGAAACAGCCAGAATTGTAGAGAAAGATACTCTGAGGAGTTTACTGTTACTTGAGCATTTATTATACTGACGAAAGTGGCAGAAGCTAAGGCTGGGGAATCTGAGCACATGTAAGAGGTAAGATGCCAAAATACGTTGCCTCCAACCATGGAGGCAATGTGAAGGGACAGGGGCAGCCATGTGACATGGTCATATTGGCCTTTTAGGAATATAACTGTACCTTTGTGCGGTGGCAGTATAGTAGCAAATGAGGTTTATCCAAAGGCAATTATTGCTAATTAAAAACTTTTCCCGATACTCTGCTGTGATGACTTGAAATATAGTTGGCATTGGCATTTTTTTTTTTGCAGTATTTTTGGCCAGGGCTGGGCTTGAACCCACCACCTCTGGTATATGGGGCTGGAGCCCTACTCCTTTGAGCCACAGGTGCCGCCTGGCATTGGCATTTTTTGACAGTCTCTATGGAGACTGAATTAAAAAAAATAATGAGAATATAAGTATGTCTGCCATGTGGAAAATGGATTGAAGAGGATAAGGCTAGAGGTAGGAAGACCCAGGAAAAATGACCTTTTTGGAATGTACTACAATATGGCAATTGCAAAATGCTGTGAGTCTGAAGTCAGCCAGTGATGATAGACAAGACAGGGGGTAGGTTGGACTTATGAAGATCTGGAAGGGAAGGTCAGTAAGATTTGGGTTTAGGAGATAGGGAGGGTAAAGGTGAATTTAGATCTACTCCCAGTTCCTGGCTTATATACTGTGGGTGAATGATGGTACTACTCTCTGGGAGATGGAATCATGTTTAGTGAAGAAAAATATAAGATACTTGGGTTAGTACATGATGGACATATGAGGCAAGTGTCTTTATGCCCCTGCACATGAAGTGCTGGATAGACGACAACACTGAGAAGGTGATGGCAATTCATAAGCATGTAAAAGTTTGCTAAAACCACTGCTTCAGGGAATGTGTACAGAAAGAAGAGAGTGCTTAGACTCTCCGGCACACCAGTGTGTATACCGTGTCAAAGCAGGAAGATTGCTCGGTAGAAACTTGAACTCTGAGTGAAGCAGGGCTCCTGAAAATACTAGGTTCCCCTCTATGGCCTGCAGCTTCCCTATCTTCTCTGAAACACAAATCGCTTTCTCTTTGGGGATGAAAATCGGTACCCTGAAGAATCTGTGAATATCATAAACCTCCCATTTCTTTGCGTATCCATTTTTTCAATGCTTGGAACCTCCATGGGGTCCAATAATGGAGGGCATAAAAATATTCTGAAAAGTTGAAATTGCTTTTGAAGGAGTAGAAAATTTCAGTATGTTTTTCTTAGAATAAACCACAGGATTGGAGTTTAGTGTAAATGATATGAACATTTTGAATGCAATAACTGTTTATTTTACTTCTTCATTTTTTTTTTTACAAATTCAGTCTGTGTTTCTGTGGCAGTAACTTTCACAAAGTTCTGGCCATTAATTGGGACAATACATTCAATGTTAAGTAGAAAATAGAGTAGGGAGGAAATATTTTTATTTTCACTATTTTTTTTTTTTTGAGACAGAGTCTCACTCTGTCACCCTAGTTAGAGTACTATAGCATCATAGCTTGTAGCAACCTCAAACTCTTGGACTCAAGTGATCCTTTTGCCTCAGCCTCCTGAGTAGTTGAGACTATAGGTGCCCATCACAATATCTGGCTAATTTTTCTATTTTTAGTAGAGATGGGGTCTGACTTCTGCTCAGGCTGGCCTTGAACTCCTGAGCTTAGGTAATTCACCCGCTTTAGCCTCTTAGTGTGCTAAGATTAGAGGCATGAACCACCACGCTCAACCTTTATTTTCACTATTAAATATTCAAAGATTGGGTTTATGTAGTTATTTTCTATCCAGATTTCATTTGCTGCTAGCAAATTTAATGAACACTTAATACATGCTTGCTATCTGTGTGGATCTATGCTAGGCTCTTTGATGTAAGCTTTCTTTTAAGCCTAACAACAGGACCAGAATGAATTCAGAATGATTTTGTCCATTTTACAGATAAAGAAATTGAGGTTCTGAGAGGTAAAGTCATTGATGTTAACTCAGCTAGTTAGAGGAAAACAAGGATTTGAACATGTGTGCGCATACATACGCATGCACATTTAAAATTTTAAGTCTAGTGGTTTTTTTCTTTTAATTTTAATACAACTGCTCTGTTTCTAATTCCAAAATGTGGTTCACATCTTGTTGATTTTTCTAGTGGAATAAATCTTTTCTCTTTAACTCCTGAATACCCCAATCCCACTGAACAAATACATTTAAAAAAGAGGAATAAGGAAAATGGTGACCTTTATAAAATAATCATTCCTAGATTGTCTGTATAAATCATTTTGGTTTACATATTTAAATTTTAAAACAGGTAGTTTTTGATTACTAGTCTAAGGGAAATGAATAGGTAGTATGTGGAATTTAGTATCAGTGAATTTTCTCATAAACGTCCTTGAAATTTGTGTCCAAATTATCTTTGAGGTTTAAAAAGGGGACTGGGCATGTGCAAACTTCAGTGAGAGAGGCCTTTGTGGCAACAGAAATGAACCTTAGCTTCCACAGGCCCAAGTGGTTTCAGTGTCTAACTAGATCCCCACACTTAGCTCAGGAGAGTACACGTAGTTGTGATTCACTTTTTTGTGACTTTTACTTCATTTTCCTAGGAAACTGAGTAGACACTGGGTCTGTATATGGGAGAGAAGTTCTTGTGTTTTCTAGAAAAATTTGCTAGGACCTAATAGCAGATATTGGAAAAACCAAAATAAACAAACAAAAGAAACAGAAGTGAAATTACCCCATGTACCGAGTACATCAATAAATTCTACCTGGCTCCAGCTGGGCCTGTGAGCAGAGAAGCAGACAACAGTGTGGACTGAGTCTGGAGGGTGGGAGTGTGGATCCCTGGCTCTAACTGTGCTGTCTCCAACACAAGATGGATTCAAGATGACCCTTGAATCCATTTCTGTTGGGCAGGGTTTGCACTACCTGTGACAATTTGATTGGAACCTGTGTCTGGGGCTGTCCACTTGGTGACATTTTGAGGTTGACCTTCAAAGTTCTGTAGCAAAGAACTGAAGGGTGGGGGCTGGGCACCACAGCTGTTTGTATCTCTTCACAGTTGAGATTTAAACCTAATACTGTGTTTTCTTAGGTTAGGATAGAGGTTGGCTGATATCAAAACAGAGCTAACTTGCGCTATTTCACCAAGTAGGTCCTCAGAGTCTCCAGCTAAAACTGTGAAAGGGGCCTTTATAAGGTTGTAGGAGATAAGTCACAATTACAAAGCCTAGTGCTTTGGTAAGGGGCTATCTCTACTACTTGCGAACCCCAATTCAATCTTACCCTACCAGTTCTAATAACCAAACAGTGGGGAATAAACATGGTGTGAACCCAACAGAAGAAGTCTGGCAACATGAATAAACAGAGTAGATCAACGCCCCCCCCCCCAAAAAAAATGACAAAGGAGATACAACTGATGATGCCATGCATAGACAAATGACAGCAATTTCAGAAATTGAACTCAGAATATGGATGGCAAATAAGATAAATAGAAGAAAAGATAGAAATTGAGTTACAAAGAGTAGTTCTTAAGTTGTCTCAAGAAATTAATGAATTCAAAGCCCAAGTCACCAAAGGTATGGACATAATGAGAAAAGGGATAGCAGAGCTCAAGGAAATGAAAAAGTTAGTTGAGGAGCTCCAAAATACAGTAGAATCCCTCAGTAATAGAGTGGACCAGGGAGAAGAAAGGATCTCTGAAACTGAGGACAAAACTTTTGAACATTCCCAAACACTCAAAGAGGCAGACAAATGGAGAGCAAAAACCCATCATTCCCTGAGAGAGTTATGGGATCACTCCACAAGATCAAACATTTGTCTTATAGGAATTCCTGAAGGAGAAGAGGATGGTCCTAAAGGTACAGATGCTCTACTTCAGGAGATTTTGGAGGAGAATTTCCCAAGCATTGTAAGAGATACATAACTTCAGATAGCAGACAGTTTCAGAACCCCAAGTGACTCAATCCAAGTAAAGTATCTTCTAGACGCATTGTGATTAATTTTGCCAAAGTTAAGATGAAGGAGAAAATTCTGCAAGCAGCTAGATGTAAGAAAAGCATCACCTACAAAGGGAGAAATATCAGAATGAATGCAGATCTCTCAGCCGAAATGTTTCAAGCCAGAAGAAGATGGTCATTGACCTGCAGTCTCCTGAAACAAAACAATTTCCAGCCCAGGATCCTGTATCAGCTAAACTGAGTTTCATTTGTGACAGAGAAATCAAATACTTTAATGACATAGACACATTGAAGAAATTTGTCATAACTAAACCAGACCTCCAGGATATTCTCAGACCCATCCTCCACAACGACCAGCACAATGCTCTACCTCCAAAGTAAACTCACCCAGAAATTTTTGAACAAAACCCAACTTCCACAGTGGTGAAGGGATTAAAAATGTCCACTGGACATCTGAAAATCATGACACCCAAAACACAACCAGACTTATCAATTCACTCAATTAATGTGACTGGTTTAAATTGTCCTCTAAAGAGGCACAGGCTGGCTGACTGGATACATAAATTCAGACCAGATAAATGCTCTGGTAAGAATTTCACCTTACCTTAAAGGAGATAAATAGACTCAGAGTGAAGGGATGGACTTGTACATTATAGACAAATGGAAACCAGAAAAAAGCAGGGGTTGCAATTTTAGTAGTGGATACAATTGGCTTTAAACCAACAAAGATAAAGAAAGATAAGGAAGGTCACTACATATTTGTCAAGGGAAACACCCAAGATAAAAATATGTTGATAATTAACATTTATGCACCCTACCAGAATGCTCCTCTATGCTCCTCAATTCATAAAGCAGACCCTAATGGATATGAACAACTTGATATCTTCCTGCTCTATAATAGTTGGAGATTTTAACACCCCTTTGACAGTTTTGGATAATAACCTCCAAAAAGAAGCTAAACAAAGAAATATGAGACTTAAACCTGATCCTAGAAGAAATGGACTATACAGATCTCTACAGAACATTTCACCCTAATAAAACTGAATATACATTCTTCTCATCAGTCCATGGGTCATCCTCCAAAATAGATCATATCCTAGGACACAAGTCTAACCTCAGAAAATTTAAAAGTGTAGAAGTTATTCCTTGTATCTTCTCGGACCACCATGGAATGAAAGTTAAAATCAACAGCAATGGGAATCTTCATACTCCAAAGTCATGGAAGCTAAATAATCTTAGGCTGAATGATAGCTGGGTCAAAGATGAGATTAAGAAAGAAATCCCCAAATTTTTGGAACAAAATGATAATGAAGACACAAATTATCAAAACCTGTGGGATACTGCAAAGGCAGTCCTAAGAAGGAAATTTATAGCATTAGAAGCCTTCATCAAGAAAACAGAAAGAGAGGAAGCCAACAACTTAATGGATCATCTCAAGCAACTGGAAAAGGAAGAACATTACAACCCCCAACGCAGCAGAAGAAAAGAAATAACCATAATTAGGGCAGAATTAAATGAAATTGAAAACCAAAGAATCATTCGGAAGATAAACAAAGCAAAAAGATGGGTATTTTGAAAAGATTAACAAAATTGATCAACCTTTGGCCAACCTAACCAGAAATAGAAAAGTAAAATCTCTAATATTGTCTATCAGAAACAATAAAGGAGAAATAACAACAGACACTTCAGAAATTCAAAAAATCCTCAATAATTACTACAAAAATCTCTATTCCTAGAAATATGAAAATCTGAAGGAAATGGACCAATACCTGGAAGCATGACACCTTCCTAGACTCAATTAGAAAGAATTAGAAATCTTGAATAGACCTATATCAACCACTGAAATAGCATCAATAAGATGAAATCTCCCTAAAAAGAAAAGTCTGGGACCAGATGCCTTCACATTTGAATTCTATCAAACCTTTCAAGAGGAACTAGTACCTATATTATACAACGTATTCCAAAGCATAGAAAAAGAAGGAATACTTCCCAACACATTCTATGAAGCAAATATCACCCTGATCCTCAAACCAGGAAAGGATCCAACAAAGAAAGAAAATTATAGACCAATATCATTAGTGAATATAGATGCAAATATATTCAGTAAGATCTTAGCAAACAGAATTCAACAATAGATCCAAAAAATTATACACCATGATTAAGTTGGTTTTATTCCAGGGTTAAAGGGTTGGTTCAACATATACAAATCTATATCTATCTATCTATCCATCTATCTATCTATCTATCTATCTACCTATCTATCTATATTACATTGCATCAATAAAAGAAAAAACAAAGACCATATGATCCTCTTAATTGATGCAGAAAAAGCCTTTGATAATATCCAGCATCCTTTCATGATCAGAATTCTTAAGAATAGGCATAGAAGAGACATTTCTTAAACTAATAGAGGCCATCTACAGCAAACCCATAGCCAATATCATATTGAATGGTGTAAAATTGAAAACATTTCCACTCAGATCAGGAAGAAGGCAAGGATGTCCACTGTCTCCATTGCTATTCAACATAATAATGGAAGTCTTAGCCATCACAATCAGGCAAGAGAAGGTGATCAAGTGTATCCAAATAGGGTCAGAGGAAATCAAACTCTCACTCTTTGCTGATGATATGATCCTATACCTGGAAAAATCCCAGGGACTTGACTTCAAAACTCTTAGAAGTGATCAAGGAATACAGCGGTGTCTCAGGATACAAAATCAATACTTACAAGTCAGTAGCTTTTATATACACCAACAATAGTCAAGCTGACAAAACAATTAGGGACTCTACTCCTTTTACAATAGTGCCAAAGAAGATGAAATATCTGGGAATTTACCTAACAAAGGACATGAAAGATCTCTATAAAGAGAACTATGAAACTCTGAGAAAAGAAATAGGTGAAGATGTTAACAAATGGAAAAATATGCCATTCTCATGGCTGGGAAGAATCAACATTGTTAAAATGTCCATACTACCCAAAGCAATCTACAGATTTAATGCAATCCCTATTAAAGCACCATGGTCATACTTTAAAGAACTTGTAAAAATAGTACTTTGTTTTACATGGAATCAGAAAAAACCTCAAATAGCAAATACATTACTCAGAAATAAGAACAAATCAGTAGGTATTACATTACCAGACTTCAGGCTATACTATAAATTGATAGTGATCAAAACAGCATGGTACTGGCACAAAAACAGAGCGGTAGATTTATGGAACAGAATAGAGAACCAAGAGATGAACCCATCTACTTATTGCTATTTGATCTGCGATAAGCCTATCAAAAATATTCAGTGGGGGAAAGACTCCCTATTTAACAAATGGTACTGATGAACTGGCTGGCAACCTGTAGAAGACTGAAACTGGACCCCCATCTTTCACCATTAACAAAAATTGATTCTCACTGGATAAAAGATTTAAACTTAAAACATGAAACCATAAAAATACTAGAAGAGAGTGCACAGAAAACACTTGAAGAAATTGACCTGGGAGGCTATTTTATGAGGAGGACCCCTTGGGCAATTGAAGCAACACCAAAAATACATTACTGGGATCTGATCAGACTAAAAAGTTTTTGCACAGACAAGAGCACAATAAGTAAAGCAAACAGACAACCTTCAGAATGGGAGAAGATTTTTGCAGGTTATGCTTCTGACAAAGGTCTGATAACTAGAATCTACAGAGGACTCAAACTAATCAATAAGAAAAGAATAAATAACCTCATTTCTATGTGGCAAGAGACTTGAACAGAAACTTCTCTGATGAAGACAGGTGCATGGCCTACAAACACATGAAAAAACTCTCATCATCCTTAATCATCAGAGAAATGCAAATCAAAACCACTTTGGGATATCATCTAACTCCAGTAAGATTAGCCCACATCACAAAATCCCCAAACTACAGATGTTGGAGTGGATGCAGAGAGAAGGGAATACTTCTACACTGCTGGTGGGAATGCAAGCTAATATGAACTTTTTGGAAAGTTTAGAGAACACTGAAGGAACTAAAAGTAGACCTACCGTTCAGTTCTGTAATTCCTCTACTAAGTATATACTTAGATGATCAAAAATTATTTTACAACAAAGACATTTGCACCAGAATGTTTATTGCAGCCCAGTTCATAATAGCCAAGACATAGAAACAGTCCAAGTGCCCATTGACCCATGAATGGATTAACAAATTGTGGTCTATGTATACCATGGACTACTATGCAGCCATTAAAAAAGATGGAGACTTCACATCTTTTATGTTTACCTGGATAGAGCTGGACCATATTCTTCTTAGTGAAGTATCTCAAGAATGGAAAAAAAAAGTATTCAATATACTCACTACTATTAATCAATATGTAACCACCTACACACTCATATGAATGGCAAAACATAACTATAGTCCAGAAAGTGAAAGGGAAGAGGAGAGAGAGGGGAAGGGATGGGGGATATGGCTCAGGGTCTCTCATAAGACTCAACAGAGGTTAGCTCTGCTTCCAAGCTCTCTCAGTAGTTGTTGGCAGGACTTAGTTCCTCATGGGCTATTGGACTAAGGGTCTGGCTGCTGGACACAGGACGTCCTGAGTTCCTGGCCATACAGGTCTCGTGATAAGGGAGATGTGGCAGTGAGAGAGAGCACGCACAAGAAGGATGGAAGTCACAGTCCTTCCTAATTTTGTCTTGGAAGTGACTTCCTATCACTTTTGCTATATTCTTTTCACTAGTTCCAGCCCCCACACAGGGGAAGGAAATCATAAGTTGTGGATATCAGGAAGCAGGAATCATTGGGAGTCATTTCAGCAGCTGGTAAAATGCCCACCATGATACCTGTCTGAGCTGGCTGAATGTACCAGCCTCTTTTAACCTTGGTTTCCTCATATTTAAGGTAAGAATGATACCCACATAGCACTGTCATCATGGGAATTAAACACCATGGACTATATAAAGCCTCCAGTCTTTAATAGTTGTTCATTGAATTATAAATACAATTGTTGTTGTTGACACCCTAAGTAGCAGAGCCAGAATCCGAAGCCAGATAGAACGTGTGATTTCAATCTGTGCTGTCTTCTCCTGCACAGCATTGCTTTTGGTCTGAGCTAATCCATCCTGAGATGGGCCCTCATTTTCTAAGATAATTTGCTGAAAATATTCCAAGAAGAGTCATTTCTTCTTGTGTCAAGTGCAAAGGGAGTGACAAGGTGGATGTTTTTTTCCTTAACAACTATAAATTTGAAGAAGTCTTCTTATGAGAGGTTTTCTTTGTTCCAGTCTTTAGCTGGTCTCTTAAGGCATTTTAATGTTAATAGGGCTCCCAGAGGGACAATATAATTGATACAATACTCTTCCAAAGCTATTCTAAACACTGCAGTCACCCGAGTATAGCAATATATCTTCCTAGTGTCAGCAGTGCAGAGCAGTTACTGAACTCTGACTTGCTTGAATCTCGATGGTTTCTTTGAAGAAGAATCTTAATGGGGAGGCTGACTGTGGAGCCATGGGAGCAAGTCTGATGAATGTGCTGGAAGTGCCGCAGTGGCCTTTAAAATGCCTGCATGTCACTGGGGGAAATAAAAATGCTATGGAGAATTAACATGATAAGCAAGTGCCCTGGTGAGGCATCTCAGAATCACAGACTTTGGATTTCTGCAAAACCAGAGAGCGTGGTGGAAAGACCCTGGGCTTCAGAGTCATCAGCCAGACAAAGCTGAGTTTGAGTCCAAGTTCTGCCTCTTTCTAGTTGGATGGGACCTTGGGAAAATAATATTCCTTTTCTAAGATGTTCAGCTACTTGATCTACAAAGCCAGGTGACAATAACTATATCACAGGTTGCACAAGTTTCAGGGATCACATCAAACATGCTTAATAAATTTTAGATCTTATCTTTTTCTTGGAGCTTGCATTTCATCCAGCAGTGGCCAATATTTAACAAGCAACTCTCCAAAAGATTAGGAGAGGGAGCCCTGATTAGTAGACTTTGCCTATTTTTATGTTGTAAACACTTCTATCGTGCTGATTTCAAGCTACCAAGGAAGTCATTGGTTGCTGCTTAAGTCTCTGTTTTTAGCTTTCTCTCTCTTTCGTGCTATTTATTCATTTTGTCTACAATCTAATTTTGCAAAATGAAAAAAATTTGTGCTCCCTGTCTCTTGCCACCCCCAGCCATAGAAGGGAACATGCTGCTTCCAGAACAGTATTTTTCAACCTTTTTTTTTTTTAATCTCATGGCACACTTGAACCTATAGTGAAACTTCCATGGCACACTTACTTACACTATGTTGATTTAAAAAAAAGAGTAAGAAAAGAATGTGCTTTGCTTTGAACTTCTTTTGAGAGTAATTTAATTAATAATTTTTTTTTTTTTTTTTGCAGTTTTTGGCAAGGGCTGGGTTTGAACCCACCACCTTGGCTTATGGGACCAGCGCTCTACTCCTTTGAGCCACAGGCACCACCCTAATTAATCTTTAAAAATGTTTGTGGCACACTTACGACCATCTCAGGGCACCCTGGTTGAAAATCACTGCTCTAGAACAAATCTTAGTTTAGCAGGTGGTTCTTTTGTCCAAAGAAAAGGGCAACCCTTTCCCCCTTCCTCTGGAAGGATATGGCCTCACGTCAGAGTATATGGGTTAGCAAGAGAAACTGGACTGGATCTCAGCATCCTCTCACTGTCTCGACTGAACACCCTCGAGGAGGACACAAGCTTTTACCTTCATCAGGTGGCCTTGCTTTTTGTGGCTTCCCATTTCAATGTTCTAGTCCTCCCGAGCCCTCTGTGCCTCTGACAGAGTATTCATAACTGCTCATTAATAGGCCATACCTCCCAAGATAAGCAAATAAATTATAATCTTCCATGTTTGGTACTTTTCTGAAAAACTAGAAGAAGGCACATCTGTCATGGTTTGCTTTCGCTATTTGCTTTTAGGCAGAAACATGTATGCAGAGGTAAGCATGTGTAGGACTTAACATGTTGGAGGGGAGAAATCAGAAAGAATGTGTGAAATTCTCCTGATCATTAAAACACTTTCCCAGGAGTCGGCTGTTGGCCTAATCACTGAGATTCCTTCTAGTACATAGAGAATGCTTACATCTGTACCCTACAAGACAGATTACGAACCACTTTCAAGGACATTATTTCATTTGGAACACACCTTGTGAAGTTAGTAGTATAATTATTAGATTTGACAGATGAAGAAACTGAGGCTTAGAGACGTTAACGTCATAGAATGTATTACTGGGCCTCAAATCAGGGTCTTCCAGCCATAGGTTTTTGGCTTTTCTGACTGAATTACCTTTGTTCCCCATTATTAACCATCCCTCTAGGCTGTGTTCCCTGACTTGGGTTCCTTACGGAAGCCATGGAATATGAAGATAATTTGAGTGGCTATTATCTCAATTCCTCCAGAGTTGCACCTAGCAAATTTCAGATACACTGGGTTGAAGTTCCCTCAGTACAAACAATGGATGCCTTAGGGCAGTTGGGCTTAATTCTCTTGCTAACTCCTAGTTGAGGAAAGCTGTATAATCCACGACTAGATATTTCATGACCTCATACCACAACAAAACCTAGGGTGAGCTGTTCAGGCCTGCACTCAAAGACATTTTCCTTCCAACTTATCCACTGCTACCTTTCTATTCTTACAAGCCAACATCCAACTCTCCTTTAGGACAAATGAGAGGAGCCAAGGTCATTCATTCTGAAATATCTGATTTTGAATCAAAATTTTACTTTTTTAAAAAATTAAATCATAGCTGTGTACATTAATGCAATCATGGGGTACAATGTGCTGGTTTTATATACAATTTGAAATATTTTCACCAAACTGGTTAA